>NC_139953.1:32321773-32534273 GCF_963454915.1 Gymnoscopelus microlampas
AAACTATATCTGCCTATTAAGAACAATAGGGAGAGGCTTCCGCTCGAGGGGGACCAGAGGCAGCATGTGGAGCCAACCAGAAGGGAGGGTGAAGAAGTTGAAGCCTCAGACAGGACCCAGGGATCACAGGGCAAGGAAGCAGAGAATGGAGGTCACCAAGAGCAGCCCCCAGAGGATGTGCCATCCACTGTCACTAGCACACCTGCGGAAGATGAAGATGATGAAGAAGAAGAAGATGAAGCCTCAGGTATGTGTAGCCCAGTCTAAAAACGAATCTAATAATTCATTTAGACTATAGGCTTAAATGCATGCTATAAATAAATAGATCTAAAAAGTCTAACTTCATATGGTTTAAATAGGGTACAATATATATGGAAGAATGCCATGTGTTAGAATAGGAAACTAATCTCCAGTTCTTTGAGTTAAAACCCTGTAATCAGTGCAGAAGGGCATAGTTTGTTTGAAATGTACATGGCCGGCCCAGCACATGTCTGTAGGCTTACAACCTATCTTGTATCAATCTTGAGTTTCTTTTGTTTTGATTTGTTTGTGCTTAATTGACAACCAATCAGAGGTCACATTTTGTGCAGTGTAACCTGTGTGGTGAAAATGCCAGTTTGTAACCTGGGTTGATGACCAGTTATCCGTTGGCGTGAACTGTGTTGATCTGCAAGAAGATACTGGCATGTGTGAGCTTCAAGATACTGGCATGTGTGAGCTTCAAGACAGTTCCATTGGAACGCTTTGCCTTGCTGGAGAGTGACTGTCCCTGCTGTTTCTACTGGAGTGTTCATCTTGTCATGGCTGCTGTTCCCTTTGCTGCATTCCCCCCATCATGCAGTAAACCCTCACCATTCCCCTTCTAACCTTATTCCTGGACTTGTTGTGAGTACTGTACTGTGTACGTGCTTTTTCATTTTCTGCTTGGTGAACAAGTGAAGCGGCCACTACCGTTTGTAGGCCTCAACGCACCCAAGCCACGACTCAGGCCTGCAACCCAAGCATTCAGTTAGGGTCACTAAAGGACTTTGTCTTGTCTCTGTCTAAAGGAAGGAACAGAAAAGTAACACAAGTAATAATGGACAAACTACAATCATATCCTGATCACCCAGAGAGATTCACTACAGTGAGTCAGGTTCTGAGTAGAGAGGGTCTGACTGGATGCGGTTACTGGGAGGTACTGTAGAGTGGTATGGAGACAATGTTCTTATAGCAGTCTCATATAAAGATATCAGCAGAACAGGGTCCCTTAATGCAGTGCTTCCCAACCGCGGCAGGCGGACCTTTTTTGAGCCGTGAAGGAATGTTAGGTGTGGCGTATAAAATGTATAATGAAAAAGAAAGAAATCAACCCCCTCCCCCCAGAACAATAGATGCGTCGTGGGCTGCTGCTGCCTTGAGCCATCTTCCGTCGCAGACACACATCCAGTGAATCGACCCTATATATACATATAAATATAAACATATAAATGCAAATGTGTGGCTTTGTCTTCATGGGGCCATCATCTGTCTCGTCTGTAGGCAGGTACTCAGGGGTGAAAGTGGGTCGGAACGGGCCGATACGGCGGACCTGAACGCCGTACCGGCGAAGAGAGGCTGTCAAAAGCCCATATTATAACCTGCCATGATGATTGATTGATTGATGTACTTTATTTAGTAGCTAAGACATGAGAACAACAGTATATGGATGTAAATATACAAATACAAATTCACAATACAAGGTCTACTAAACTGGAAGACACATAAACTTAGACAGGGGCCATTTTCGAATTGCAGTCTCCTGAAGGTGTATCTTTAGGGCAGTTTTGAAAGTGAGTAGGGTTTTACACTCCTTTACTCCTTTTGGTAGGGCATTCCACATTTTTGCTGAATAGCATGGGAATGAGTTAATTCCCTTTGTTGAGCCAAATCTGGGTTGAACATGATTCGTGGAGCTGCCTATGATCGTGGACTTCATTAACGTTTAGGAAGTATTTTGACAAATACAGTATGAATGTCCAACAATAAAACACATGTACTAACGTTAAATCAACATAAGTGTTAGATTTCTTATAAAGTGCTTCTAAATCGCTCCAGGGTGTTAGTGTGAACGTAATCCGTATAGTTTGTGGTGTTTAATTACTCCACGGAGTGACGGATATGATCTGTTCACTCGCAGGCTGCGGCGACGCTGTCTAACTGGGATAACCGAAAGTCTCGCCCCAAAGCACGCTACCCCCATTTGTTTTTGCGGACCAGCGGTTCTTCTATTTGTTTTGCTGAGGATAAGGTTAGAAATAAGTTTAGGATTAGGCATAGTTTTACTGATATTACGTTTAGGAATAAGGTTAGGTTTAGGAATACTAGGTGGGCGACTGTGTTTTGGGGCGAGTGTTTTGGTATCCGTCTGTAGTGGGCAACTGCGCATGCGTCTATTTTATTTTTACAAATCTTTTTATTGAGTTTTAAAGTATTTTTCTAAAAAAAGACTCAAGTTTCAAACAAAGACACTCTCTCTTTCCTTTTTTTCTTTTTAAAGTTATTTGTTGAGTGAGTGCTGCCAAGTTTATTTGTAATGTTCAAGGTTTCTTTATTACATCTTGTGTACATGAGAGTAAATATTTTCTAGCACAGGGGAAGTCGGCGCTTCCCCTGTGCTTCCCCTGTGTGTGTGTGTGTGTGTGTGTGTGTGTGTGTGTGTGTGTGTGTGTGTGTGTGTATATATATATACTGTATATATATATATATATATATATATATATATATATATATATATATATATATATATATATATATGCACACTGTATATCTAGGTGTGCCCTGGGATCTTTTGGCTATACCAGGTGTGCCTTGGCACCAAAAAGGTTGGGAAGCACTGCCTTAATGAATGTGCATTTGGATTCAATGATAAATCATGGTCTTTACTGTGTAGTAAACAAGGTTATATTTTCAGACACGGAGGCATTTCACCTGTCATCCCAGGCAATGTGTCCTCCAGAGTAGGAGTATACCTGGACCACAGTGCAGGTACTCTGTCCTTTGTGTCCGACACCATGACTCTCCTCCACATAGTCCACACCACATTCACACACAACCTCCATGCTGGTTTTTATCCTCTATCATCTGGAGACATATAAACATTTTGAGAGTTAAAGATTAATTAGAAAAAGTGCTCCTCGGAGCACAGGCCTCCGCCAGGTCAGGTAGGTTATTGTGGCCTCCAGGTGGCGCTATAATAAGCCAATGTGAAAAGGGGCGGCATTTCTTCCTAGGCTTAGTGGGAATGTGTGTGCAAAATTTCACAGAAATCGCACGTTGCGTTCATGATTTGAGGCATTTTGTTCAAAACAAACCAATCCTGCAAACTTTGGAAGCCAATCTTAGCCAATCAGGATGGAATATGGAAAATCGGACAGATCTATGTTGATCACATGACTATAGAGATACTGTGTACCGATTTGCATGATGTTTGGATAAAATCTGTAGAGTATTATCAAAAAATGTGTTTTGCATAAATCGGCCTGGTGGTACTTTAACAGTAGCCTGGTAAACCCCCCCTCCCTCCGGAAATCTCATTTGCATTTGATTTCAGGAAGGAGCCTGGGATTGCTCAGGGAGTAAAGCTGCCCGGTCCGCTGCGTGTTAAAACCAATCAGCGGCTGCTAGGGGCGGGATCATCCAATCACCTGCCAAGTAGCTTGAAAAAATGAAAACGCCGTCTGTCATCGATTCTGCTACCAGAGTCTCAGATGGAAGTAGGCTGTGTAACAAAATGTGTGTCGCAAGCTTCTTCCATTTGACGGAGTCAGGTTACTATAACAGGCCCATGTGAAACATTTGGGGCAGAGGTTCGGAATTGGCATCCTGGGATTGTGCGTGCACAGTTTCGCAACGAGCAGGTCAACGGTGCCGGAGAGCTGTTCACAGACAGATGAACACATGGACGGACGGACGGACAGGGTGAAAACATACTCTCTCGCCATGCCTTTCGGCCTGGCGGAGACAATAACCGGAACAGACTCAGACAAGAGCCATGCTGTAAACAATGTGGCACCAAAATGATCTTAACATTCTACATGGGTAACAAGTAAGTGCACTATAGAAATGTGTTTAGAGCAACATTCAACTGATATCAGTAGAATATGGTTCAAATATGTTTCTTGATTGATAGTTGTGAACAAAGTGAACGTTTGTCACAACAGTGTTGTTTTCTTCCAAAAGTTTAATCTGCAGAATTATTTACAACAGATGGTCAATAGCAATACTTCAAAGAGGCAAAAAATACCTTAGCACGTTGATAAAGCAGGAAAATAATCAAATCATAGAAATAGTTCAAAACCTTAAAACCTTGCATTTAGAAAAGAAAAAAAAACTTTACAAGTCATTATTAGATAACATAATAGAAATTAAACATTAGGCCTTAATATGCAAATGAATCATACAAACACAAATTGATCTGAAGAATGCTGCAATACTGAACAGCAATGAAACACCAAATAATACATTCATTTTCACTATCCTGCATGCTATCTCAAGATCTTATAAAATAATGCTGACAAAGGAAAGTTAAACAACCAAAAACATGGTCAAGAGCGGAAAATAGTTCCATTTAAAGTAGGCATATATTATATATTTATATATGTATATTTCTGTACAAATAATGAATATTTGGCATTATATTCATCCTCATTATTGATATATCTAACATTTCAAAATAGTTTTAAGCTAAACATCTACCTTTATGCTATCAAATAGTTTTTTTTTCTTTTTTCATTTCACATTCCAACACCCATAAGAGTCCTTTTATCATTTTTACCCACAGCCACAACACAATAGACATTTCTCCACCATAGGCAAACAAAATCATGAGTGCTCTCTCTCCTCATAAAACATAAAAACCAGACTAAAACACAGGTAGTGTGTTATCCTCCAATGGAGGCTTGCCTTAGCCTCGCATAGCCAGTCTAAATCCCACCAGCTCAGTTTTTGCTCAGAGCAAAGAGAAATTCATTGGTTAAATTTTCTAGGCTAGAGCTTACATCGGCTTCTAGGACCAAACTATGGAAGAAAAAATTATGAACGCTATGTGGGCATACACACAAGTCCTGAATTCCAGTGAAATGACTGTATATCTGCATCATGGGGATGTCCCAGACGTAGCACTGTAAAGGGTACAAAGTATAGGATGGGCATAGAACCAGCATAACTGCCAATTAGGGCTGAAACAATCAAATATCTTTGATCAACTAATCTTCGATTATTCTATTATATTGATGACCTTTTCGATTAATCAAATAATTGAGAAGCTAATTTCTTTAAAATGTATTTGTATATATCAACAAATCAACGCAAAGATGTTTATTTATTTATTTTACAATCGACTAAATCCATCCATCCATTTTCAACCGCTTATCCGGAATCGGGTCGCGGGGTAACAGTTCCAGCAGAGAGCTCCAAACTTCCCTTTCCAGAGCAACATTAGCAACTTTCTACTGGGGGATCCCGAGGCGTTCCAAGGCCAGTGTGGAGATATAATCTCCCCCCCATCTGGTCCTTGGTCTGCCAGGAGGTCTCCTCCCAGTGGGACGTGCAGCGAGGATCTCCCTAGGAAGACGTTTGGGACGCATCCATATTAAGCTCCTAAGCTGTCTCATTTCCAAGTGAAGGAGCAGCGGTTCTACTCTCTCTCTCTCTCGCGCAGATGACTGAACTTCTCACCCTGTCTCTAAGGGAGAGGCTGGCCACCCATCTGAGAAAACTAATTTCGGCCACTTGTATCCACGATTTTATTCTTTTGTTCATGACCCACACTTCATGATCATAAGTGAGAGTAGGAACGAAGATTGCTCGGTATATCGAGAGCTGTGCCTTATGGCTCAGCTCTCTTTTCACCACAACAGTGCGGTACAGCGATTGCAATACCGCTCCTGCTGCTCAGATTCTCCGGCTGATCTCCTGCTCCGTCCTCCCCCACTTGTGAACAAGACCCAGAGACACTTAAACTCCTTTACCTGGGGCAAAGTCTTGTTCCCTACCCGGAGAATACCCTCACCTCCACGACTGCGTCTCGAGATCCTGTCCATGAATATCACAAACAGGATAGGTGACAATGCGTAGCCCTGGCGGAGGCCAACCCCCACCGGAAACGAATTCGACTTACTGCCAAGCACACAGACACAGCTCTTGCTTTGGGCGTACAGAGATTGGATGGCCCTCAACAAGGACCCCCTCACCCCATATTCCCGCAGCACATCCAACAGTATCACCCGAGGGACCCGGTCATATGCCTTCTCCAAATCCACAAAACACATGTAGACCGGGTATGAATACTCCCAGGCCCTCTCCAGGATCCCTGCAAGATTGAAGAGCTGGTCAGTTGTTCCACGACCAGGACGGAATCCACATTGCTCGTCTTGAATCTGAGGTTTGACCTTTCCATTACCTTGGTGTAAACCTTCCCAGGAAGACTGAGAAATGTGATGCCTCTATAATTGGCACACACCCTCTGGTCACCTTTCTTAAAGAGTGGCACCACTACCCCGGTCTGCCACTCCTTCGTTACTGTCCCAGAATTCCATGCAATGTTGAAAAGACAACACCCAGAACCTTTAGCATTTCTGGGTGACCCTGGGGCTTTGCCACTGTAGAGTTGCTTAAATACCTCAGTGACTTCCTCCCGGGAGATTTACGCCGGTCCCCCATCATCCTCAGGCTCTGCTCCTGTCAGGGAGTGTGGGTCTGATCTCATTGGGTTCAGGAGTTCCACCACCCGACAACTTCCTCATTCGAAGTCAGCAGAGTCCCATCCTTGCTGTACACAGCTTGGATGGTTCCCCGATTTCCCCTCCTGAGGTGTCGGATGGTTTTCCAGAAGCACCATGGATTCTCTGAACTCCTCCCACACCCGCTGCTTTGCCTTGCAACTGCCTCCAGACTCCCCTGGGATAACATACCCCGATAGGACTCCTTCTTCAGTCGGACGGCTTCCCGGACCACCACTGTCCACCAGGGTGTTTGAGGGTTACCGCCCCCTGAGGCACCTAAGACCTTCTGACCACAGCTCACAGCCGCAACTTCAGCAATAGAAGCTTTGAACATTTGCCACGCAAAAATAGCAAAAAGCTCACAACGCACCATGATGCAATGCGCTGTAAGCTTGTAGAACGGCTATTTCTCTATTTTAGAAAATCGCTTATTTTGTTCAAGTCAATTATTTCTATAACCGATTAAAACGATTAGTTTGATTAGCTGTTGCAGCCCTACTGTCATTGACTTTCATGTAACTGTATGTAATGGATTGTAAACGCAAATGGGGAATAAAGAATTGATGGGAGAGGATGCAAGGGTGAAATGAATATGACAATATACTGACGGTTATAACCATTAGCAATGTCGGCGGTCCGCACTGCCTAAAAAAACAAACGTACTGCGTTTCCCATGGCCTTGTGGAAACCTGCATGGAGCTGCTCAACGGCGTTGTGCTGAGCTTGGATTTGTGTGACACCCACAGAGTAGCTAGTGAGGAGTCCACCCTCTGAACAAAGCTTCATATCATTGCAGTCGGGTGGAAACCTCATACTGTATGTTCAAAAGTGTTACTTTTCAGAACTCAAATTCAAAAGTAGCAAAAATAGCCGATGCGTTTTGAGCTTACAGATCGGCTATTTTTGCTACTTTTTGTGACACTGTAGTATGACAAAGAACGGCATTCATTTACGAAAAACAAACAAACATTAAAATATGGAGATAAGAGGTTTCTGCCCGACAGCAACAACATACTTAGTTGAAACAGTGTTGTGCAACACAACACGGGGGAAAAAAGAAGGCATATTTTCAACTGAAAAAAGTGTTGACGTTTCGCCCAAAGCATAACTGAGGCTAAAGGCTTATTGCTAGTGTAGCACGTGTTCTTGTAACAGCCCAGTATTCATGTAACCACCACATCAATCCTAGATCGTCGCTGTCGGGCAGAAATCTTGTATCTCCATATTTCATTTTATGTTTTCGTTTTCGTTAAGTAATGCCCTACTTTATCTTACCAGAGTGTCGCATGAAAGTAGCAAAAATGAGCTTGTAGATCTGCTATTTTCACTATCTTTTAATAATTTGAAAGTGTGTGTGTGCGAGGGTTTTATAAACATTTAACCAATGAAAAGTATTAACAATAGCTTGTGACTAAATAATAATGACTTTGGATCAATTGGAAAACAGGTTCTGATTGATAATATGACAGCTATTCGGTTGTTTGTTTAGTGACTTCACTTCACTTCGCTGGTTTTAATGTTTGGTCAGTTCATGAGAGGAGAGAGCAAGCATTTTGAAAGACATCTTTGCAGTGCAACTGCATCAGAAATAAGGAGAATAAGGAGTTCTATACTGAAAACTTCGGCAAATCCCATGAGATCTCATTTGAAACTGCTTGTACCACAAAGAGGGCCGCAAGATTAGTTGAAGAGTGTGTGTGTGTGTGTGTGTGTGTGTGTGTGTGTGTGTGTGTGTGTGTGTGTGTGTGTGTGTGTGTGTGTGTGTGTGTGTGTGTGTGTGTGTGTGATGCTTTCATTGAGCATTGATTGTCAGAAGAACTGAAATGTAGCAAATTTAGAAAAAGCAGAGGTCAATTGATTTCAGCACCCACACTAACTTCTCTGAGGTTTCTCTTTCTAGAACAACCACATTTGTCGAAATGATGGTGGCAGAAATAGGTTGTAAAGCATGTATTAGTTATAACTTGTTTCAGTAGTGACTACACATGATCAAAGAATCACACCCCTATTAAAAAAGAAACCCTGTTAAGGGCCTATGTGCAACATACAACACCCATGTGAATAATTCCAATAAAATAAGTAAACCTTTCTTTAGATTACACCATTCCTGATCATTTTAGAAATCGTAAGGTGATCATGGACAAACTGCCTCCCAGTGAATTAGAGCCACTCTTCCCTGTCAGTGTGGCGTGCTTATGGCAGGGTGAGGATGACAATGACAGATTCAAATATCATTGCTCCAAACTAAGCAATGATATTTGGATCTCTCAATATGTCATCACCGTCGTGCAGTGAACTGGAATTTCAATAGAAAGTAAAGTATCATTTTACAACCAAGGCTAACTTATACTTCGTCGAATGACCTTGCCGTACGACAAAACCAACGCTTTCTCATGCCGTTCTTTGCACTGTGATGAGTTGTGAACTTGTAGATCTATTTTCGGTGCGCAATACCGTTTTACGACCATCATATTATGCCTGATTTCTACTTGGTTGCGTGTCTTGTCGTGCACCAGAAACAGCAGATCTATCATCTACACGTGACATGTTGTGAGCTTGCAGATCGTCTTTCTTCGGTGCACAATACCGGCATGCAACTAAGTATAAATCACCCTTAAATTAAGCATACCACGTTGACTGACACTTCACTGTGAGGTAAATCGCTGTATGTGTGCCTGCCTGTCATCATTAAGAAACACTATTGCACTTTTTAGCAGGTCAAGTTTTGTCAGTGTCTTGTTCCTCTAGATTAGATGTCGACAAAGCATCAGGAGAAAATGTCATGACATTACATTAATTGTAATAATAAATATATATTAATAAATAATTCATTGTTATAATATCTTTTATAGGCTACTGAAGCAGTTGTAGACTCACATGCACATACACACACTTCATATACTATTTGCATTCATATACGTACGCTCACAAGAACCCTTACATCGTCCCTTGTATTTCTTGTGCCACTGATGCCCTCACAGCTGATTTCATTTATTGAAAAAAATATGATATGATAAATCATCTAAATCCTATATCTGTACAATCCGAACTCAAGATTCAGTAGCTAACAAAACGGATGCCAAATGTCAAAAAGTAGAGTTTTATTTTGTTACCAAATCATTTGTTACTGTCCTTTTTAGCTGTATTGTGCTGGAGTCTATATGGTATGCCATTTGAATCAGTCAAATACAAATAAAAAGTATCTGTACAAGAATGTAACTGAAGCTATATCCTCCTGTTTCCAGCCCTTATAAATGGTATTATAAATCGACCCTGTGATTACAAAGCTCTCATATCTTCACACAGCTCAGCCTCAAACATTCATTCACAGAGTCCATGGAGAGTAACATCTTAAGGCACCTGAGGATTTGTCATTTTCATAGTTGCCAAACGCCAAAGCCCCTCTTAAGTTTACGGCAAAACATAATGAGACATGAGCGTAAAGCCTCATTTAGTATGATGTCACCTGCCGACAACAACTGAAAATCTGTTCTTTTTGGCAAGCGACACCATCACGCGACGGAGTATAGATTAAGCTTAAGAGAAAGAGGACAACACGGTGGTTGGTGGTTTAATCAGAATTAGCATACTATGTTGAATAAGGTATAAACAAATTGCACTTCCCTAATAAAGTAGCTATCATCTAGATATCAACAACTCGAACTGCATTTTATGTCATGCATTATGTAGTACTGGCTATGTGTCATCGTCTCACCAGCAACATTTTCTGTGTCATTTCTGTGCAAAACAGCTGAAGTAACATTTCACGGTCAAAGTTAAAGCTACACAGAGAAATCAGTGTTGATTTAACTCTTAAAGTGTAAAAATGTACTCTTCCCTTGGTCCATTTGTTTACACTTTCCGAGCTAAATTAGGATTTCATTGGGTAGTGAATTGATCTGTCATCATGTTGTATTCTACCGTTTGCTCAGTCAGGCCTCAGGGTCAAAGGTTGGTAGCAAGCCTACACCCGCCGATTTGAAAGCCATATCGCCATCCAAATATGAAGTGTAGCGATCGGCTAACGCACACACACACACCTATCCTAGGTAAGAACAAAGTACATGAGAAAGTTCTACTGGAGAGGAGAATCAATCAATCACTAAATCAATTTAAAAAAAAATACCCGTAAAAAAAGGAAAACCATATGTTGCAATGGGGAGCATTTGTTTGGACAAGAAGATTGAGCATGGTTTTATGTACAAATAATGCACTCACAGTATGCAGTCTGTGGACAGTAAACTTGAATGGCGTGTGTCTCAAACAGTAAACTCCTCAGTGTTAATTTCACTCAGAGAGTGTACAGACTGAACCAAATGGAGCCTTATGGGTCCAGTTGTTTCCGTTTGTACATTGTCAGATTTTACAGTGCAGTCAGGTGGAAGAACTGACAAAGTACTGCAGAAGGGATTTGGGAAAAACCCATCAGTAACCTCTGTTCTACATTTTGGAATGATATATTATCTCTTAGCCAAGTGGCAAATACAAGTTGTATTATAGAAAGTTGGTATTAGATAAAGGTGGTATTGGGTGAAGGTGCATGGTGTTGGGTAAAGGTGAAATTCGAGAGATGGGATAAAGGTGGTATTAGAGAAATTTATGTGTGGCTCAAACAGAATTGGAGGGGAAGCTGTCAGTCTGGCCGAAGCTTGTTAAGGAGGGGACACGACACGGCTCTATGTTTTATGCCTGCACAGTAAAATCTGGAGAGTTAAGTTAACTCAGAGAGTTAACAAAAGTTTCTAATTTATGAATTTCAAAACGTTATTTAGAAAAAGACACTATATACTGGTGTGTGTGTGTGTGTGTGGGTGTGTGTGTGTGTGTGTGTGTGTGTGTGTGTGTGTGTGTGTGTACACACACACACACACACACACACACACACACACACACACACACACACACACACACACACACACACACACACACCAGTAGGTCTGAAATATGTGAACTTATAAGTATCCCCACAATAGTGAGCAAGAGATATTTTTGTAATCATACTACAGACCAATCACTCCTTACAGGATTCTACGTCAATAAAAGTAATAACGTATCAATTAACATGAAAATAAAATAATTTAGAGGGTTTGATGGTCTCATATAGTGAATACATTCTTTGTCCTCCATTTGAACAGACAAAGCCATTTTGGAAATAACTATTTCAAGGTACAGTAGGAGAGGTCCAAATGTTCTTAAATTTGGAAGAGAGGATGGGTTTCTTGATCATGAAATGAGGTTTGCAATTGAGAACATACATGTTCACGAAAAAATAACAATTCATAAAATAAAAATCAATCTACCAATTGAACCTGGATTCAAGATTGTAAACTGAAATCACTTGCTTGTCAATATTGCAACAGCTCTAGCCCTTGTATGAAATTAGTAATTAAACGCTTAGCTGATCAGCAGTTTATGCAGTCTTTTCCAATCAGCTATTTTCAAGTAGGTTTAATCTTTGTAGAAAAATAATCATGAAAACTTTTGAGAGGGTAATTCATCGTGTGTCCATTCCAGCAGAGTATTCTAAATGAGTGTCCAGTGCGGTACTGCATCTGCCATGTTAACAACCAACCCACTGCATGTCTTCATACAATAATGGACATTTTTGGAATCAACCCTGTTTCCACAACCTTAACCCCAATCCCAACTGTAACCATAACCCTTAGGGAGCAACATCAGGGCTGAGGGAACATAAATCTGAGGGAATATAAGGATCAGGGAACATATATCTGAGGGAACATAAGAATCAGAAGAATCTTTCTCTACTAATTTGACTATTATGGTGTAACAGTTCTAATTGTTTTAAAAAATGATCCTTTACCTGTTCAAATCTTGCACAGACATGCACATAGCGGTTGGCAAACCCAAACTATAAACCAACAGGTGCTTTGAGGCCATTTGGAATCAATAGAGCTCCAAAAATGGGTGCAGTATTTACGTAAGTAAAATGACGACAACAAAAAATGGCCACAATCACATCCTGAAAACATCAAAGTGTTCCCAAGCCCTTAATGGGAGCTGGGTCATCTCAACAACAAGCTGCTATCATGTTAGATCCAAAGACCTCTTTCTGTTGGCTGAAATTAAGGGCAAGTTGTGCTGTTTTGTAAAATAGTGATTTAGTCTTCATCAACAGGCTTTAACCCTTGTTACACCATAGCCGTCCAAAGTGAGCTTCTTAAAAATATTCTTAAAACAACCATATTACCTCCTGTAGGTACAGCTTCAGGAAGTAATGACAGCTGAACCGGCAAACAGATCAAAAGCAATTGTACCGTTTCCGTGGCTCCATAAACTACTTAAACCCTATACTTCTGGGTCCCCTGCGGGTCTATACTTGGTCCCCTCCTTTTTTCCCTCTACAGAAAAACTCTTCGCCAATAATAGCTGATCTCCAAGCTCACGTGTTGAAGCATGTTTTGAGCTTGCAGATCTGCTATTTTTGCTGAATGTTCACCTGAAATGCCGAAACATTGGGATATAGGGTCCATTTGGCTATAAGGTGGTGGAATTTAATTCCAGATACCTAACAATGCCTAATAAGTCATTACGTTGAAGCTTTTCCATATCAAGTTGCAATCCAACTCAGACCTCAAATGCATTGCCCACATGAACAGAAACAGTCATCCTAAATAGCCCATCAAAAGGGTTGTGAACGAGAAAATACTGTAAGCTATGCACCCATAGAATCCAACACCACTTTGAGATTGGCAGAACAAAGACCGACACCGCTTATTGGAAAATTGAATATTTCTAGATTGTATGAGTTTGAAGATTTTCCAAATCATTGGGGTAGACTAGAGGGTGCACTCGAGACCACAACAGTGGAATTTGTCTCAGCAAAGACACGGTTTACTCTATTTTGGTGGTTGGCTAATGTTAGCAATTAACATGGACACTCAAATGAGCGAATGACTCTCCTTGAAGGCTATGTTGAATATTTTGCCAAATAATACACAACAAAACAATAATATAGTTTGACAAACATTAAATATTACTATTTGTGGAGCCACTACTCCACTTCCTTCCAAGTCTGCATGCTCAACTATTAATCAAATTTAACTGGATCTTTAACAGCACCTGTAAGCCTCCTGGAACCTTTTTCCTTTTTTGCATTGTAAGGGGCTCTACATTCATGAGTATTTTGGTTAAGGCCGTCTGGTAAACTAGGGGTTTCAAAGTTGGCACTGATGCACATTTTCCACAATACATGGGTGTCAAATACAGTATGCTAGCTGTGGGTCACAGAAAGTTGACCTCCAAAAATGATTCTTGCAACCCTCGACTCAAGATGGATGCCGACTCCAACACTCATCTCACAACCACACACCTAAACCTTTTTGCATGACATGTAGCTAACCATCAACGTTCCAAGCTTGCACACAGAACTCAAACCCCCAATGAATGTCATTCTAATTACGATAACACAATTCCACTGCAGAATTTAAATTTCCAAAATTAATACTGCATAACTCTACTGGCCCAAAATAAATTGTAATCCACTTAAACCCTATGCGTAGTTGACCGTATTCCCACCGGCTACCCAAGTATCTTCGCGGAAACTAGCAGAGTAGATCGGCTGTTATCTGTGAATGTTCCCCCCAGAATAGCGATGATAAGGTTCAAGTGGTTAATCATCTGTGGTTGGATAGATAAATGGAGTTAGGCATGTAGTGTAAATATCAGTTAATCATCGTTGGTGCAGTATAAAATATGGACAGGTACAGTACAGTATTGAACTAATACCAATATGCCCCTGGCTCAGGGTGGGCATAACTACTCACTTTGGGGTTGGCGGAATGTCAGAACATCGAATGTCAAAGCCTGCAATCTCTCCCATTAGATGTATAAATAGAATGAAACCACCTTATCCTCATTTTGCATCACTGAGGCCAAAAGCATTGCAAAGATGATCTTTTCTAAAGTCAGAGTCCATCACATTTCATTGGAGAGACAATGGGCACCATATTAATAAATCTCTGTTTAAAAAGTCCTTGAGTGTGTGTGTGCGTGCACATAGGACTGGGTAAAGGACAACAGTTTTAGAGTAAAAAGCAGCACCATTTACTATAGTAACTGAATATTGTTAAAGTGTCATTTGCACCTGTCTGTCCTAGACTACGTGAGCATTTCACAAGAACAGAAATCACTTCATTATGCGCCACTTGGAATAAAAGATCACACGTAGCCCCATTGGTTCATGAGTCGTGACCTCTGTTATCTCAGAAACACGACCATTCCACTGTGGAATTAATCTATACTTTGTAAATCTTTACTACTAAATGTATACTGTAGCTTGTGATGTCGTTCAAATATGATACGTGTAATTAAATATGTTCGCATCACAACTATAGTTAAAAGAGGCTTGAATGCCACCAGAAAGAAATGAGGGGGAAAACACAAAGGTACAGTTGATGAACTGGAGACTGATGATGTGTTCTGTAGCAAATATTCCAAATCTGTCCTTGCAATTCAACTGCAACAATATGACATGATCTTCATAAACTACATTTCCTTTGGAAATACAAACACAAATGATATACGGTGCAAAATGCATTTCTATGACTTGGTCACCTCTTTTCCTGTCTTAACAGTAAAATCCGAAGAGTTAATTTCACCACTTAAACCCTTGTTGTTGACTCGGGTCCCCCAGGGGTCTATATTATAGGACCCCTCTTCTTTACCCTTTACACCAAACCTCTTTGGCAAAAATATCCAATCTACAAGCTCACAACGCACTGCGTGTTGTGCTTAGCTTGAAGATCTGCTAAAATGTGCCAAATGTTCGCTCCATAATAGGGACGCTAGGGTTCAAGAGAGTGTCATTTCCTCACTCTCAGAGTTAAATTAACACTCCGGACTTGACCGTGTTAGGTTAACGTTTCATATTTGTTCCGAAATGGTAACGTGTCCAGCAGAACACAGAAAATAACACGGATACAATAAAGGTGTTTGTCTTCAGAGAGACGATACTGCACCATGACGTGAATGGAGATGAATAAATGTCGGCCAGAGACTCTGGATGATTTCTTTTCCGATGTCATTCTCAGCAACACTGGTCCACAGCTGCAGCACACCTGGTCATACATGATGATAATATTAACTGTGCAACCACATCACACATGACAACTTGCTCTTGAACTTTGGTATTATGTTAGCCCCAATATACAGCACAACAAACGTCCCTTCAGTTCGGACAGTTGGACAACATATGTGGCCAGGAAAGAGTTTAGATTTCGGACTTGACAATGACCAATAACTTTATGACAACGTTTACTATATCTAGCGGAACAAGTATGCCCCCCCCCCCCCCCCCCCCCCCCCCCACCCCAACCTGCTACAGAGAGATGTTAAACCTACTGATTTGAATCGATCTATTCAGTGGTGAGTTTTGTCACGTTTTTAAGATATTGTTTCAGGGGCCTTTCCGTTCCGTCAAAGACAATTCTTTTTAGTCAAAACACTGATCCATTTTGCCACTGCTGTCTTATCTTGCCACACTGAGTGCTTCAGCCCAAGACCACTGTTGCTAGTGAGATACTCTTTAACCACTTAAACCCTATATACTTTGTTGACCGGAATCCCCCTCCGTTTTCCCCGTCTACACTAAATATCTTCACTGAAAATATCGAAATGTTCGCCTATTGTGACATGCCCAGAATCGGGATGCTACTGTAGGGTTCATGTGGTTAAACAAGCTGCACATTGTAAGTCCTTTCAACAACGGTGGGAAAGTACAGATTCACCCTTTACTCACCCAGAGGCTGGCAGATGAGGCAATGAAATGACCGCGTTTTAAAAACTAAATAAATGAGGCATATGAACAGAAGAACCGCTGATTAATGTTGTTTGTTCAAATACATTCCAGGTGAGATGTTTTGTTTCTGGTGTATATAGCAGCTCATTCTCGTTGGGGGGCGGAACCTGTGGCAAACGGTCCCTCGCGGTCTCAAGAGGGGCATGGTGGATGGCGATTATGGATGAAAAGCCCAAAGAGGCGTAGAGGGACACTGTGACAACAGGTAGAGAGGTGGAGGAAGGAGGCAGGAGGCTGGGTTTGACGCCACTAGCTGCTGCTGGTGTGGCGGTGCTGTGGACGGAGGGGCTCGAGGGGGCGGAGGGGGGGATCCTTGGACCTCAAAGTCGCGTCTGGGCCTCTGGGATGTAGATCTCGATGCTGTCTGCCCTCTCCGTAGCCGAGCTCTGTCTGAAAGAAGCAGCCCGTTTGGCCGCCATCAGGCGTCTGCGGGCCTCCTGCCTCTGGCGGTCCTCCAGGTCCAGAGAGCGCTCTCGTGTCATGCCACGCTTCACAGGCCTCTTGGGAAGAGGCGGCGGCCACTTCCGCTCCTTAACAGACAAAATGACATGGTTCAGTTTGAAGTTATAAGACTAAAAGGTCCTTATACATCAGGAGCGTGACAAATAAACGATGCATTGCAAACACTGAGTGTAACAGTCGCCATCATGTTTTTTTCCACTGGTGACGGTTAGAAATCCTATTCATTTTTCCATACACAATTCAGAAAATCCTTATATTAGAGTTTTAGGCCTGGAACTAAGCCAACCAGGCTCCTGGTGAATCATGACCATAAAACTTTCAATTTTGTTCATAAAAATAATTGGAAAATGAAAAGAAAAAGGTACAAGACTGTGTACATATTTTAAGAATGAAGGAACTACCATCATCAGCCATTGAGCGTGGCATGTTCACTTGTGGAAACTGACTGCGACACTCAATTTCAGTAACTGCCTTCTTCAGGGTACCATACCCTGAAGAAGGCAGTGTGTGCGGCTACCTTCTTGTCTCTTGAAGATTACTATTTAGATTATTCTACCGTGGGCCAGCACCACTGCAAGGACTTAAGGAGAGTTAAGTTAGGAGTAAGATACCCCCACTCTGACCCGCTTAACAAACTATAGCCATGACAAAGATAGGTCATTGGAATAGAAAATGTGCCTTCTATACAGTACGTTGGAGAAGCAAGTGCTGGCAGCTGTCATATGGTGCCATTAACCTACAATTATTAGATAAACTGAATGTTGAATTTTACTCAAACCTATACACAAAACGTAACAATAAAGAACAACTTGAACCTTGAACGTGGTACTGGCAATAATAATAATAATACATCAGACTTATATAGCGTAATAAATAGCCTTACAATGTTGCAAGACTAGTCTCTACACTATTATACTTGCCATGCCATGAAAAATGGATCTTATCTTATGCACAAACACTGTAGGCATGTAACGATTTATCGTAAATCGATTAAAATCGATTCAAAATTTAAATCGATTTAATAAAAAATGTATCGCGATGCAAAAAGCAGAGGGTGCGTAAAAAGAGAGACCAAAATACAGGATTGTAAAAAAAATTGATTAAAAAACAGAGTTTTCAGGCATTTGCTACTGTATTGAAAAGAGGATAAGAGAAAGCACAGTATTGTGAAGAGAAATATGTTTTTTTTAAATCGTATCGTGAACCTAGTATCGTGATTCAAATCGTATCGTGAGTTGCGTGAATAGTTACATGCCTAATAAACAGCCACTAAATCAAAACCACTGCCTCACCGGCTTCTTGGGGCTCTCCTCCACTGGCTGCCACTGGTTACTCTTTATCTGCTGGAGCTCGTCGAACTTGGCAGTGACGTCATCGATGGATAGCTGCAAGAGGTCCCAGAATCCAGCCAGGTCCTGAGAGGTGGGTCTGGGCATGGCACTGGGGTCCTTTTGGAGGCATATGGCAAAGGAGGATAAAAAACATACAAACGCACTCTGCATTGTCCTGCTGTGAGAGGAATCAATAAATATCGCTATTGTCGGGCAGAAACCTCTTATCTCAATATTCTAACTTTTGGTGTTTACTGTTTTTTTCGTAAATGAATGCCCTACTAGATCACACTACAGCGTTTCAAAAGTATCAAAAGTATCAGATCTACAAGCTCTAAATGCGGTGCAAAGCGACGGGTATTGAGCTTGTAGATCTACTACTTTTGCTATTTTTGAATTTGAATCCTGAAAAGTAACAGTTTTGGACATATGAGGTTTCCACCTGACAGAGACGAAATACTATTACAATTACTCACTGCATGAAAAACATTATTCAGTGGGATCGTTAGATGACGATATGGTAATCTATGCACATCACCCACGTCTTGGGAAATTTCGGTACAGTGAAATGTGAGAAGTGAGTAAGGCAGACCTGTTTCAGTCGACCAAATGAGGCCATCTTCTATGCTTTAGTGATTCTGCGGCATTATCGCCATCTATAGTACCTATCTAGGCATGTATGAGGAGTCTTTAACTCATCATTTGTCCACTGAGAGGCAGCAGAGCGCTAATATCAGACCATGCAGTTGTTACTGGGTGATTGGGTGGAGCTTTCTAACATGAGCTGAAAAACAGGAACCATGCCTGCAACACTGCAAAGCCCAGGTGGGGGTATATTGTAAATGCTGATGTGAAGGCAACTGTGTATCTTCTAAAGATTCTAGTTATGCAAACACACGCACGCACGCACACACTCTTAAGTTGTGGACATGGTGGTGGGAGTCATTAGTAGCAGGGGTAGACGTTCTAAATGCCTTGGCGCGCAGCGTTGGCTTCCATAAGGGCAAGGCAACTTGTTAAATTCAGTGTTGATGTGTGTATGACAGACATGTGCAGGGGATGTTTAGGCATTCCGAATCGGTTTAATTGTCAATTAAAGGATGATTCTATATTTTACAGGAACGGGAATTAAAATGAATTGAACCAGAGCGGGGATATCAAAAGAGGTGTGAGCCAACCCCTTTCCCCCCATCGTCCCAGAAAATCAAACCTTGATAATAAGACACATTGGGTGGAGTACAGGTTAAACACTCACCCACCACCACAGAGGCCTCGGTTTGATCCCCGGCAGCGGTGCCTCTGCTCCAACGAACACAACTAGTTGACGAGTGGGAAGCCGACAGGGCATTGATTGTGTCATAATTGTCACTACACTAGTGTCTACAGTGACACTCGCTTTTCTAGTGTGTTTTATGTGTGTGAAATGATGTATGTTCAACGGGCGGCCATAGTTTAGTGGGTAGAGAGGCCGTCTGGTTATCAGAAGGTAACCAGTTCACCCAAGGCCCGACCAGTACAGTATTACATGTCAAAGTGTCCCTGAGCAAGACCAGGCGCCAAGGAATCTGCGTAGGATTTGAAGCCCACATCCTGCATCTCTTAAGGGTGCGGTTCCCATTAATGTCCCTGCAGATGTCGTTTATTTCACCTCCTGCAGGCTCCAGAAGAATACTCTCAATACAAGTGAACAAGGTTTTGGCCAGACTTTACGCTTGATTTTTCTTACCTTAGTCAACATTTTCATAAACACTTTATGTTTTCAATCGCTAGTTTAAAGTCTTTTTTAAATGATCATGATAATTATGCGTTTAGTAAATTATGGACCCATTAATAAAAAAAATAATGATAAAGTAGGGCATGCTTCTAGGGCTTCTGTTGGTTCTACCGAGAAGAAGAACCGACCTCGCTGCGGTTGCAGTGAATAGCAGTCGTTTCCAGTTTCTATTCGGGACCGGAAGTTCAAAGAACTTCGAAAGAGTGGCTTCAAAACGGGTCTGTACAAACCACGGGGCTCCCTTCGTCCATATTTTTTTAACCTCTAACAGCTCCCCCTGAGTGCTCGTCATGACCATCTGAGCAGCCACCAGCTGGGTGACGCTGAAACTCAATATCCCCTGCGGAATTAATAAAGATCTATCTTTTTTATGTTCAACAAGCTGTTCATGGAAAAACTGGCACTGTGTGTCTTGAAATGACACAGCTGATTTCCAAATTGAGTTTCTGTACCTTCAATGTCAACTTTTATTTGAAGCCAAATGACATCACATTTTGCAACTGACAGCACTTTATGGCCCCACAGCACTGTACTGTAGGTTCACCATACGCTGTACGTGAACATTCTCAGTTAACGTAGCGTAACGTCCCTCATTCAAACTTCAACGGGCATCCACAACTATGTCATGACTTTTGCAGTTCTCGCTCTTTCCAGCAGAGGCAGTGGGATGCCCTCTCACACTCAAACACGTTCAAGCGCTTGGAGCAATCTAAGCCCTGTCAGTGTCAATGTAGAATTTAATCCATCATCCTATTACATCTGGGGACAGAGAGAAAGAGAGAGAGCGGGAGAGAGAGAGAGAGAGAGAGAGAGAGAGAGAGAGAGAGAGAGAGAGAGAAAGAGAGAGAGAGAGAGAGACAGAGACAGAGAGAGAGACCATTTGAAATAGAGCTAAGCACCACCTTTAAGGTACCAAACAGAGAGAAGGCTAAATTAACAAGTTTCTTTGAAGAAAAAAGTTGTGAGTGTGGCCGTGTGAAGGGTATGAATGACCACCCGTGCTCTCTCTCTCTCTCTCTCTCTCTCTCTCTCTCTCTCTCTCTCTCTCTCTCTCTCTCTCTCTCTCTCTCTCTCTCTCTCTCTCTCTCTCTCTCTCTCTCTCTCTCTCTCTCTCCCCCTCTCTATCGTCTATCTCAACAGGAGATATTCCCCATTCATAATTCTTCTCTTTGCTAACACATGCTGACAGGGCTGTGTGAGTAATTAGCGCCAGCTCTTATGAAAATGTGAGACTTTCTCCAGCGCACCAACATGAGACGTGAACAATGAACCACGATGGCAGCTTCATTATTCAAACTCCCAGGACTCTGTTTGAACCCACACGCCTCCTCGGCGCACTATCGAACGGCGTGAACGCAGGTGCTGCATTTCCTATTGTAATTCCCCTTTCACTTACTAATGGTCAATATGAGCAGAGGGTCTGTTTAGCTGTTATCGATCTGGGAGGTCTATTTCTGGTAGGACCAATGTGCACCCTCAGCGCCTCAGCGGTAGCGCCTTCCCCGATCTCCAAGTCCAACCGAAGTTGCATCTGCAACACCTTTGTTTTCTTTAGCTGTTTATTTACCAAATGAGTTCTGTGCCTAGATCTACGCAGAGTTGCTATTCATGAACGTAGGGATAGTTTACTTTACTGTATGGTCTGTTAACTGTGCACTTACCAGATTCTGCTGACATAGCCAGTAAAACTGCTGGAACTTTTGGGACATGAGGAGCTGCGCACTGCCCACCGCACTTCGGATTTTCCCCAGGACTACAGGTTGAGGATAGACACAGAAACACAGATATCACATGCAAACCCTCCAGTGACAGGTAAAGGTGTTGGTTATCTGACATAAAACAAACAAACAGTGTATTTAGCATTGCTTTTCCAATGTTATGTGACAGACACAGTGTGGCCGTAAGCAACAAATGTTAAAATAAATTCTTCTCAGTGAATTGAATAATATGAACCTAAGTCCCATTCACCAGTTGCTGAAATCCAGATATGAATTCTATCTGGAATGTGAATAGGAATTTCACTGAGCATATTTTCAGAAAATATGCAATATCAAGGCAACTTCCATCTTTAAATGTCAAATTATGTTAGTGGCTTTGGCATTGTCAAATATATAGCAAGCTCTGATATAAGAACTCTTTTTCAAACTATAATTATTGAGATCGGGACTGTCGATCTTAGGGTCAGTACTTTTACTTCAACTCGACTACAAATGGGTACGTTTTCCACCACTGGACATAAGGCTTCATTCATACTTTGTCACGTGTTGACAAATGACGGATTTTCAAATGAAAGCAGTCGTGAGAAAAGGTCTGGCGGTTCATGGGCCCCATGAGTCTGAAGCGATTGAGCTATGCAGCGCTTAGTTGTGACGTCCATAACGAGTCATTGATACACACTAAAATCCTTTGTAACTGAGAGTATACAAATGTAACCAATGGACCTTTACGGGTCCATTTGGTTACATGTCCATTTGGTTACATTTATATACTTTCAGCGTTAAATTAACGTTGAGGATTTTACTGTGTATCTATGTATCTCTGTGTTTTAGAGCAGTGATTTGAGTTTATACGAACAGCCCACACAAACAGTACTTAAAAGTACAGTACAACTGCTTGCTCGTGTTGACAGGCTTTGAAATGTGTATAAGTGTATATTATTATACATATTATATTCATGTGTATTGCTGTAATTGTAAGTAATGTATATGAACGCAATTTACTGTTTCATTTGTTGTTTTTATGCAATGTGCTTTGTATAGTATGTCAGGTGTGGACCCCAGACAGGACTAGCTGACTGCCATCAGCTAATGGGGATCTCTTTCAAACAAACAAATGAGCCCCTGCTTGGACCAGAGTGAAGAGCTTTATAGCGCGTTGTCTTTACCCTCTGGACACTCACTCTCCTCCGACAGGTCGTGCTCCTCCGCCTCTCTCTCCATGTCTTTGCACCATCCTTCCAGCCGCTTGGTCTCGCTGTGAAGGAGCTGCATGAACCAGCTGCCGTCCCTGCGGAGGGGAGACACGCGGCCTGCCTCGGAGCCCTCCAGGCTGGGTTCCACCAGCCAGGGTTCAGCCGGCGTGGGGCTGGGCGGCCCGCTCGACGGCCGGTAGTCTTCCCTATAGCTGAACAGGCCCTGGGTGCGCACGGTGCGGGTGGCGCCGTACTGCGTGGGCGTGCTGGGCTCAGAGTGGCGGCCGAACGCCCCGCCGAACTGTAGGCTCTTGTCCTCCATGGAAGGGAAGCCCTCGCGCTCCATATCGGCTTGTACCGCCGTGGTCACACTGTTAGAGCGCTTGAACCGCCCCTGACTAAACACATACACGCAGGCATGCAGACGCACACGCACACGCACACATAAAAACACACACGCACGCGCACGCACATGCACACACACAATGATAGGAGGGGAGTACAGAAGGATAAATATAAAACTAAAGCTACATTTAACCATACCATACTCTTATGGGATTATATAACTAATAACTACACTATTATGGGATCACAATAAGACATGAGAAATAAAGACCCAAATAGGAAATATTAATAAAGAATAAAATCTCTGACACCACAATAGATACATCATAGAATACACACATAAAGACCTTTTACAGTTTAGTGTAATTTAAAATGCGATAGTGAAGTCATATAGAATAGAAATATTTTTTTCTTGGCCAATATTGTCAGTTAAATGTTGACTTTTTACTACTTATTATCCAAGCATGGCTGAAAATGTCCAAGTGTTCAAAACAAACAGGAACAGAAATGCAGCAGAGAAACAAGACTAAAACCAAACACGTACCGTTTTTCATCCTCCACCTGAATACCAATGGAATGGAACTGAGGAAGGCCTTTACTTTCAGTCTCAGAGTCCGTCACAGTTTCCACCTGTTGAGCACAAACAAAACAGCACGTATTGTTCCATAAAAGTGCACCTGAAACAAGATTTGATGAAGCAGTGCCAGTGTGCGACATCTTCCGAAAGTTGAGTTCTACCCGTGGAATCTTCTTGTCTATTATACGCCCTACATCTTTTCAAACCACACACGCGGAACTGCCTCGCACCTTAAATAACTCCTGAAACCCAAACACAGCTAATGATTCCGTGACGTGCAGAGATAAGGATTAGAATTCTAGTCCCCACGTCATGAGAACAAATCCCACAACGATTTTTTTTAGCTTACCTAAAATGCGTCGCAAATTATTTTATTAGGATTAAAGGAGAGTTCCAGTCATTTTAGGTATTTGCTTTGATGTGTCGCTAATCACTTACCAACATACCAGGGGCAGTTGACTTTTTTCATAGAAGCCCTGTTGTCCATTGTGGAGACCCCCTCCACTGGCATAATGGAGAAATGTGGATAAACGAAAATCGCCTATTTTAACACCTCCAAAGTTTGTTTTTTTCCCACTAATCCTCATTATGCAGTGTCCTGACACTCAAACATGCACTCCGCATTACTCCATTAACTCTCCTTTAAGGTTACGTTTAGGCATCGTTTTTGTCACCCCAAGCGAGACGGACCACTCGGCCCAATTGGTGAGAACAGACTACAGCTCCTAATATTAAGTTAGGAAGTATTTAGGCAAAAAAAAGTCGGAAGCGGACTTGAGCAACTAGAGGCACTGCGTACACTGTATGTTTAGACTTCTATTGTATGTTAAAAGTTATATTGTTATTACAGTCGAATAATTCAGTTTACCTAGTTTACCTTTGGTAAACTAGGTGCTTTCCAAATGACTTGAATTCCATATCTGTCGTATACCATTGTATCATTGCTGTAAAATAAGTCATGACAGTGCAGGCTCTTGCATTCTCCTTTGAACCACTGACCCTGACCAAACGACTGTGGCTCCCTACAAGCGAGGGCATTTATGTGGTTAATTCCTCTATATATCCCCATGCATGGCTTACTTTATGAGGCACTGGTGCCTGATGCACAGCCCAGACACACATGCACGCACGCACGCACGCACGCACGCACGCACGCACGCACACACACACACACACACACACACACACACACACACACACACACACACACACACACACACACACACACACACACACACACACACACACACACACACACACACACACACACACACACACACACACACACACACACACACACACTCTTTTCAGTCAGACAGGGACTATAAATGATACTGGAGAGACAGATATGGGATGAAATGGTAAAGGTTACTTACCTGACGATGGTCTGACAAAGGACGTGCTGATGATGCCATGGGAGATGACAGTGATGATGATGATTATGATGTTGTTGATGATGATGATGAAGACGATGGTGATGCTTATAAAATATGGTAGTATGCATTCTTTGTTGGACAGTCTGTACCAGGAGAGACAGGAAAAGGGGAAGTCCAATCACAGATTCATACCTATGACTGTATTGTTTACGAAGTGAATTCAGGGTGCACAAATAATTACTTTGATTGTGATGAAATAATCTGTTTTAATGTTTCTTTTTTTTGTTAGACATGTTCTATTAATAGTGAGCTGAATCAGAACACAGTTTATTGACCATATGTATTTTATATATTGGTCAAATCTGAATCCCAAAACATGCTATTTTCAAATCCAGCCTGCGAGTTCAGCAACTTTACATGTCTGTCATTTCAAGACAGCATTGTTTTGTGCAAGCTTTACAGAGCACAAAAACTAGACTGACTTTACTTAAGACAGCTCGGACTGATAATTTTCTCATAATTTTGGGGTATGTTGTCACGTTTATAAGTATGTTTTGTTGTTAATCTAATGTCAGCTTGTACCAGTGAGCTTGTATGCCAGCGATTGGTTAGTTCCAGTACATCCCATAACACGGAGAGAGAAGGACGTTGTAATTGGCCAGCCTTGTGGGACACACAGTATATTCCATAGACTAGAAGGACAATTGCTCTGCAATTATAAATTAAAACTAATTACATGCTATAGGCTAGTTGTCATGATTTGGAAAATATTTGAGAATTGAAGTCCTTGGCCTACTGTCAGCTTGCACACAAAATATTAATATCATATTATGATCAGCTAGCTTGACACTCAGGGCCTGAATTTTCATTTTGTTTCACTCGCCAGAATATTTCTTTAAATGGGCGTGGCTAGCGATTCAGGGGCTGGAGCCAGGCTAATGATCAGCCTCTAGTGTGCAAGATTAGCTGCAGATACACACACGCCCGCCCGCCCACACACCCCCCCACACACACACACGCACACACACAGGGGTGAACACTTATTTGAGATACTGTAGGTAAACCAACACAAATATAATTGTGTGGTTATTTATTTTTTGGTAAAAATGAAATGAAAGAGTGGATAGATCTGAAAAGTATAGCCGAATAAATTCCCTGGGGAAAAGACTGATTTACGAACGAAACATTCTAACATCCATGACCTAACTATAAACTATTTATAGCCAACATTGACTCAGTTATTCAGGTAAGTTTATCGGTAACCTATTTTATTTCCTATATCACACATCTGTTCCCTCCGCCAAAGACAAAAGACAAGATGAAGAAAAAGAAGAAGGTGACATAACACAACGCGGCAGAAACCTTGAAAGAGAGCCATCTCAGCCCCCTCCTGAAGAGACTGTTAAACAAAGGGTACATCACTGAAAACAGCAGTGAAACATTTCTTCAGGCTTTCTCTTCCACACTCTTAAGGTCTCAAGTCAATGCCACTGTCATGATCGTCTGTCTCACTGTTGTGTTCTTTTATTTTATAGTGACATTTTTATCGTTCTAAACCGCACCTCATGCTAATCCATTACTTAACTAGTGAGCGTGATCCAGTGTGCGGACTCTATTTTTCTATTTTAACGTGTCTCCTCTGTCCATTACCTCGGACAATTTTATGTATTTTTTAACATACACAAAATGTTCAGAAAGCACAAAGTTAAATCAACATCTATGATTTTTACATTGGTTATGTTGTAAGTTATACTGTAGTTACCTGTATTCCAATGGAGGAGCGTGGGGTTTTGAGGTACTCCTCTGCCTTGGATACCAACACAGCCTTGTCACAGGTCTGCACTGAAGTGTGGCTGCCCATGGAAGTCAGCCGCTTGGCTGCCGCAGACTCCATGGCCATTGTGACCGCCTTGGTGCTGTCCAGGCTGTCCGTGGAGTTGTAGATGGCCCGGCCAAGGCTGTCCGTGGTCCACAGGCCACCCCGCGGGTGCCTGCCCTCCTGGTAGGCATCTTGGGTGGACTCTGTGCTGCTTTGGGCCGTCACGGAGATGAGAGGCTTGGTGGCTGTCCGTGGCGGCACGGGAGGAGGGGTCTTCTTGTAACCGGGCGTATATGACATTGCTGTGGGGCGAAAAGCAGGTCGAGAGAAGGGAGCCATTTTAAGTCAAAGAGAGGATAGAGAGAGGATAAAGAATTGTTATGAAAGATTAGGTCAGATGAGTACATATCGTATAAACGTTTTAATTTACATATATATATAGTGATACTTTCATGACACATTTTGCATTTACAGTAACTACTGCATTTGATATTTTGACCTTTATTTAACCAATTAAACCCTATATACCAAATTGTCTCCCAGGGGTCAAGGCCCCCTCCTTTTTTCACTCTACACCAAATATCATACAGTAGCTGAAACCAGCCCATCTAAGCTCAAGCTGTTGAGACACGTTGTGAGTTTCTAGACCTGCTATTTTGACTGAATGTTGCGGGTGAAAGGCTGGTATGGGCACAGTGCTGCCAGTAGAGTGCAGTGAGCGATAAAAGACAGTATTTGCATCATGCAAGACAAGAGAATACTGTACTGTATACAGGGGACATATTATGATGGTAACTCTAATAGAGCTCTTGGTTTTCTTGGCATCAAGGTGGTGGAAAGCTTATTTGCAAATATGCCTTTTGTGTTTATTGGGGGTACAGTGAAGGATCATGGGGAGGATTATTTCTCTTTCATGTGCAAATGAGGAAGTGATGATAATCCATCCAGATGGATGAAGCAACGGAGTGGGAGATGTCAGATGTGTCAACTTCACCAGCCAGGTGACTTAATTTCAACAAAGCTAGAGAGGGAGATAATAAGCTTTGAGTTTCATGCAATAGCGTCTGTGCATAACTGTAGTTCCCTTTTCCAGAAGGTGGCATGTCTATTTCCTGTTCCAGGTCAGTTTCCAATAGCTTTGTTTGATTCGCTCAGCAGCAGATTTGAACTGGAAACAAATATGTCACCTTCGTATGTGTTTCTGGTTCCAATCTGCTGCTGATCCAATCAAATGAAGCAAATGATAACTGTTAATTATATTGTATTAACATGCTCACTATTCACTGAAATAAGTTATGCTTTAACTTTAACTTAGTCCCTTTTACATAGTTTAGACTAGAGTACCGATAATCGTCAAAATCAGAGCGAAAGATGGAGAGAGATAGACATTAATGAACGCGTATGAAAGACAGAGGGAGAAAGACAGTAGAGACACGATGTGCAACTGATATTAACATGCCGTGCCACCTTTCCCCCTCCCCCCAACACTTGCTTTGCATCCCATAAAGGACAATGTTATTGTTGGCACTGACTGATCCTGATTGGAGCCTTACTGGTGTTAACTGTAACATAGTTATATTATGTTACAGGGAAATTGGCATTCCAGGGAAATTGAAAAAGGAGCGCTCGTTTTCACCCCCCCCCCCCAGGCAATTCTGTAGAACCAACACTAGAGGGAAATGCAAGCCACACTAGACTACACCACCACACACACACACACACACACACACACACACACACACACACGTGCACGCACGCGCACACGCGCGTGTGCATGTGTTCTTGCGCACACATGCACACAAGCCCCGCCTCGCGCCGAAGCCCTGCGCCTAAAAACAAGCACTCCTTTTTCAATTTCCCTGGAATGCCAATTTTCCTGTGACATATACACCAGGCCGATAGGCCTAATCCACAAATGATACAAATGTCAACGTGATTTTTTTTTCCTTTAAAACAAAATCTTATTAGCTAATTATCCTGTGAGTCATGTGACAATGAGCTTCAAACATTGATATACCACACCGATTGCCTGTAAGTGGCTTCCATAAATTGTGCCCGGTGCTTATACCTTTACCTTGTACCAAAAACACCATATCATGAATGCTCTACTCAATCAACCCAAAATTGCATGTTGAAGGGCCTTGAGCCCAACTCTAAAAACATTTTCACTTCTGCCCATAGAAGCCGCCACAAATGTGAGGCACAAATGCTAACCCCCCCTCCTCACTCCAGCTTCCTCGCGTCCTGACGGCTGCAAGTCTGCAACTTACACACAGCCCTGGTTTAACACGTAAAATCTAATGTTCAGACCGGATTACATCACTTGTTATGGCAATCATTTGTTGCAGTCTAAATTTGCTGCATGAGTCACTGAGGAAGAGAAAGAAAGACAGACAGACCATGAATCATACAGTAGCTATGACATAAACAGACATTCTCTCAAATAAGTTGTGTAAGATGGGACCACAATAGCAATTCATCCATTTGCCCATCCAGTAACGGTATATCCAGCTGAAAATTGAATACAACAATGTTTATTACATCAAGGTCATTGTGCCTCCCACAAGCCAAAAACAACAATTGACCCGCCCGTGGTTGTGCCCCTCTTTGCACCCATTGGTTGCTGTTTCTTGGTTGGACAAAAATCCTTTCTCTCCATCCACTACCATTGAAATAATGTGTTTTTCAGTTGCTTCATATTGATATTCAGTGTATTCAATTCTTATTTTAAACTTGGTCTCAGTAAAAAGGAACATCTCAGGTGCAATATAGTGACTGGGCATAAATTATGTTTTTAAATGCTTTAGCAAATTCCACATAAACAACCATAAGGCGGAACCAGGGTAGAACAAGGCAGAGAGAGCCTGCTGGTTAGTCAGTCAGGGACCAGGAGGCTGACAATGGGTCAATTCATAATAATGTGTACATTCACAGAGATTACGTATACCCTCTACATCAGTGGTTCTCAAACTTTTTTTGTGCCAGGGACCCCCACATGAATATGTATTTGGCCGCGGACGCCCACATGAAAATATGTAGCAAAGATTTGCGTTAAAAATGTTTGCCTTTTTAAAAAATATATTTAAAGATTTGCCCACATCTCAAGATTAAAAAAAAAAAAGCCAAAGTATAAAATACGGATATAGGGGTTAAAATTATTGTGACGCTTTATTAGCGAATTTTTCTGGGGACCCCCATGTATCCCCCCAAGGACCCCTGGGGGTCCCTGGACCCCACTTTTGTTGAGCGCCTACGCAAACAGAATTGCCCCCGTGTTCGGGGGAGGGTGATAATTGTCATTGCACGTAATCCTACGGGCTATGGTGGCACCTGTCAGGTGAGTCATAGGGGAGAAAAGGGGGTAAAAAGCAAAAGATATTGATCTTACTTCAGTTCAACCTGAAGCTTATTTTATTATATAAGATACATGGATGTCAAAAAAGAAAATTAAAGTGTTTTCTAGTCAATACTGTATGTATTTTACTACATTTTCATCTGTGATTGTCTTGGGGTAATAGAAAATAAAGTCACCCAAAGACTGTGTGATGAGACTAATGTGTTGGCGAAGTGGCTGTGTGTTCAGCTGCTCATCACCTTTCACCGCTGGCTAACAATGCTGATTCATCAAACTGACTGCAGCACCACAAAAAGACTAAGTCAGTCTTGTCCTGCCAGTACAATGCCACTCCACACCAAGCCCCATGCAGTACCTACCCGAGGTGACATAATGGAAACTGGGCACCAGGCTGAATTTGCAGTGACTTGGCACCCAGGTGTGTTATGCAGGCCCACCCTCAACGTGAACACGCCCTGGTGCCTACGAACCAAATCCTCAGCTATGGGTCAAATAGAAGGACAGAGGGAGCTCATCAACCTTGGCTGACCCACACAGATGCACACAGAGTCTGAATTTGCACTCAACTCATTTTGGCAGCTTCTGTGTCATCGTTTCACCTTTCCCATGGACTTTGTTGGAGAGTGTTTGCTAGACAAAAAACTAGTCTCCCAAAAACATCACCCTTGGCCAGAGCACTGGAGAGGCTCCTCCAGCATCGCATCACTGCGGTTCCTAGAGATGAAGCTGGGAAGCCCTCCAGCCAGTACAAACATCAGTTATCAGTACAAGCACCAAACATAATTAAAAGATAAAAACAAAGGTCACCCACAACCTGGGCATATGGAACATATCAATCATGACACCTAGTCTCTCAGAGGACCTCCCGCAGGTCCACAAGACAGCTCTCATCAACAACGAACTGTGCAGACTCCAGCTGGACATTTTGCGCTTCAGGAGAAGAGGGCCTGCAGAAAACGCCAGAAGGACTGCCTTTACAGTCACAAGAGGCACTGCTCTAGCACCTCATTGGCACTGACTGGTCCTGATTGGAGTCTTATCTGATGGTCCCACTGCAATACTACTACTATTTGGAAAAGTATTATCTATTCAAGAAAACTGATAAATAGCTAAATTATGCAATAAATGAGGTAAGTAAACCAAAACATACTTTGCTAACAAAATAAACTATACAGAAAATCTAAAATATTAACTGAAAAGGTCACTCTGTCCTAAAGCACAATAAAATATTAGAAGTAAAAATGTCTATTTTTGTTTTTATTTGTTTATTTAACAGGGGCCATGCAGAACTGTTGCTTTGCTGTGCTGTGCTGTGCTGTGCTGTGCTGTGCTGTGCTGTGCTGTGCTGTGCTGTGCTGTGCTGTGCGGCAGTGGCTCAGGGGGAACCGGAAGGTTCCCAGTTCGATCCCGGGCTACCCCAGAGTTTCGTGTCGAAGTGAGTCAAAGTGTCCTTGAGAAAGATACTGAACCCCTAATTGCTCCCGATGAGCAGGTTGGTGCCTTGCATGGTTTCCTCCACCATCGGTGTATGAATGAATGGGTGAATGTAACGCACAATCATTGTAAAGTGCTGCCAAACAAGTCTACGAAGCTATCTATTAAATCTATGAAAACGTTTAATCTGCAACACATTTTTATACAATATGTAGTGGGGGTCCCTGCTTCATCTCTCTCTCAGCTAAGGGGTCCTTGGCCTGAAGAACCTTGAAGACCCCTGCATTAAAGGCTAAAGAATGCCAGTTCCAATGCAAATTTGAGTGACTTATCAGTTGAGCCCCCCAGTATGGAAATAATAATTATTTATGTATGCTTTAGTATTTCTAACATGTTTGAACAAGATCAGCAGCTTGTAATAGTAACGTTGGGTTGTTGTGAAGGGAGGAGAACAAATGGCAATGTTGCACAAACCTACTGGACAGCAGATGGCGAAACCCCACATTATACAAGCTGTCTAACATCCCCACTGGGAATGTTACATTATGCAAAGGTCAACTGGAGACTGCAAATATGTGTCTAGAGATTTATATATTAACCACATGAACACTAGCATCCCTATTCTGGCATGTCATAATAGTTAAACATTTGGCAAAAAATAGCAGATCTACAACAATTATTTCCCAACGCTGACTGCTGCATGGTGTGACAAATAAACATTATGCAAAAGAGGTATCCAGCCAGGCAAAGGAAGGGAAACTTGGAGCTGAGGTGAACCCAGGGGATTTCAGCAGTGACTGCAGCTTGGTAAAGTGACTGATCTCGTGATGTGAGATTGCAGCACCGTGGACAGTGACTACAACTTGGTTGAGTGCAGTGTTGATTTTGTCGACTAAAACTATGACGAAAAATATTCGTCGACTTTCACTGACGAAAACTAAATAAAAACGAAATAAAAACTAAGCTGCGATGACAAAAACTAAGACTAAATGTAATGACAATTTTGTCAACAAATGAAAAATGGACTAAAATGCTATGGAGGGATGAGTGGAGAAGAGATCCAGTAGAACTAAAAGACAAGTCATTTTATGTTTGGTTGTGCTCGGGTGTTGCGCTCTGAAAATAGCCGATCTACCGATAGTCGACTATGATCTTATGATATTGAGTCAACTAAAACAAGACTAAACTGTAAAACGTTTCAGATGACTAAAATATGTCAAAAACTAAATGGAATTTGATTCAAAAGACTATGGACTAAAACTAAATCAAAATTTGCTGTCAAAACCAATACTAGTAGAGTGACTAAAGTGAGAGTTCAGCACCATGGACAGTGACTGCACCCTGGTACAATGGCTGGGAGGGGGTTCAGCACCATGGACAGCGACTGTATCCTGGTAAAATGACTGGGAGGGGGGGTTCAGCACCATGGACAGCGACTGCAGCCTGGTACAATGACTGGGAGGGGGGGGTTCAGCACCATGGACAGCGACTGTAGCGTTGTGCGATGCTGTGCTGTGCTGTGCTGTGCTGTGCTGTGCTGTGCTGTGCTGTGCTGTGCTGTGCTGTGCTGTGCTGTGCTGTGCTTTGCTTTGCTTTGCAGTGCTGTGCTGTGCTGTGCTGTGCTGTGCTGTGCTGTGCTCCCCCAGACTTACGTGTCGAAGTGAGTCAAAGTGTCCTTGAGCAAGATACTGGTTGTTTGCTTTTCTTGATCAGTATTTTATGTCCTGTGAAACCCACCCAGAGGTAATTTACCTGCCTGTTCAAAGTAGACAATAAATCACTGTATTTTAGATTTTTAACTGGTGTTGACTGGTTGTGTTTGGGGACTGGGGAGGAAGGAGTCCACTTCTTGTTGCGCCTCAGATTCCCCTAGACCGGGACGTAACTTTGTTCTTGGGCCTAATTGATAAAAGAGATATATCATCTCCATTTAGTCAGGGTTTATGAGCTTAGTTTGTGAACTAGTTAGCAGCCTGTATCAGCTTCATTATAGATAACAAGACTACAGGTCTGTAGGTCAAAACCAAGAATATGGCTAGACCGTGTATGAAACACTGTAGGGCTTGTAACCTGATGGCACTGGGGCTATGCAAATTCATCCAAATGTATCAAAACTTGGGTTACAGATTCCCTACAGGGGGCGCTGATGGGCAAGTGGTTAAGGGGCTGGGTGGGGTGGGGGTTATAATAGAGGATTCTATGGTAATTACAAAAAAAAGTGTACTTTGGGTTGAATAAGATTATGTTAGGTTGTAATCTTTACTCGCATACTGTGCTCGTAAATTAGTTTTCCACTGCGCATACATCTATTTTTAGGGGCAAATGAGAGTGAGATGACGGGAGGGTATAATAGAGGATTTTGAAAAATCTATTGGGATGAAATAGAAATTTCTTTAAGCAATCTTGCATCTCTGCAGGAAGGAAGAATCCTGCTAGCAGTCAACCACAAGAACACTCGGCATGTCTGCACCATACAGACAGCAAGCACCACTGGGCCAAACTAGGTCAGATCATATGAGGCATGTATTTCCCACATTCACGCCCAGAAACCAATGGGCAGATGGACCTCGGCACAGCTGCTGCCAGCAAATAGCTCGGTACAAGTAAGCTGTGAGGGGTGAGCCAAAGTCTGGTTGGGAGACCATGGAGAATTAGCAGGTAAGTCATGTTGTGCGTCCCATATACTGGGTAATAGCCTGAACACAGACTAAATAGCACTAAGGCAAGGTCCTTAAAGTTGGACCGACAACATGCCTGCCTGAAAGCCTAACCGCACTTCCTCTGTTTTAATAGGCAGTTGGGAACCTTTCTCCCCCATTAGTGGAAATGCCCCAGGCCAGTCCAGGAAGAACCTGTTACCTTCAGCCCAATACATTTTGTCTGCCCCGAGCTTAATAAAACACTGTTTAACATTACAACCCCTGTGTTCTGAAACTATCCCCTCCCCGACACATCGTTTTTCTGATTTGAATCATAATGGTTACTTTCTGGAACATTAGAAATCACTTTTTGTTCAAGTTACGTTTCTGCAGTGCTGCTCGGTACTGTGCAATGGAACCATTATTTTAGACTCTATACAGTATGTGTGAGGTGAGGACTAATACAATGTTAAATCCTTCACAGAGCACACTACACAAATGCCACTATAGGTTGGACAGGTTTTTGTCCAACATACAGATGGGTGACAAATGAAAGGAAAAACCAACAGAAAGTGTCTTGGCTTAAATGCAGATTGTCATACTGTAGATGTTGTCATAGTCTCTGGAACTCTACTAGAGGAATGGAACACCATTCTAACAAATGATAGAGGTGTTTTTATGACTATGGTGGAGCACTTTCTAACACATCGCTCCAAAATCTCCCATAGATGTTCAACTGCATTGAGATCTGGTGACTGCTAAGGCCGTACTATGATCCATATAACTGTCATAAAAGCATTCAGTGACCCCTCGTGCCAAGTGGATGGAGGCATTTTCATCCTGGAAGAGACCACTCCCATCAGCATAGAAATGTTTCATCATAGGATAAACTTTGTATTGATTTGCAATAACCCTGCCCTCTAAGGGGACAAGTGGATGCAAACCATGCCAGGAAAATGCCCCCACAGCATAACAGAGCTAACAGGGTCAAGCATTCAGGCCTGTACTGTTCTCTGGGTGTATGCCACACATGCACTCGCCCACTGGAGAATATAGTGAAGGATGACTCATCTGACCATAATCTGTAGTCCAGTGCCACTGCCTAAGGTTTTTGCACTACTGAACTCTCAACTGTGCATTTTTCTTTGTAACAAGGGGTTTATGCACTGCAACCCTACTATAATATCCCTAGAAGATATCATTGGGATAGAAGAGTTGTTCTGTTTTCCCTTACATATCACAATCACACTAATGTGTGCTTTTGACCACAAATACAACCCTATGTCTTTCCCATAGATCGAAATGCAGATGTCATTTTAGTCACTGTACACTAGCACACTGCTCTATGACTTTAGCACCTGCCATCCATACCCTAATAATAAACCCTCTTTCATAGTGACTTAGATACGTTTGCTATCTTGATCCACAATTGAGGTCAACTGGACCTGCTCAGCATTTTTACACAGAGCATGAAGCATCTGCATTTGTTGTGTATTTCCACCGAGTTATTCAGGTTTTTCCTTTAGTTGTATTGTATATACCAATTCATTGAAAAGATTTGTGCTCATATTACTACTGACAGATCGATATTTATATCAATATGTATTAATGGTTATACATTTCGCTAAACCAGTTGGTCCCAGTGCAAATGGCTAGGTCAGACTTACTGTAAGTCTACCTAATTTATTAATTTACTTTGTATCTTTTATAGCAATTTTTAATTGAATTCCTTTTTTAATCTTAGTTATATCTCTTTTTAATTTATCTATGTATTTTGTCACATGTCTGCAAGTGATGCATGGAATAGCACGAGCAGTCTCGTGCAGACATTGTCCAAATGCTGTGGTCGTGCCTCAAGCTAAATGAATACTGTGCTAAAATATTTGAATCCTATCAGGCTTTCTGTCAGACAATAGACCCAAACCCTATTAAGGCAGCTCTCCACCGCACCGACGTCAGCAGAGGTAAACGTTGGAAAGCGTCTGTGGCCGATACTATGTTGTTGAAGGTGCGATGTTTACACTGTCGGGTCGGAACTTTTACAGCAACTTTTATAATTCCACCTGAGCCCAATATACCTACTACTATGTAAACAATAATGGCCTTCACCTCTTTGTTTGCTAGACATCTCATACTACTTCAACTCCCCCCTGTGCTCATCAAGGCCACCTGAGCAGCCATCAGCTGGGTGACGCTGAAACTGAATTTCCCCCGTGGGTCTACAAAAATCTAATCAAACCCCCCTGGGAGGCATTTTGAAACTGGAGACCGGCTTATTATTCTTTTTTAAATAAAACGCAAAAAAACAAAACATATAAATAAACCTTTAATAAATAATGTTTTTTCTTGACTATTTCGCCAGTGAATGAGTTCCTTGCTACACACGACTACATTACTGTATAGGTTAGGTGTCACTACTACACTAGGTTCAGAGCATCGGGGGGCACTGGAAGCAATATTGAGGGGGGCACTGAGCTGCTGTTGGGGAGGCTTAAGGGACGCGGATATTGGGCGCTGGCCCAAAAACAATGGGGGGAAAAAAACGTTTGAAAACCACTAGACAAAACTAATATTTTGCTGTGTCCCATAGGGCCATAAAACAAAGCTATCTGAATACAGGTCCAGTTATAAGCTCCTTTCCCCAAGTAGCCCACACTTGACAGATTGCAAATATACTAAAAAAAAACAGATTCATTTCAGTGAGCACCACTTTCACACTGTCATCTTCAGAGGAGAGCATAGCTAAAATAAGGAACTAAGCTAAAACAAGGAAATAAAAGTATTTCTGCCTGACCGAGCTGGTCTCACTAGTTACATTACATTACATTACAGTCATTTAGCAGACGCTTTTATCCAAAGCGACTTACAATACGTGCATTCAACATAGGTAGGGAACGAAAATACTAATCACCAGAAGTCTTAAGTGCATTTTCTGCAAAAACAAGCAACCAAGAGTATACCTAGCGCTAAGGTAAAAGAGCAATATATCAGCTACCTACTTAAACAGATGAGACAAAATAGCAAAATCAAATGAGCAAGAGCTAAAACAAATAAGTGTATCGCTTAAACAAGATCCAATAAAACAAAACAACAATAAAACAAGAGTTCGTACAACTAGTTAACAACAAGTAGGCCAGGCAAAGGGGAAGGGTTTCGTAAAGAGGTGGGTTTTCAGCCTGCGGCGAAAGATGGGCAGTGACTCTGCTGTCCTGACATCAGTTAATGTCAGGTGTGGATAATCTGTCTTAATGAAAAGTAAGTCTCTCCCAAATACCTCTGAAAGTAGGAGTAGAGATTTTGGTATCCAATGTATACAACTGCATTGATACTGTCAGGGTTTGGTTTGCAAAACTGTATACTTCTTTATATGACAAAAAGCTAAAATAGCTGATCTACCAGCTCATAATGGATCGCATTGCGCATCTCCCAAAAGGAAATGCATGTTTTTAATTTAAGTCTGACCGGAACAGGGATAAAACATATCCCTCATACCAGCCATAAAAATGAATGACCAGGGAGAGGGGAGATATTAAAAGCAGAGGCATCGATCCCCCTCACTAGTAAATTGAACCTTAGCTGTATGTATGGCTTGTGTCCAAATGTGAACACCACATTGCCATCAGCCTACATGGATCATGCAACCACAAGACTGCATCAAATGTGTCAATGTATTATAGACAAGCACACAAATATCAGTTATGATGCCCTCTCAAATGGAAAACAAGTTTGTTCACCTTCCCATGTCATAGGCACTATCCCATCACTTATGTAAACCTTATGGCCATCCTTTGATTTTAGACTGCACAATAATTAATTGGTATTATTCAGTAATACGGTATTTGATTGCCGTCCCTATTCTCTTGAAATATTCAAAGATTCAACATTCTTTACTTAACATGGTAATGTTTAGACAAAAAGAATTGAGGCTCATGATTAGGGTAAAATAAAAAAGAATCAAAATGCATTGCAATGTTGTTCATTGAACAACAGATGTCCTCCTTGAGTCTGTTAACTGCAGAGTGCATATACTGTAGTTCTGTCTCAGCACTTCTGTCATATAATCAAACCGTTTGAAAGCTTTGCTTTGCCCATGATTGCCAAAGTGTCCACTCATCTTTAAGGGAAAGGGACTGGTGCTAAAAACGTATTAACAACTACCACTCTAGGTTAGTATAAACAGAGGGGGTGGGGGGGTGGGGGGGTATATGTCATTTCTACAGGTTCATGGTTCGTTCAGCAGCTCCCTCTGTCCCCAGCTCACCCTTTTCCACGCTGTTTTACCTTTTTTCCCAAAAATTCGCAGCAGACAAGTTACTTAGTGTTTCATCACTCTTTAAATACCACAACCAATCTGTCAAGTCTTCAGCACCTGTTCCCCGCCAGGCAACAGAGCTGTGGTGAGTCACACTTTTCAGTACAGTGACATAACCCACCACTCCATGACAACCATGTATTCCATGACCACGCACTACATGACAACATAATGTCCGGGTGGGGGGACTGCTTGGAAGATGGGGGCGTACAGTAAGGGGGCCGTGAGGGGTCATGGAGGGTCTAGGGGGAGGCTTACAGGTAAGCTAAACCAATGGTTCTCAGGAGTTCCGACCCTACATGATTTTGGGGGGGTCCCCAGATGACAGTGAAGTGACAATGTAAGGACTTTTACGTTTTAAAAATAAAAAAAACATGCTTGCCTACTATAAAAACTTATCAAACATTGGCCAAATTGTCAAATAATGTAAGAAAGAGGCAAACATCTTGAAAATAGCCGATCTACAAGCTTGCAGATCGGCTATTTTCACAATATTTATCTGTACCAAACTAAATGTAATGCCTCAACTCCAAGTGCTTATCAGGGACTGTGTGGGAGGTCCTCAGTTCAAATATGACTATTTTGGGGGGTCATGGCCTGTAAAGCTTGAGAACCACTGAGCTTAACGACCAAAGGCCGCTTTTTTTCTAGTTTTATACAATCAGGGGAAAGAACCCCCCAAAAGCGCATTAATCAGCTTCAATTTTATAGTGTTTCAGATCCAATGTTGTCCCAATTTTGTCATCTAATTATTTTGTTTCATGTCATCACAACACAATTGTTATCCCCATCGGAAAATGTGGTTTCTATTTACTAAAGAGCTGGAGAGATGTGGAGACTGGTTGTTACTGAACAAACACGCTATGATTGCAATGGGAATATAGAGCAATTTAACATTTATATATAAAAAAACACAACAAAATAAAACATTTAAAGAAACCTTTGATAAATAACGCTTTTTCTTGAATATTTCACCAGTGAATGAGTTCCTTGCCACACACGACTACAGTACTGTATAAGTGAGGTGTCACTTACTACTAGGTGCTAATATAAAAGGTACGAAGAGAAGAGATGGTGGTTGCACTGTACCTGGAGGTGGCTGGGACCGGTCTACACTGCACGAAGTCGGGAGTCGAAACTGGATCCCTGCAAGTGACAACGGAACAACAGTTAGTGAGACATACGATAAACAAACCATGTGTGCATGCATTCTGTGGATTATCCTTCCACATACAGTACATATTCATGTACCTACCCTGACTCACTCCAAGACTTCCAGAACTCACACCCAAGTGATTTTAAATATTTAGAGTTACACTTTCTCTCCTCTAAACATGGTTAGAAATCTACCAATAAACAGGCAGAGGCACAGGTATGCTGGATTTAAAGTGTGGTCACAGCAGGGGCGAGGGTTCCCAAACGGTTTGGTCATGCAAAAATAGCCAATCTACAAGCTTACAATGCGTCGCACCGCGAAGCATTTTGAGCTTGTGAATCTGCTATTTTCGCCATTACATTTTTGTTTTGTTTCAAACATTTGACTATGTTTCCGTGCCCAAAATAAGTACGCTAAGTTGAAAGTGTTTTTTAATGGGACTGGACAGGCCATCTTGCCTAGAGGAATGGCGCTATTCCTAAAACAATTCCATTTAAATTGGGTGAGAAGCTGATGAGTTTAGACTGAAGTCTAAATGCTTCGTCAGGGTTTATTTGTTTTACATCGCCAAGACAAAACTCTTGGGAAAAATACTGGTGGCCAGTCATTGTATATCCAGCATCAGCTGTGTGCCGCTATCAACAATATGCAGACATTCTATTGGCACTTATACGCAAGGCAACTCTTAGGGAAATGCTGTGATGCAACACCGGTCAGTAAGTTGCATTTCTGCAGTGATTACAAATGAGATGCTTGTCATTAGGAAAAGTTTCAAGCACAAATTTAAATCAATCCACTTTTGTTTCCTGTAGTTGATAATATTGCCCAAGAATTGCCTAGTGTAATATAGCAGTAATAGTATCAGCCTGACTGGTATAACTGTGGAAGAGCAAAAGGCCATGATCTTGGGACCAACATCTGAGTCGGTCTCAATGGGTAAGGGGACAATAAAGGGGCATGAAACCCTATAGGCTGATTTTGTAGTTTGTTTTCAGGTTAAAGACTACAGCGGACTACAAGCATGGCAGGTTAGTAAGCAACGCAGCTGTAGCTAATGAAATTAATGAGCGATTAGGTATGCCCAGAGCCATGAGTGTGCAAATTTGAAAGCATAGACAGTAGTCAACAGTGTTGTCAATGCACATTGACACGCCTAAATCTAACACACCCGTCATTAATTTGATCAGCTCCCACCAGCGCAGGCTCTAGGGATCCAATGCCATTGCGGTGCATCCGGTTTCTGAGCGTCTACAAACAATTTGCCTTGTTCGGGGGAGAGAAGACGGGTGGGGAGGGGGAGTACTCCTATGGGCATAGATATAGAAACCTAGATACCTCATTGGCCTCTGCAGTTCATTGTAGCGACTGGTATCTCAATACAAAGGCTCTTCCGCAGGGCTGTTTACTACTGACCAATCACATCGCGTTAACTACTGGCCAATCACAGCGCGTCTAACTGACTAGTTGCTGCGCGGCTGCCTCTTAAGAAAAGACCCGCCCCACCTGCCTCTGATTGGCCTACCGAACGCCCCCTTCTGTGACGCACACGGAAGTTTCCAGCTTGCCCTGCTGAAGCGGTAGGAAGTGGAAGGCTAGCCCAAGCCTTATATGGGCTAGCCCTGCGGAACAAGGAAGCACGCCCGAGATACGAACGCTTCAGAGCCGAAGGAGGCGTCTACCTTTATGTCTATGGTCGGAGGCGCTACGCTTTCCTCTCAGTGGGGGCTCCTCACTGGCAGGTGAGCCAGTAGGGTAAACAGCAGTGGCCACACAGAAATGTGTGGGGAGTAATAGGGTACAGAAGTACTGACGACGTCACTTGTTCACGGAAGTGATTTCTCTATGGAGACTAACACTGGGTCATCTTACAATCGTCTCATATAAGAATTGTGGTACAAAAATAAACAAACTGTCTCTGCGATATTGTCAGGGAGGTGGCTCTGTATCGTTTATGATAGTCAGTCACTCATATTTGAGTTTACAGTCTGTTTATCGCCAAAAAAAAATCGGCAGAAGTAACATTAGCGTTTTCTCACCGTCAGTTGATGCTTCATATCCATAAGAGTCAAACCGCCGGAATCATTTGTTTATTTTTGGAACACAGTTCTTATGTGACGGGATATTAAACTTGTCTATGGGAATTAAGAATGGGGGGAAAACAACGCGACCCAGGTAGGATGCGTAAATTACGTCAGACTTCTGTGCTCTATTACGACTACATTGTGAGAAAAAAAGGGGTCAAATATAATTGGCTACTTTACTTTTAAGAAAAGGGGACAACAAAAAAAACGTGATTAGCTGCAGCAGTGTAGCTTACATCACAGTGTACTATAAAGTCAGTCTATGCAGCCTGCCATGTTTTTACCCTGCTGTAGTTTTAATCCCGAGATGGAAAACAAACTACAAAATCAGCCTAGAGTTTCATGCTCCTTTAGGCACTCACAAGGGTTGTCAATGGAACAAAGTCAGTACACTGTAAAATCTTGAGTGTCAATTAACTCTGGTTACATTAATACACTCTCAAGAGTTGCAAGTTGATACGTTAACACTGAGGATTTTACAGTGAATATAAAATATTAATATGATCCCCAATGGTGTCAGGAAGGTACAAAGCTGGGCAAGGGTACTGACAATCAATGCACTATACCTGAACATGTCACCCATGTTATCATGACCTTAAGTTGAGCCCACACATACTGTATCAGACTTGACTCAACAGGTAGCTAAGCAGAGCAGTAAAATCACACAGTAACATGCATAACCTGAGTATCAGGATAAAGAGATAGAGCTGCACCCTATGCAACTGTACATACAATAAGTCATATAGAGATAAGAGAGAACAAAACATTAAATAAAATAATAATTATGAATGTCAAATCAAACGTTTCTTCAGGGGCATCTGGTATCTTTAACACTTCCAAATAAAAATATTTTCTAGATCAAGTATCTCGTTCAGTGGCTCTTCTTAGCCGTCTGAGCAACCATTATAGCTGGGTGAAGCTGTAAAAGGAATTCCCCTCCCCTTTTCCCAATATAATCAGATAATAGTATTTTATATAGTAGTGTAGTTGTTGTTGTTGTCGTTTTTTACATTTCTTTAGCTTGAGCTGTAATACTTATTGTGCCAGGCCCCGATTGGTAAAGTATAGCAAACATGATTGAAACATAACTCATTATTTGAAGCAAACAGAAGAGAGAACAATATGGTGTTTGTAACTTACAGTACATGTAAAAAGAAGTGGGGGGGGTAAACCGAAATGTAGTTTGAGTGAAAAAACAATATAATATGTCATGAGCAGACAAAGACAGGGAAGAGAGATACAGACAGACAGATCAAACATTGAATTAGCCACACAATAAACTGCTCAGCTACTGTGGGAGAAGGCCAGATAAACATGAGATCGACTTGGAACACACACAGTGCAATACTGTGTTAATTTATCCATTTGTAATTGAGAGGGTACAAAATGTAAGCAAATGTGGTTACATTTCTACACTCTCAGGGTTAAATTAACGCTGAGGATTTGACTGTACAGAAACTCAGTGAGCCTCATTTACTGAACAGAAAAAAACAGCAACACAGGGGCATTAAAGACTCCATCTGTTCTGTCTTTATCCGTTTGTCTTCATACATCTATGAATTGTTTTTAGTGATGACTGTCAGTCGACGCACGCATTGGAAATAGAGGGTGCTCTATAGACTGAAGAGTTCCCTGTAAATGTTTTTCTTGTAAATTATTTGTCAACACATTTTTCAAATTGTATTCAGGAATTATTTCTGTGACCAAGGGCATTACTTCTGTGTAAGTGATGTGGTCAATTTTCTTGGCAGAACAACAGTTAAGTCCTTTTAAATCCCTTTTGAACTAGGCATCAAAATGACATTAATTGTGATAAAGTCACACTTTACATGAAGTTTTGTTGACCGAATGTTATATGACCATTTTACTGTTATATGGCTGTGCTTGGTACATACAGTAGGCTAATTATGTAGTTACAAAGTACAATAGCATAATCATAATTATTACTGGTGTTCACAGAGTTGAGAATCAACTCAGAACTAGTTACCAAGGTAAGCATAAAGTAATTATGGCACATGCAATGAACTTTATGTAAAATGTGACCTATATCATGATGCTTTCAGCATGGCATACAGAATGTGCCTAATTTATGCTTTGGTGAGAAAGTGTGACATGTCAGCACTTTCTTCCGTTTAAACATATCATTTTCCCCTTTCTTTTCTTTCTTTTTTTTTTGCAGAAGTGTTAATTAGGCTTTACTCTTTTCAACAAAACCTCTCAAACCTTTGCTCCCTTGTGGTCAAAGACTTTATTTCAGCAAAAACCGCTGCAAAGGTATTGATGGACAGCGCCTCCTCTCCATTGGCCCCCCTCCATTGTGCCACAGGCCGTCCTTGGCATTGATGTGGACGTGGATTGGCACAGAGGCTGGAGAAACACTGTTCTTTCTCAAGTCAGGGTGATTTGACTTAATGAGGAGGAATGACTGACATTCTATGTGTATGAGAATGGGGGTTGTGGATGTAATGCAGCCTGCATGAATATGCTTCTTAGGTTAACTGTGATAAGTTATACATTTGAGAATCAATAAGCTTGGTGCTTATCGACTTGGTCTTGACTAAGACCATGTCTAAAATGGACTTAGTCTATCTAAAATTCGAGGTATTGTCATTGATGTAGTTTTACTTCTGAATCATAGAGGGTACAGTCTGAGAGTCTAATTTATTCTTCGTTGTACGACTGTGTCACTTGCCGAAAATGTGTTGCATTTCTCTCTTGAAAATCTGTTATTTTTGGCAAGAGAAGTAGTCGCATGAAGAAGTATAAATTAGGCGAGGCCTACAGCAGTTATATATAGTCACAACTCTTTCTCTTAACAATCGGGCAAAACTTAAATTTAAGCTGTACTCGTCAAACTGACACTGTGGCTAAACATGGAATCTCTGACTTATTGAGTTTCCATGCTATTAATAATGTAGCACAGTGGAAGTGAAAAAGAGGAGTGGAAAGACGCCAACAGTTATTGTAGAACAGCCCACAAGAAGCACTTTGGGAACATCTAAGATAGGAAAGCTACCCAGTGTGCTATGAAGACATTTGAAGGTCACCACCAGTAATAATGAATTTGAGCTTTTCTGTTTTTGGTTTTCTTTGTGTTGCTGAAACCTGAAAGAGGACTCAGTTGGAATGGCGACTAAGTATGCACAGTTCTGCATCAATTTAATTGTCACTTCAATGATTGATCCCGAGATTAAGTAATTGATCAGTAAGCCTCGTCCGAGATGAAATGGCTCACTCCTAAAAAATGTTTTGCTTTTTTTCCTTCTGAAAAAATGTTCTAGACAAAAATTAATCCCAACTCTAATGCCATATTTTCCCAAATGATTGACATCATCCTGAAATAAAGCGATGTTCCACTCAGATCAGCTCTTTATGATGTTCATGAAAACGAAAGATTGCCCAGGTCAAATAAAATACTTGACTGAAAAATAACTAATAGATTCTCGCCTCCTAACACTATTGCCTGATTCCCCAAAGGTGGGAAGAAGTGTAGGTGGCTCGCAAAGGTAAATGCGTGGAAAATGAATGGATGACTTGACAGAAGACAAGTAACAGGACTTGTAGTGGGTGTGGAGCGTTCATTACACCCGTTCTAATTGTGCTGATCATGTTTAAGAGTAGGAAACCGCAGGCCGTTCCGCAAGAGGTGTTGGGAATACAGTAAACAAGCATGTTGTCCATAGCCACATACATATATACATACAGTGGTGATGACCCCATGGATGCAAGGTGGATAAACCTTTCATGTATGAAATATCACAACAAACCATTACAAATCAACGGCCTCAAAGAAACATCTGAACAAATACAAATTCAAGGAAGCCATCCTTTCATAACCCTTGCTTCTGCATATAAGTAAATGTGCAGCTGAATTTGCACTGAAAAAATAAAGTCCCAAATACACGCACAAACAAATATTATTTCCCCCCATAGTATCAACTGACTTAAAAAGAAAGTCAAATGTAGCAGAATGGAACGTTTTTAACCCACTACGAATATAAACATGTTCGTTTTTTGGCCATTACAGCTAAGCCAGCCTGTGATGATCTGACTAAGTAAGGTTGTTGTAGAACAAACTTGATTTTGATGACTAAACCAGACCAAGTCACCAGAAGTGACTGTGTATCAGTGGGGTGTTTTTATTTTTCTTATCTCACTCATCCTCCTGTGGTATTTTTCCTTCTTCCTTAGAAATGCATGTTCAAGGTATTTACAATTAATTAATAAAACACAACTTGAATTGTGAAACCACAGTATGTTAACCTCAATTAACTAGAGTGCAACAATGGAGCCAAATATGGACCCTTAAGTAAGGGTTCCATTTATACCGAGTTAGCACTTTGATCCAGAGATGGAAAAGCCACAGGCATCTGTACTTGGAAACTTTACTCCATTAAATGGAAAGCAGTAAAACAGATAGCCTGGTTGTCTGGTCTTGTAAGATTGAGTTTGCACTAAATTTTGCCCTAAATGACCGTGTCATTTATAGGCATTCTAAATGACAGCATTTACACTGGAAAATTAGTCAAGCTCCACCCATAAGCAGCATTGATTTGTGCTGGTTTGTAGAACAAAAGTTGTTATGTACGTCATACTGTAACCTGACTTGTTGCATGCCAAAACATCTGGAGTAGTGAAACAATAATATTGTGTGCTGCTTTTTATTCCCTTCTATTCATTTAAATAAAAAATATATACAATGGTTAAAATAAGAGGGTGACTTAGAAAAACACCAACCGATCTGAACTGAATTATAATATCAAAATATAAAATAAGAAAACAAAAATCAAACCAAAAGAACCACCGTGTACCAATTAAATGTGGATTTGGTTCAGGGTAACAAACACATCCCTGGTACCAAAATATGTTCTACTGACTCGGAAAAAAAGCCATGCAGAAGAGGTTTTAAATGGAACAGTAGCTCATGTTACATTTGACTCTACAGTATACACATACAGTAGATAGTGTAAGATAAAATGCCATTGTGTTAACACAAGGCAATACAATATGGGATAGCAGTCTACAGAATTGTTGTTGCTTTAATTTGGTTATGTAGGATGGATATCATTAAACCACTACCTGTGCAGCGAGCTGACAAGTACAGAATGTTTTAATTTCTACAGAACATTCTACTGTATTTAGTGGCAAAACGGATGAAGACATTCAAATGTAACGTTACAAACTATGTTGACAGTGTCTTCAACTTGGAATGGGACTAACTTTACTGAGTGGGGAAAATGTTAATGGAGAGGGACAAAATGCATGAAAAAATAAAACGTATTAACGACATAGAAAATAAGACAATATTAAATAAAGTGGTGGCCTACCAGACCTACCGTAGAGCCTACGCCCCCCAGCTAAGCTACGGGCGCCTACAATGAAAAAAAGCAAAACAAACAAACAAACAAAAAAGCAGTGAAGGCTTAGTACAAAGCAATGCATATCGATCAAATGAAAAGGTACTGTGCCTGACCCATGCCGTGTATTGACAGTGATGTTTGAAATGCCCTGTGAAAAGGTATTAATAAGCCAATATAATACTAATGATTGGTCCATTTCATCTCTGGCTGCCATTGTAAAGCTATGACCCCCATTCCACCACTTAAAGATAAGATAAACATCATCAACATCGTAAACATCTCCATTGTTTTATATCAATTTATGAAAAAATACATAAGGCCGATAAAAGTTATAACTGAAATTACACAAGAAACACCACAATAAGCAAAGAACGATAAAGAAATTGAAAAAGGAATACAGTGTCAAGATTCTGAAAAAGATTTGCAGAACAAAATCAAGCAAGAGCTAACAGTTGCAAGCTCAACTTTATGCTCTTTTTGAAAGGATCTTTTTTTTTTCACTAAACACTGCAGTCTGAGATCCCTGAAAACTGCGACATGATCGGTGCAAAAATGTAACAGGGGCATCTTTCCTCCATGAATCAGTGAATAAATACAGGAGGGAAATACTGTTCAGGGGTAGAAAATGATTTATATTCAAGCAATGTTACAGGTTAAAATGAAGTTTAAATGAGATCAGATTCCCGCCAAAAAAAAAGAAAACACAGCCTGAATGACTCGACTATCAGAGTAGTGGCACAGTAGTTCACATCTCTGAATGGTAACAAAATGCAGAACATAAACATAAAAACTATCATGGTCCCATGGGCTAACTGGTTAAATAACAACATATTAGATATACAGTCTGAATTCCACACACATAAATATATATTTAATTACACAAAATATGGTTCATGGTATAGAAAAAGTATGTTTTGATCGCCTCACTATTTTTGTTAAATATATATCTTATATTATATTATATATATATTATATTATATATTATATATATTTTAAGTTTTGTTTTTTCATCTAACATTTAGATCAATAAGCAATATGACTTTTGCTACATCTTATTTTCTTTTCAGGGAATGTTAAATTCTTTGGACTACATGATGTAATGACAGAGAAACACCTGGTTAAAAGTTATAGTAGCTTCAACTTCAATTATTAGAATCAACAAGTGAACATGGCGTAATAATCCTTTTAAAGAATTTCCTATAGATCGAATAATCAGAGACAATATTACCAGTCCTATTAATCAAAGACTTTGTTTACTTGCCAGTTTGTAAACAACGGAATAATAGTGTGCTGATTTTGATGGAATTACTGCACTTATTTCTCGCATTTAGTTGAATCAAAAACACAATTGCTTCTATGCTACTACTATGCTGGTTATTCATGTACAAAGATGTATGCAAACTCTTTGAAAGATCTTAATTTCTTGTCAGTTAAGGATTTTTTTTTCATGAGATCAGAGACTCTGAAAACTTGATTGCCTGAGAGTAATGTATGCTCCAGGTAAAACCAGGACAGACGGTCTGTTTCTCTGGTTCTATCCAGGTAACAGCATTATACTGTACGCCAGCAGCAAAATGTTGTCATCACTAATGCTAGATAAATGGAAATCTCCTTTTAATTCCACAAGATCCAGATGCGCATACTGTGATGATCACAGCCATGGCTGGTAGAGTTCACATTTGCTAGTGTAATCTCTGACAACTATTTAGGATAGTGGGGGGGGGGGGGGGTGCAGGGGTAATGTTCCAGCCCACCACCATGGAGACTGAGGTTCGATTCCTCCACGGGGCCTCCGGCATGACCGGGCACTCAAACACCAATTTCTCCATCTCAGGTGAAAAGAACCGGTTGGTGACTCTGTGTGCATCAGAGGAGACACCTGGTTGTCTACACCAGTGGTTCTAAAACTTGTTTATTTCAAGGACAACTCTGAAAGTGTACCAAATGGTACCTTAAGGGTCATTTGGGGGGACTGGCATAACAACTAAATTGGGGAGAAAATGAAAAAGTTAACATAAATAGTTAATTTAAAGTGCTTAGGATAGATTCTTTGTATAGGTTGAATATAATGAAACGACATGTTCATTCAAGTTGATTTGTCATACATTTTTAGACATTTCAGCAGATAGTTAGACCTTTCTTAATCCCGAGAGAAATTCAGTAAATTTCCTTTTATTATCCCATTTATTAGGCTTTAGCAGTGCCTGAATTAAAAATATATAAAACCATACATTCCTGTTTCTCCTGAGTCATATAGTACTCTCCAGCTCCAATTATCACTCATCAAAGCCAAACTTGTATTTTAACCACTTAAACCCAATATAATTTGTTGGAGTCCCCCAGTAGTCTATACTTGGCCCCCCTACTTTTCCTCCTCTACACCAAATATCTTTGGTGAAAATAGCCGATCTACAAGCTCACAACGCATCGCATTGTGAGGTTGTAGATCTGCTCTTTTCGCCGAATGTTCAGCCCAGAATAGGGACCCTAGGGTTCATGTGGTTAATGCTAAAAATTTAAATATCCTGTGGCACATAAATACGTAGGTCTCATGGTGATGAACATTAAAATTAACTGACTTTCTTTGTGCTACAGTACTATACTTTCAGGAACCTCACCCTTTGGACCTTTTTAGCATTGCCTGAGGGTCATGCAAAAAAACAAAAACAACACTGATAGTTTCTGAAAAGTCAATCCATTGTCATGGGTGATGACTTGCATGAGAGCTTAACATAAATAGCTAACAGCTACGGCCGCAAAATCTTATGATAACATAACTTTCTAACTGAGAACAAAGGACTTGCATAGAATGAATGAATGTAGTTTTGAGACATCATGATGGCCAGTCTCCATTATGGATTCAGCACCTTTAAATTACGTAGTTCCTACTCCCCTGTCACGGGGAAGAATGCAAGTAAGGAATGCCGTTGCAATCCCCTCTTTATCATTCAAAAAGAAAGAAAGAAAAAAGTAAAATGTGAGTACAAGTGTTCCCAAAGATTTTCTTTTAAATATACTGTATATTAAAATGATAATAGGCTGATTTCTTAAATGCTCTCACAGTCATATGCCTTTAAGTCAAATTATATAAGGGTTTGTCACCCTAGCCTGTGACTGGTTTACCAATAGGAAACTCAAAATCATTTTGTTTTGGGTTGTTAACAACCAAAAATAGATGTAGAGCTATATCATTGTTATTTTTGTATTGCAAATGGTGGAGAATGGCAACAATACAATACAGCTCATTCTTCAATAATTCTTTGTACCAAAAATGAGAAGTTCAGAGTCAGGGAGCAGTTGGCAAAGTTCAGAATTTTCAGCCATGTCCTAACTGTACTTTAGACCACCTGGAAATGAACCTCAGATCCAGTGCTGTACCAGGGGCATGGAGTCTAAACTAACAACTAAAAATGTCTCTTGTTTATTTTTAATTTTTAGTGTGTGGCTATCATTTTACTTTGACCATACTGTATCTCTAGGAGAACCTTTGTATAAATATCTTTTCAAAGTGCCACTTTGTTTCTCAAGTATTGTCTTTTGGTCGTGCAAAACAAAAGGGACGAAGATCCACTTTCCTGATCAAATGAGAGATGTTGCACCATCTTTACAGGAAGTCATTTTTTGAGAGGGTTCACATTTCAGTCAGGGCTCTGATACACACAGGCATCCCATGGTGCTGTTCTGCACTGACCATCCACAGCCCGGAGCCATCCGAGTATAGGCATCAGTTCCACGGGCCTCAGCAGTAACTTTGGTACGCCATGTTGTACAATATGACAATGGTGCGGATGAATGGCTAGAGGGATGCAACTAGCTAATGGCCAATTAAGCACTTCTTTTTGAGGGATACATCATCAAAAAGAGCAATTGGGCCACAGTGTAGCAGATGATTGAGGACTCCCACCTAATCAGGTTTCCCAGAAGTCCAATTAACCACTTAAAGTCATACTGTGTAACATTCATTGTCTTTCTGGTACCACCTCTGGTCTGTCTGTTGGAAATGTAATTCCAAGAATTCAGTTAGAAATAAAACCACGTAAGTACTGCTCCAAAACGAATGCTGCAGGGTCCTAGCACCGAGGATATCTTGGAAAGCTGTGGTTTAACTTTAAAAAAGATGAATAAACACATTTCCGGTACATTTCCAGTGCCTGCATCATTTTGGCGCGAGTGTCGTGGCGGACGCAAAACATACACTTAAAAAGTGTTTAAATAAGTTGTCAAAAACACAAGTGGAATGGTTACTGTGAAAGAAAATACCAGTGAAAGATATATAAAAAATACCTTTTGTTTAATTGAATAAGTTACACAGTATGACTTTAAACCCTATATACTTCGTTGACCGGGGTCCCCCAGGGATCTATCCTTGGCCTCCTACTTTTTTCCCTCTACACCAAATATTTTCACCGACAATAGTTCAATCTACAAGCATCGCATTGCGCTGTGTTGTGTTTGCAGATTGGCTATTGGCTTCCGCTAAATGTTTGCCTATTTTCATCGAATGTTCACGTATTATGACATGCCCAGAATAGGGGCGCTATAGGTTTCACGTGGTTAAGCCGTCACTAGTGAGGCGGTGTTAGTATTTGTACATTCTGGGGACGTGGTCGGAGAGGTAGAGGGGTACAAGGCCCTCGGTGGCTCTGATTGTCTACATGTATGGACTAGTGTTTCCCTTTATGCATTCACGTGTGATGAGCCTTCATACGCAGAATAATTCCACTAAGTGGGAAACTATGACGCCAAAAACAAAGCCAAAAAGAAATGGAATCTAAGCGGAATTACTGCGCTATAAAGAATTACTGTCAATAATTAGTACTTTCAACAAATTCAAGTATCAACAATAGCCTTACATTGTGATGCATCTCGCACTACAACCATGAATGTAACTGTAAAATAATAACTTGTATCAAAACAAAAATTTGTCCAACCTTTGCTGCTACTAAATTACTAAACCTCAAGGGAAACACTGTTATGTACTATTTACCTATGATGTTTGGACGTGAAGCACAAACGCGCAGGGTGATTAGACGTCAAAATGAATGGAAACAAGCCTCCAACAGAAACACAATGGCAAAAGTGCTGGGTTTGGTTTAGAACCACTATTACTGTCTTAACCTCTCTCGGAGCTATGTCGGAACACAGTATGGTTATAAATGCAAACAGTACAAGTATTTAATATAAGTTTTCTCTATATACAAAATTGGTACATTTATATACATGATTAGCCTATAGCATTCACACGTGAATTCAAAGTTTTGTGCAGGAATGAATTGAAGCCAAACATTCACACTTGATCATTCTTAACCCTGACAAATCTTGCCGACTGTTTTCCTCTGGACAGTGTTGTTTGTCTTTTAAGCCACTTCAAACTATTACAGTGAACACATTATCCACTGTAAACATTTTTAGCTCAGGATTAAGTAAGCTCACAGAGCCTTCAAACTATGCCATTCATACAGGTCTTTCAAAGGAGTGCACTTTTTTACAAGCTTTAATGTATGCTAGATGTCCAATTGTATTGATAGGAATAATGATTGTGTATTAACATGTGTTTACCTTTCGTTTTCCACCACTTGTTATATGACTATGGTTACTGCTTGGGTAGGTTCTGTGGTTCGCTAATTCACTATCAACTCTCTTTAAGTGTTAAAGGTAGAGATTTGGGGAAATGCCCACTTCCATTGGAGCCAGCTACAAAGTGGATGGAAAAGGCAATGTCAAGGGAATGCTTTGATAACCAATCGATATATGGTACTGTATATCAATGTATTCAATCATAAATAATATCTATATATTTTAAGGTGTTCATAATTAAAAAAAACTAGTGTTTATAAAGTTATTCACAGTATTTCTCAGTATACTCAGGTGCTTAAGAGAACGTTTCCTCACAAAGAGGAACTGGAATGAACATGATCTACATCCCTCGTAGGCAGAGAGCGACAGGCCACCGTTAGGCTGATTGTGACTGATTAATTCTGTGACTAAATTACCATTTTGCGTTTCTACGATCATTCTTTACATGTTTACAAGGAGTGACTTTTTCATCTCGGTCTCATCAGAATGTTGGAGACTAATTATAGGACAGGGGCGCGAAGATAATGTTGTGCTATTTTGGCACTTGAGGATCACGGTAGTCACATTCTCTTTCACATTCTTACGTCTCCTCATAATGTTTTTTATAATAATAATTATTTTCTTATTTGACGCTTTTACAAGTCAATTGTAAAAAAATAAAAATAAAAATAAAAGGGAAAGGAACAATTGTCATTACCGGTTGTGAGTGTGACAGACTTTGTCTGCATAGAGTAAAGGGACATTTAACAACAGCCCTGCCTTCCTTAGAGCACTCAAAGCTTTTATCCTGACTTCCTGATCTGGTTCTGGGGGGGGGGGGTCCCTCTCTATGAATGGGAATGATTAGAATGACATAGACAGGTATGACATGGGCCCACTGGTATATTTCCTGCTCCATAGTTCCAGACTTGCGCTTCTGTGACCACCTGAGTCCGTCTGCTTGCGGGGGGGCTTTTGCTTTTTGCTGACCTCCCACTTGAAGTCCTCTATGGGCTGCGGGCTGGCGGGGCTGCCTGACCCTTCTGGCGTCCCCTCTGGGGTGCCCTCGATTATCTCGATGCGGGGCGGGTCCATCAGGTCCATGATGCTGAATGGGGCCGGCTCTGGCTGGCACATTACGGACTTGTCCTCCGTGTTCTGCCGGACGGGCCAACTGGAGCCGGCTTGGATCCCCACCGACACACGGTCGTCCGTCTGCGTGGTGCTGTCGGCGCCAGGCTCGCGGCACAGCGTCCACATGTTGTAGCACTGGGTGAAGTTGAAGAAGTTACTGTTGAAGGTCTTCAGCTCGCCGCACACGTCCCGGCGGAGCTCCGCGAGCTCGTAGCGCATGGCCGAGATCTCGTCCTTCCACTGCATGTTGAATGCGGCCACCATGTTGGCGGACTCCTTGAAGGCCTGGATGGCCTGGGGGACGGGCTGCTCGGAGGTGGTTATGGGCGAGGCGGCCGGGACCCTGTATGAAGGCGGGGACGTCGGCGGTACAGAGATCGCTGTGACTGTGGAGCTGGTACTGTGCTGGCTGCGAGCAGCGGCCGTCTCTCTCTCCAGCCTCTCTAGTTCCACATAGGCGGAGGAGCTGGCCCCGTCATCGTCATCTATCATGTCTTCATTTAGTAAAGACGTGCCATCCAGCACATCATATCCCTCTGGAAGACAGATGTGAATATGCAAATACAGGGACATTCAAAGCAAAAGAACAGCCGGAGTGACCACATATCTACGGAAATGCATACAGTATGTGAGTAGCGAGTCGTTTGGAAGACAGGACAGGACCCCAAGTTTGGATGGTCAAACATGAAGTGCTTTGTCAAAGTGTTGCAGCAAATGTTTGCTGGCTGAAGTGAAAGCTTATAGTATATTGTTGTATACTGTATATCTGTCTCTTTCTCTTTAATGCCCAAAGCTTTAATGCTGGTGAATGAGAGCTGTATACCAGCAGAGTTAGTACAAGGCAGAATATGCATACCATGTGCCATGGTACTCGCATATTATTGAGTGTCTTTAGACTCACATACTGTAGGCTTTTCGTGGTGTTTTGTACACTGCCTTCTCAGTCATGTCAAGGAACACCAACCTTTGCATGCCTTTCCATCTTTTCACTGCACAGCACAGCATGAAATGGAGTGAAACATAAGTCACATCACTCATTTTTTAATTCGCAAGTCCATTTTCTCTCGCAAAACGTAGCTCTCGAGACAATGTTTCTTGATACCTTTAAAACCACTTAAGCCCTATATTCAAACATTCAAATAATGTGTCAATATGTAAAAAAAATAGCTGATCTACAAGATCACAACATTTCTCATTGTGAGCTTGTAGAGTTGCTATATTTTCTAAGATTTTCACCTATAATGACAGGCCCAAAACCATAGGGACGCCAGGGTTTTAAAGTGGTTAAATTTGTGCCATTTTGTTGTGCAAAGGAAAAGATGTAAAGGGAATATAGAAGAATCACAACTCAGTGGGGCGAGAAGATATGAACCCTATTGAACATATCAGGCCCATCGCCACGAGGGCTGACTGGACCGCATGGAGAAACCCAGTGGGGGGTGGGGGGGGGGGTATCGCACCACCCCCTACAAGGCTGCACCAGGGAGAGGCTGCAATCCCACAGTCAAAGACAGCTGACAGACTCAATGCCAAGAGTTACACTTTGCCACACAGGGCCGCCTTTTATGTCAGGTCAATGTTTATGGAAAGGAAAAAAAACGAAATTAAATAAAATTTAAACTTTCACACAGCTACAGCGGACGGCGCTGCTCTCACAGATGACTGGAGACAGTTGTGATAAAACATTCAGTGCTATTTTATGGTTATTATATGAACACATCACATATAGTTTGAGATAGATTGAGGTACAGCTGTATCATACATTTACACTGATAATATAGAGACAACTTGGTAAACAACTCGCAGAAGCCAGTGAGGCGGCGATGTGTGATCAGTCTATGATGAGGGGTTAACTATTATGCATATCAACGGTGGGTGTTGGGTTAAACGTCGAACATAGTTTAAGGAGAGAACCCGCACACCGAGCTGTGGTTTAGACTTCTTCTTTTAGCAAAAGATCCGACAATGTTTCGAACCATATACTGTAGTGGATCTTCATCAAATTGCACTCCAAACCTATTTTTGGGGTTTGTACATAATATTTGCCTTGTGATGTGATCTGTTTGAGTTAATTAAACTGAACCAGGTACTGTAGGCTTGTAATACCTATGATATTATTGTTCTAACAGTGGATATATGCGAGCAATCTCTGATGTAATCATTTTCATGACTATTATATTATTTTTTAAGTATAACCTTTTCTTCTGTGTATTTTATTTTGTAAGTATAACCTTTTCTTCTACAGTATGTATGTTTTATTAACACCTAGTCAATAACAGCCCATATAACAACAGGAATTGTGAAGAGTTGCAGCGTCCACTATTGGAGTGATACTATACAGTGATACTGTATAGCAGGTGAAGGGTCTACACTCTACATATATACAGTACAGTATCAGAAGTACTGAACAGTTAGTTTTAAGAACCTTAGCGTCCCTATTCTGGGGCGAACATTTGGTGACAATAGCACAGCTCTTGTAGATCGGCTATTTTCAGCGAAAATACTTTTACAGTACTGTGACAAAAGGAGGGGTTCTACTATCGACTCATGGGGGATTCCGGTTAACTTAGTGTTTAACTGGTTAATTGACCTGACGAAGATCAACTATGGATCGGACTGTTGTCAGATGTTTTGCTAAATAAAGACGTTTAAACCATAGCTCGGTGTGTGGGTTCTAATATTTGTCATTACGTTGTCAAGAATCAGTCAATATATCAAATCATACAGGACGAGGAGCTCGACAAAGCCTCTGGGTTCTGTGAGTTGTTTGGACCACTGTTTGCTTGCTTGAATATAACATAACGGGATGTTTCTACTTTGCTAAAAAAAAAAGTGGTGTGTTTTTATTTTTACTGAGAAGGCAGTGCAAAAAACACACATATACATAGATATATGTATGCGTGTCAACGTTAAAAATACCTGCGACAATCATCACTGAGGCCTCCAGCTGTTCTTTCCCCCTGGTTATCCTTCAAGAGATGGCTGGACAAAAGGTGAGGGGTTTTGCTGTTCGTCTGCCCTACGGAGCATCACCCAAGGGCTTGGGTCTGCCCTTCCCCACCCAATGGCTTCTCCCTGCTAGCCTCCCCTGGGGTTTGGTTGGTAAGCCACTTTCAATTTAGTTCTTAACCACATGAACCCTACATTCCCTATTCTGACCATGTCATAACAGGCAAACATTAAGGGAAAATAGGCAAACATTCATTGTCTAAAATAGGCGATCTATGTGTTTGTAGATCGGCTAGTTTCACTATTTGACGTACAATGATGTATATAGGGTTTATAGGTGAAACCTATATACTTTGTTGACCAGGGTCCCCCCCCCCCCTCTACCACTACCACATCTCTTTGCTGAAGATAGCCTATCTACAAGCTCACAACATGTCCTGTTGCAGCGCGGTGTGAGCTTGTAGATTGGCTATTTGAGTGGAAGTTTGCCTATTATGACATGCCCAGGATAGGGATGCTAGGGTTCATGTGGTTGAGTGGTTAACTATCTTGGCTCAAGGACAAAATAGGCTAGATAAGGTCCTTTACTTATTTTTTACTTAAGTATTTACTTTCCCCCCATTCCATTATAACACTACACAGAGGACAGCAAAGGTTGACACCAGAAATATTATCTGCAATATGGATTGATTGGGTGGTGACAACACATAACCAGTCACCCTCAATGGAAATTATCCTTTTGAGCCGCCATAGCCTTGTCTGAAATATTGTACTTTCATAACAATTGCAAAGTCAACTGCTATTGTGAGCCCATTGGGAGCTGACAGAATTGGAGCAGAGACATGATTGGACGAACAGAGTTCAGCAGAGTTCAAGACGGTGGGATTGGAGGACACTCCTTTAATCCTCAGCAGTCCAGTCACAGCGTAGGCAATCGTAGATGCAAACCCAATTGAGCATGAAAGGATTACAAAAACAAAATTCCAGATTGAACAAGAAAACAAAGTATCCCACCAAATGGGGGGAGGGGTACAAACTAAATTGACAGAATCAAAAGTTGTTGTGAAAAAAAAAAGAAGCAAAAAACAAAGTCATAACATTTTTAAATGCATCTAGTTAAATTAAAGGTGTTTCAATAGGGTTCATAGCTTTACTCTTGCAGGCATACGTACATCAAATGCACTTACAGTGAGGGAGTTATCGCCATGATGGCTCTGTTTCTGCTTGCACAAAGAACATAATGTTGATTTAAATGGTGATTTATACTTAGTTGTGCGTCAGTGTCGCACACCGAAGATAGGCAATCTACAAGCTCACAATATGTGGCAGTGTTTCGCTGAGTGACATGGCGCGCAACCAAGTATAAATAAGACATTAGGGTTACATTGTGTTGCACAAAGCCTTATTAATACTCTTGCATGTTGAAATAAAAGCAGTATGCATTAGGAACCTATAAACAAAACAGTAAAATACAGTATATATATATATATATATATATATATATATATATATATATCTGCCATAACAGGTAATCTGTTTACATGCCATAACACTTTTATGCAACACAACACAACAATACTGAAAGCGACCAAATAAATTTCACACTCGTGTACGCAACTTGAACACAATTGTTCACAGAATCTATGAATTTGCCACAACATGACAGTTCCTTTGTGCAACCAGCATGAGTGTATTCTGGTCTTCTAGAGTTTGTCGACTTACCGTATATTTGTAACACAATTGTTTTTTGTTAGTTTTACTATCATGTTTTGTGAGCTAATAGTGGTAGTGTAGGCTAATGGTTTGCTATAACACAGCAAGGGGAGGACGGGAGATGGAGGCTAGTTCAATGGGTCCTCAACACAAACACATTGACAGCCTCCCTACCCCCCATCCCCCCTCATGCTGCTATCATCTTAACCCCTCCCTGCAATGGTTCACATTCGCCTCACAACACGTATCGAATGCCACAGTTTCACATGCTCAGAGCAGGAGCCTGTTCACTTTACGCATGCCATGTCACGTGACTGTGCTGTGTTGCGGTGTTCTGTGCCATGTGAGTGGGCTTCAATGAGACCCCTCCCTCCCGCACTTATCCCGCCCTCTGCCCCTTATCCTAGTGTCCCGCTCCAAACCGCCATGAAGCAACTGGCCGGAAGCTAATCGTGTGCAGGATCATGCAAAGTCACACAAAAGCAAACCCATTGGAGCGCTTGGGCCAGGAGCACACAGAGGCAGCAGCTAAACAAGACGCGCCACAGTTGTCCAAAAAATAAATAAATTACTGGATCTCATTCATCCTGGCATCCCTCAAGCTCAAGGGTACCCCACTGTACATATGTAGGTATGTCAAGTATGTGCGCATGTATGAGGATATGTGGTCTAAACCCTCGCTCGTCTTTTTGGGGGGATGGGGGTGGATTTGTTTTACCTGTCGTGGATCTGAAAGTTGAAGTGACAGTGGAGGATGTCATTGAAGGCAAGCAGTCATCGTCTTGGGAATACCCAGCCTGAATTGCACGGAGGTAACTGTGGCTTCGAGTGCGGAACGAACCGGGCAGGTCCAGGGCCTCCATGGCCTGGGATTCTACTTCGCTAAAAACGGACTCGCAAACTGACTCAAACTGCCCATTGATCTCAGTCTCACTCACCTGAGAGACAAAAACAGGAATAGCAGTCCTTAATTTTTCCTCTTCCTTTCTCTTTCTCACTTTGATTCTTCCCCTTTGCACAGTAAATAATGAAGGAGTGTTAGCATAGGGAAAATACCACCGTCAATTGCTGACCTTAAACTCAATCAAAATCTTGGCCAAATAAAAAGATAAAAGAAAAACTAAAAAGGCAATAATAAAAATCAAAAAGAGAGCATTCAGTTTGATTTTGCAAAGCATTCCATTTTGCACAAACCCATGGTAAGTTAGCAAAGATGTCTATGATACTACATGGGAAATAGGACAGCAGGGGTCCTTTCAACCTGGTTAAGGGCAGAAAAAGATTTAACAGTGAAAAGAAAAACTAAAAACACTAGATCCTTTTAGCTGATTCAAAACAATAAACTTTGTTCAGGTAGCTCATGCAGTCAAATCCTCATTAAACAGAAGGTATATATACTATTCTTGCAAATATTTATGATACAGTGTTCAATTTATATAGCTATACAGAGAAAATCAGTATTCAAAGCATGCAACAAATTCTTATTTAATATTTGAGATATGTTGCTAGCAGATTCTCATTTTACATGGACATATTCTCATCAATTAAACATTTTCCATAATGGGCTATTTACCAATGTGTGACAGGGCCTCCCGTTTATCTCTGCCTGTTGAGATAAACAAGAGTTATCTTATTCCCTACGTTTGATTGTCAGTGTGCTTAAAACAAGTGACAATGCCCTCAGCAGAACACAGATCATTCAGCCCTTCCTGTGGACAGAAACGCTTCCTCATGGAATGTCTTCACTGCTACTACTATTAACAACCTAAGCCCTAACATTACTTTCGCAACCTCTGTTCTGTTATACGTCATCATACGATGGTGTCACGTCGCGAAACTTAGATACAGAAGATCGGCTTTTTTCGTTATACTTTTGAAAATGTTTGCCTATAATGACATGCCCAAAATTGGGACGCCAGGGTTGAAGTGGTTAATAATGTTACTATTGGCCCGGATCGCTGACCTAGCGGTCTGGGCACTTATAGGCTCTAATGTAGCCTAGCAGTGAGCGCATCGCGGGTTCGAGTCCCGTTCCCGACAATCTTTGCTGCATGTCTCTCCCCATCTCTCTCTCCCTTTTTCCTGTCCATCTCCACTATATAAATAAAGGCAGAAAAGCCCCACAAAATATCTTTGGACAAGAAAAAAATGTTACTATTCCTTCTAAAACGACTAATACAACTAAAACTTGGGTAACGTAATAATCGGGTAATACTATTTCCTTCTCGTCCTCTTCCCTCGAAGCCTCCAGTGTCGCCTCTGTGAAGTGCATGCGGTTGAGACTCACCTGACTGACGCAGCTAGCCTGACTGAGGGTGCTGACAGCACGCATGTAGCTCTGATTGCGAGAGCGGAACGGCGGGGGGTTGAAGGTGGTGGCTGGGTCCAGCGATACGCCAGGGTGGGGCCGTAGGTCTCTCATGGTTTGCAAATGGTAGCTCTGGCTGGACAAAGGAGAGAGGGCAGGGACAGACACACAGAATCAAACCTCAAGTGTCACAAACAAGTTCTCACAACACTACATGTAGACAGTAGTTAAGCACTTGAACACTAATGTCCCTATTCTGTGGTGAATATTTTGTGAAAATAGCAGTTCTACAAGCTCCCAACGTAATGCATTGTGAGCTTGTAGATCGTCTAGTATTGGTGAAGAGATTTGGTGAAGAGGGGAAAAAGGAGTGGGGCCTGGTATAGACCCCTGGGGGACGCGAAGTATACTGTATAGGGTTTAAAAATAATAAATGGGATTCATAAAGGCAATTTACTGAATTTATCTTGGTATCAATAAAGGTCTAACTATCTACTGACATTTCAACAAAGTATACTATAGGGTTTAAGTCCTTAAAGCATTGGCCTGCGCATTATGGGGATTATACTCTCTCTCTCTCTCTCTCTCTCTCTCTCTCTCTCTCTCTCTATAGGTTGATAACCACTGCTCTACTGGACGCTAGGAAATGAGCAAGACAAAACAAAACTGACAGTCCTAAACTGACAGGGAATATATATATATATATATATATATATATATATATATATATATATATATATATATATATATATATATCGGTATAACGTTACGGTGTGGTTCAAATGTGGATGTCGAACATTTGGCATACCTGTGACGCCAATTCAATTCCCATTGACTTCCTTTATAAAGTTAAAGTTAAAGTATTAAAAGGGTGGGGGGGGGGGGGGGCTGTGAACCAGAAATTTAGAGCCGGACACACTGGACACACTGACAGACACACAGACAGACCAACCCTCTTATAGACGGACGGACTCCTGCAGAGCCATGCCCGTAAAAAAAACATTGTTGATTTTAGTAAGAAGACAGTGACTTCCATGTATCTCCTACAATGTGTCACTGATTTGCACTGGCATGCAGTACTACAGCCTACTCTCTTGACTTTAACACTGGAGGAATGTGACAGCTTTGCTACAGACTTGTCAACAAGACTGTGATAACATAAGCCTGGGTAAGATGATCCACAAATATTGAACTAGCAGACGATAAAGGCCACAAACATGAACCCATTTGGTTCTGTGACACTCGGCACACCACTGTTGTACCCAGTGGTGTAAAGTAACTAAGTACATGTACTCAAGTACTGTACTTAAGTACAATTTTGAAGTATTTTTTACTTTACTGGAGTATTTCCCGGAGTATTTCTATTTTATACTTCGACTCCACTTATACTCCACTGCATCTGCATCTACTCCACTCGCGTTGTGAGCTTGTAGATGTGCTATTTTCAAGAGTTTTATACATTTTAGACATAATTATGATAACTTGTGAAACAGGGAATTCAGCATAATGAGTACTTTTACTTTTGGTACTTTAAGTATATGTTGATGCCAATACTTCAGTCTGTGCTCCAGTGCTAAGCCAATAACACAAACACAGCAGTGTGCTAACCGAGGGGGTTTAAAAGTAATTGCAGATCAGTTCCTTTTCATAGTGTTGTCCACACAGGAATGGCAACAAAGGTTGCCCCTCTTAATTGTGTTGCCAGAATCTAGATTCTGAGAAATCTCTTCTGGCAGAGTAAAAAGCTAATGTTAGTAAACAGGAGTTTTACTCATCACAGACTAATTGAGGGGAGCAGACAAAGTGCTTATTTGTTAAAATGTAGCTTGATCAGATTTAAAGGAAGGAAACGTTAAAAGGTTCAGTATTTTTAGAAGCATATCAAATTCACCACTAAAGACAGTCTCTCTTAAAACTAAACATTTTATTGAGGTTTTATTAAGAGTTTTGTTTCTGAGAAAACCAGCCTTCGGTTAGTATTGCTATGGAAAGTCAGTTGGGGATAAATCCATTGTTCTCAAAGACACACTGAAGTTATTGTTTCTGGTACTGTTGCTATTGTATATTCAGACTGTCTGCTTGCACAGAGATAAGGCTGCATATACTGTACTGTATCACATTGACCTGCTCACAAATCCTTACAAGAGACTCATTTTGTGAAACAAAACCTCTGGTGTGAAAACTATTTAAATGTTCTCAGAAAGTGATAAGGTAAGAGGATTAGGTAAAAAAAGAAAAAAGAAAGTCACTTGAGATGATGCCATTAGACAAAAAGGAATCCAAATATTCTCATGCACAAAAGCTCACTTATACAGTGTTATACATCCTTCATTTTAGTCACCAACATATGTCTGCTTCTTCATCTAGGTAGTTAGAACAATTCATTCCTCTAGCTATTTTAATAGCTACGCCTCATAGTATTGTAAAGCACAACTGGAACAGCTATTTGACTCATTCTGAGTCACAGAAAATGCAACTTAATGATGACTTTGTGAAAGAAGCAAGTTTTGACAGTGGCATACTGTTGAACAACAAGCTGGTGAGGGAGGCTAGCTCTGTAGTTTGAGGAGGAAGCTGGACACTATACTGGAGAACCCCACCCACCCCCTCTATGATGAGCTAGTGAAGATGAGGCGCACATTATGATTCAACCACAGACTCATCCCCTCTTGGCACACCACAAAGCGCCTTGACCGGACCTTTGTGTCAGTAGACATTAGTTAGTCTCCACAAACAAGATTGACCCCCATATGAGAACTTTTAAATTGGTGTGACATTGCCTTTCACTGACTTTTGACTACTGACTCCTGCATAGACTCTGGCAATGTACATCCTAGTAGCCCATGAGCAAGTGCAAGCCTTTACAGATGGCTGTTATTGTTAGCACGGTCTTAGCAGAACATGTCACACCAACATTTCGCTGGTTGTACCCATATGAGAGTGAGTGACAAAATAAAACAGATTCTTGATGCGTGTGTCGACATGAACGGCCTACCTTTGGGGGTCTATATGGGGTCTCTGGATGGCTGATTTGAGGACAAGGGCATCGGGCCGGATGGCCTTCTGTGGGGAAGTCTTTGGACTGGTGTCTGAGTCGCCGCTCTCGTCGTCAATCTCTCCCATAGCTTTAACGTAGCTACTGCTACGCATCCGCCGGCACGGGATCTCATCGTCCTTCTCCCCTGGATACCCACTCCACTCATCCTGAGGCACCTGTGGGGTGGAGAAACTCTGTCAGACACTATGCACCTTCACCTCTTAGGCCCTGTTTAGACTGCAGTCAAATCCAATGTATTTCTCAAATCCGATCTTTTGTTCAAATGATCAGATCAGATCTGTGTGTTCAGACTGATTTAAACAACGTCAACCCAGATCCGCCCTGCGCGACCTATCTGCTTTGGTTGCTGGGATAACGACATAACAACGTCATGACGTAGACGCTAGTTGCTTGCATACTGTAGCAACGCAACATAACAGACAGGCAACAACAACAGAAGACACAAAAACAAAGACAAGTACATGCATGAAAACAGTGGAAAATGGATATATCTCAACTCGCCATTTCTTCTGTAAAATAATATAATACCGCTATTGTTTTGTTGTTTACGGTTACAATTCTCACATTCTCTAAATGATGTCAGTGGCGCTTGTGTCGCGCTGCAAGTGCCGTTTTGGACAGTTAGATATGCGACTTGGGCGGTTAAAAGCTGGTTAGAGCGTTCAGACTGAGACGCATCTTTAGAAATCCGATTTGAATCGCATTTGAAAAAACAATTTTGGCTGGATTGGGCTGCCAGTCTAAACGGGGCCTTAGAGGCACTATTAACCACTTTCAACTGTCCCCGATTTTAGGCATGTCATTGTAGGTAATTAGGGCCTGAGCACTTCACCAGTGTGAAGCCCTTGAAATCAATGACTTATTATAATTGTTTTTAGCAAAAATTAATTGCAGTTTTTGAGGGCTTTAATGTGCTCAAACAGTGCTCAAACGTGCTCAAACATGGGCAGGGGAAAATGTATCAATAGCGCCCCATACAATGTTTTTAAGTTGAAGCCCCACATTACGGTTTCAGTTTCACCCACATGTATAACATTCAGTACGGTATGTATCATGTCCAGACTTACAAAAAAGCCATGGTTGAATCTGACCCAAACCGCTGTTGTAACCTTCTGACTCACCAGCCAGTGAGGAGCCCCCACCAGGAGGACGTAGAACATTCGTCCTACTCCTCCCGCCAAACAGTCCCTGATGCAGGTCCGCCCCAGCCCATAGGAATACGTGTAGTAACAAATATCACCCTCCCAGCCCGGCTTCCCTCCTCTCTTGGTGCCATAGCCTATTATATGGGTGCCATACGACCCTACGTGAACAAAGGTGTGAGGACCCGGTCATACTGTATCATTTAAGAATGTTCAAATATTTTCAAAAATAAAAACCCACTTATTTTCAAAATGTCTAAAACTGTAGCTCACAATGCGTTGCATCGCGACATGTTGATGAGCTCGAAGATTGGCTGATTTTACAATTTGTTCGTTGTATGACAAAAGTATATAGGGCTTAAATGGTTAACATTTCAAGACACATTGTGTGTGTGTGTGTGTGTGTGTGTGTGTGTGTGTGTGTGTGTGTGTGTGTGTGTGTGTGTCCTGGGCATGACGTTAAACTGCCCCGTTGTAACTACCATCGTCAATGTAGTAGGTGCAGTGCAGTGGATGCATTTGCAATTTCTGTTGACTATGTAGCTTGCGTAAAAGAATGCACTTCTCACCGGTGGACTCTACCAACAGCCGACGCTACCCGACGGCCCCTCCGTGAACAGCTACCGGGAAGAGAGGCAATATCAATGGAATTGATATTGTCGGAATAGCAATGGATGGACTTCCAGGCCCATGACAACAACTACAGAGGGTGCTTTAACACCAAGCAGCAGTGCAAGACTAAGAACTTTGTTTCCTCTGGTGATCCAGCCTAGGGCATAGATTACCCACGGACTGGTTGTTGGAGGGTTTCGCCAACTTGGGATGCCCAAAGACGAGGTAGAAAGGCTGGCAAAGTATTGTGCTGTCTCTGCTGCCATATAGGGCGTAGCCGCCGCTACTTGTGCCCATGGAGTACTGAGTGACATGTGTGTTGTATCATGAGGACATATATCCATGAGTTTGTGAATGTAACCGTTACTGCAACTAAAATATTTGTGTCCCTGTATGCTTTCCCTGTGTGTGGACATAAATAAATTGTTAAACTGTGTGTGTGTGTGTGTGTGTGTGTGTGTGTGTGTGTGTGTGTGTGTGTGTGTGTGTGTGTGTGTGTGTGTGTGTGTGTGTGTGTGTGTGTGTGTGTGTGTGTGTGTAGATGAACTATGGATATGCAATTAAGAAACAAAATATCAGCCTTTCACAGTACAATAGCAATAACAGCTGTGATTTGCAAATACAATATCCAAGACAGATTTATTTGTGTAGAATATCTCATATGCAAAGGCAATTGAAAATGCTTTGAATGAGGAATAATAATAAGGCATTCAACAAGGCATAAAAGGGCATTTTAACAAAGGGGGGGGGGGGGGGGGGGGGGGGTCAGTCTCGGATCCTCGAGTACAATAGGGGTTAATTAACTACAATGCAAGAATTGAGACAGGTCAGCAAGAAGTGCTTTCTCCCAAGCAAAGCTGGTTCAATCCCAGGTTGTAGTTTAGCCTATGGTTCACATGCATTACACTGTAAAGAGTGCCAATTACATTTCAGAGTGTGAAAATGGACCCTTATGAGACCCTTACGTACTGCGCACACTCTCATCTACATATATAAGTGTATCTACTGTATGTATTATGTGTATACTTTGCTGCACATTCTATAACCCACATACTGTACTAACCCCCCCCCCCCCCCCCCCCATATTCTGCACATTTCCCATGGCTGCTGTAGTATTTTTTTTGTTTGTATTGTTTTTACGTACAATTAACAACTTTAAAAAACTTTATTCTTCTCTTTATTTTATTTGTATTACACCCTGAAATTATTATTATCTTGTTATATTGTATTCTTGTGTTGCGGAACATGTCCCACCAACGTTTCATTGCTTGTACCTGTATGAGATAAATCAAATCCTCTTGAATCTTGAATCTACAACCCAAAACTGTTACTTTACAGGATTCAAATGAAAAAATTGGAAAAGTAGCAGATCTGCTATTTTCGAATATGGACATAAGAGGTTTGTGCTGGCAACAACTATTATCTCTAATTATTCACCACGGATCCTACAGATATACTAACAGACTGTTTACTCTTTTTTTTCAGCTCAGCTTTCTCTTTCACTTCATGTCACACAGTACGCTCCCATCTCTGGCCCCGTTATGTTGCCTTTTTTATGTGACTATTCAGCATTGACCAATATAATGATACCAGATCTTCACCAGAATGTCACAAAAATTGTGATGACTCAAATTATGGCAACGGTGTCTATCTAACAACTGCCATGTGCAGTCAACAAAGCCAGGGTGACAGGTTTTTAAACAGGGGACATCATACTGCAATAACCAATTAGAGCTGAATAGCAGCTGTGTTTTTTGTTATTTTTTTAAGCTAATGCATCTCTGTGGAGAATACATTTGAACTATACTTTCATTTTGGGCATGTCATTATAGGCAAAACCAAAAGTTTACATTTACATTTTTAGGCTTTACATTTTTTCAAACATTGTCAAAATAGCAGATCTACAAGCTTAGTAGATCGGCTATTTTCACCGCACAACGAAGTATAGAATACTGTAGGGCTTAACCCATTCAATCCGGGAACGCATCTCTGTCATTCTAGATTTATTTTGGCTATTCAAAAATAGCAGATCTACAAGCTCATAGCGCGGCACTCGTATAGATCAGCTATTTTGGAAAAATCGTGAACATTTTAGCAAATGTAAGAACGTCACTTTGCAGGACGTACTGTGATTGGCTAGCGAGACGCATGATGAAATTATTAACTCATAAATAGCACCGCTCACTTCACACTGGGTGTGATTTTTTTTTAAAGCGAACATTTGTAAAATATTTCGTTCCAGGGACCCCCAGAAGCAAAGATTTGAGTAACAAATGTTCGCTTTAAAAGCATATATATATATTCAAAGATTTGCACAAATGTTCGACCAAGGAGATATGATTTTTCGAAGATCTAGACTCCTATCCACTTCCTTTTTAACTTAAAACTGAGTACTTTTTTAATTTCACTGAAAAATCTCTGGCAGAAAACTGCAAAAAATCTGAAATAACTCTGGCAGGTTAAGTGTTAAGTGCTTAAACAATGTAGCAAAAATCCACTATGAACATAGGTGTGCATAAATGCTTACTCATGCCATCAGATAGACAGTGTTTGTGGTGTTGGTGCTCTGCCAGTGTCCCGTGCACCAGGCACGATTAGTCAAGAGCACTGGTGGAAGGAATCAGTTTAAATATTCTGCAGCGTCGTCAGACTGGTGGGAATGGGAGAGGAATGCAGATAAGCTTCTAAGAGATACATCCACAATGCAGATCAAAGCACAGGCATACCTGTGACAGTGTATAGCCAGGAATCTTTGGAAATACAGCTAGAGAAACCACACACACACACACACACACGCACGCACGCACGCACGCACGCACGCACGCACGCACGCAGACACACACACACAGATTATTCATCACATGTAGTAGCGTCATGTGTGATTTTGTTTTAGATGACCCGATTCAACAGAAGCCGCCAATCTCACACTGATATTAACAAACCAACACTCTCATGAAAGGCACAGAGTTAATGAAACTGGTATCAACTCCCGCACACTGAATTATGAATGAGGGACTGACTGACAAAGGAGCCCTGAAATATTTGTAAAAATGTGATTAACTATGCAATATCGAATACAATGTTGGAGCCAAATGGCAGGAAGTGCGTAGGTTGTAGCCATAGCAACTGGAGACGAACATCAGATATGATGACATGCATCAGCAAAGCCGTTATAATACTACAGTATATGAAGAACCATTATATACAGTATATATACAGTGCAGTAGCAGTGCTAAACCTAATAACAACAACAGTGATTAAGGGATTGTGTACCAATTACGTGGTGCTGTGTAAACTGTTCCAAAGATAAAAAAAGCTTCTCGAGTAGCAAAAGACTGTTGAACAACTGAGCTTAATTAGGTTCCGCAGTGATAAAAACAAGGTAGAGTACATTGAGTTGAATCCCGGTAAGGGAATTACTTTTAATATCCTTGATGATTAAACTCCACCCAGCTTAATTACATTTTAGCTTAAAAAATCTCGACTTAAATGAGGATAATAATTGATAATTGACAAGTCAAATTACCTACTGGGTCTAAATCAATGCCACTAGCAGACACGTTGTGGCTTACGCTTCCTGAAGACAGTGATTTACGACAGCATGCAGCGTTACAGTACTACATTATATGTTTGGGCCCTACGGTGCAGTATTGATTAGGCATGCAGTACTGTAAGTAGAACATTGTGTCAAATGTAGCTGTACCAGCAGTCCCAGTGGACAGTCACTGCTACAGCTCTCAGAACAACAGCCCCAGGCTTATATGGCTCTCCCTCATGCTGCCAGTTACTCTCTTGAACCAATCACAGAGCTCTCCTGGTTTATTTATCCTCAACAGTCCCACGGTTCCTATCACACAGAGCACCTGGGTCGCTAGCAACGCGTGTGTGCCTGGAGGTAACGCTTACTCCTCTCCTGCTCTCACTATCTACGGACTACATCCGGTTCTGTGAGGAGAGCGCTGCATTGTGCTTAAAAAAAAAAAAAAAAAAAAGGTACGATACTTTCCCAGCATCAAGCCCTGGATCAATGAGGGGACAGTAAAGCCCTGTTGAACAGGAACATGAGGGCTTTCATGGCAGGGGACACTGAGGGGACCCAAAGCTGTTCAGAAGGAGCTGAAGAAAGAGGTGGAGGCGGCCAAGGATAGCTACAAGGACGGAGGGAGAGCTACAGGGCAGGCCAACTACGCCAGAGAGGTGGGGGTGGCCTGGAACATGCATACGAGCTGAACCTGGTATAGAAATCCCATTCATTTTCCCAATAAAGATTTCTGAAATTAATGAATTAATTAATTCAAGCCTGGAAGCCACCCAGGCTGCTGGTGAATCATGTCCATAAAACATATTATATAATATAATTCAATATTCAAAAATATGTTTTTGACACAGAATCAAATGGTTTGTGGTCATGATTCACCAGGAGCCTGGATGGCTTGGTTCCCGGCTTAAAATAATGTCTTTCATGTAGATAGTTGTATAGTGATAGGTGTATATTCATTCATATTTGCAATGTACATTGGTATTTATTGATAGACTGTACATATTCACTGTCCATAACCCATCCCTTTTCTTCACAATTATACAAGGCTTTCTAGGAAACTTGGGTTTATACTGGAATGTGTCCAGCGAATGGCCATTAGCTGGACACACACCAGCCCTTTTAGAGGGCTGCAAAGTGGACTATGGGATCACTGCACTATATCTAGTGATAGCTGGCTGGTATGCTGACCTGCCAGAATATATATTCAAGTCTAAGGTGCTGACAAATCGGGCGGGGCTTAACCACTTGATTAACTCTTCTACCGGGGCATGGGGTAAGCATCGAAGACAGAGACCTCATTGAGTTTGCGGAAGTCGTTACAGAACCTTAGTGAGCTGTCGGGTTTGGCACAATCACCGTTGGACTTGACCAGGGGCTGTAGGACTCCTCGATGACCCCTAGCTGCAGCATATTTTTTACCTCCTCTCTGATGGCTTCTCTTCGGGCCTCTGGATGCGGTAGGGGCGTTGCCTCACCACCTTTCCAGGCGTGGATTCGGATATCATGCTGGATGACACAGGTTCGACAGGGGAGGTCGTAGAACCTCCCCGGTCTCCCCCATTTGGAATTCTCGGAAGCGTGCCCCCCGGTTTTAGGTACGAAACTTCGCCACCTGCGCCTTCTTCATGTGCTCCCGGACGATGGGCCAAATCCGTCTCGACCCCGGGCCAGTAGAAGTGAGCCAGGATGAGGTTGTGGGTCTTTTAGACCCCCAGATGCGCCCCCAGCTGATGAGTGTGCGCTAGAGAGGACTCATGAGATATAATTCTTTGGGACCAGCAAGTGTTCAACCAGGTCCCCCCCTCAGCTTTCACCCCTTTTATTGATAATAAAATAAGGTGATACAAGTTCACTCACCCCCACTCATAGTTGGTCGTCTATGGCCTATACAGTCTGACGTGCAGCCTCTAAGTTGAGATCGGACCACTGGGCAGAACAAATTCACCCCCGTGACGGGGCCCGCGGCCTCGGCTACTGGAAACTATGCGAATGGGTCGCCCTCTTCTGGTGCGGCGGACTTCTCTCTCTCTCCCCCACTGGCGCTGTCGTCATCCCCAGAGCTTTCACTCAGAGGCATGCCGGACGTAGGCCGGAATGCAGGACAAGCCAGCAGGGGCGCACTGGGAGTGGGGCAGCAACTTTGGCGGCGGTCCTCGTCCGGGCGGCCCTGTATGAAGGCCGGGCGACTAGTACCGGTCGAAGATGATGGATATCGCCGCATGTCTCCATGCACGCAGGTGACGGTGGCGATACCGACCGGCCCCGCCAGGTCATCTCGGACCAGGGTGATGATGCTCCTTAGCATTTCCTGGTAGTTCTCGAGCAGGGCCAAGAGGTCATCAAGCGAGGTAGGACTAACTTGAGATGCGTACTTAAAAGCATCCGGCGGCAACGAGTGAATACAGCAGTCGATTACTAGTCTTTCGATCCACGGGGGCTCCTCCCCACTGGTGAGACAGCCCTGATTGAGGTGTACCAGTGCCACGACCTGCGGCCGCGGGGGCTGTGCAGCATGGTAGGTCCAGTTGTGGAAACACTGAGCCCTGGCAGTGGTCTTGGTCAGCACGTTGCTGGATGGGCGAGGAACCATAGCGCCCCAATCTATTTTCTTAAGCAATTCCTGCACGGCCTTTTGTAAGTCTGTTTAGCTTTTTAACAAAGCCGAAAGCGTCTGTGCGTGTTCCATAATCTGTGTTTGGTGTGGGTCAGACTACCCAATTCGCCACCATATGTGGTGTCTGACCCAAAACCAGCACAGATGACAGAGGCAGTTCAAGGCTCAATCGGTTTATTAAGGGAAAAAATAACAATGTTCAGGGAGGGGGGGAGCCTGCGTAACTTGCACACGAAACTTAAATTCTTCCCAAGACAGGGGTAAGTAGATTCAACAGAAAGCATGCAGGCTTCACTCAAAGCTCGTACCTTGCCTATGAATAAAAGGGTATAAAAGACAACATGAGGTTTGTATCTAAACATCACAATACTACAACACTGAGAATGAGTGGAATGTATCGCTTACCGCCGGACGATGTTTCCCCCTGGGAGAGTCAGCAGTGAGTGAGACAGAGTGAGAACCTTTTGTAGTGGGATTTGATCAGAGCAAACTCAGCACAGTTGTCTTCAGTTTGACTAGCACGCAGGTGTCATCACTTCAAATTGACTGAGAATGAAGATTGGCACGTACTGTAACTCTCCCCTTAACTAGTTGCCCCAGGCAACGGGCTGTCCGAGGTGCTGAACTCTAGGCTCCTCAAGCTGGCTCCCGCTGTGGGAAAACTCATTCACTCACACTCCCTCTCCCTCCCTCCCTCCCTCCCTCCCCCTCTCCCTGATATACCTCTCTCCCTCTCTTCATTGTATCACTTGTGGCAATGTAGCATTTTGGGAACCTTCCTGAGTTTCATTATGTTCAAATGCAATAGGTCTATTAATTGGCCCTGCTTTTAATTAGCACTGTAATTGGCACTGGATTATTTCCCTGTGATTGTGGCTATGGGGGCCATGTTTTATCTGATTGGTAACAGAAGGGAGTCACGTTCTCATCAATGGCAAGCCTGGTAAGGCAACATGGTAATTAACTGGCCTGCTTGTGTCGTCTTCCTTCAAAGCCCTGTTAGCAAAACTGTCACACACATAAATCTACTGATTGTGCACTTTTCCTCTCCCACCACCTGGGAAGTTACAGTGAGAATAGCATCAATGCCCAGGGGAACTATAGCCATGTTCCTGAATTACAGACGGAAAGAAAGTCATGCGAGCCCCATTCCGTGAAAGTACAATACTTTACGAGAGACATAAAGTCCTCATCCGACTGGACTACAGTTATGAACTGGACCAGAGACAAAAGGCTTTTAGACTGTGAAACAACATCCTGGGTTACTCTTTGAAATACCCTATGAGACAGCAATTCACTATAGGAAAAACAAACAAATCAGTCAGTCAGTGCAGGAAAGTAAGTAAATCGGGAGGTGGCTTATTGTCGGTATCAGCAGAGTAACACGCGGGAGTCTGTCCCCGTTACAATGCGCTAGACCCCTGCACTCAAGTCCGCACGACTTACTGCACCCAAGTCATGCTACTCATGCGCTGAGATGGCGGTGCCCGGGAACGGACCAATGACCTTGTGATCTGAAGGCGAGAGCTCTACCGACTGAGCTACCCGGACACTAAAGTGCAGGAGGCACGGCATATAGGCATGGCACAGCCAAACTAACAATTGCACATTCATGAGACTATGCTGAAAACCCACTTTCTTAGTCTGTGGGAATGTATAGGCTATAACTTTCCCTCAGACAAATACTTTGGAACTGTTGCGCAGAAGGTTGGTTCAATAAATGTTTTTCTTACACACCTTGGGCCCTATTTAGACAATGTATGGCACAAGGTGGCACAAGGTTTAAAGCACATGGCGCAAGTGCCTAGGGGGTGTGTCCAACTCCAATTGAGCTAGTTAGACAGTGGATAATCCTGGCACAAAGTAAGGTACATGGGGCAAAAGCGTCTCTGAATTAGTCATGGGTGTGTTCTGGGAGTGTCTTCTCCAATTCCATTTAAGAGCCAGGTGCACCTGCACCATCATGCATTGCCATTTAGATAGCAGATTCAGCAAGTTGGAGAAGTTAACTGTTTTCTGCTGAGGAAATTGATCTGCTCATGCATGAAGTGAAAGCACGACCATATACAGGAGCAGCATTTATAATGTGATATATAATGTGATGTCAGCACACAGGACAAACATCAAGTACAGTAGAAACGAGCGGTGGACCACCCTCTCTGGCCGTGCTGCTGCTGACATAATGGGCAGTCGACTCAGAATCACACCTTATGTCCAAGAGACATCTGTGATATCTTGACATCAACTACTAAACAGTAAACACATCATTCTCAGTTATATTCTTTATTTAACCCACCAATTAAGTGGCTCTGTACGTCGGAGGCCTGAAATGGATATGAAATAGCTGTATGTTGTGTTGAGCAGAGACAGATAGAAGAGAATAACAGAAGGTTATGGGTTCATGAAATTCTTGCATGACTAGAGGTCTTTGAACATATCAGCAATAACGTGTAGACTATTTATTGAAATAAACTGCATCTCTCTCTCTCTCTCTCTCCCTCTCTCTTTCTTTCTCTCTCTCTTTCTCTCTCTCTCTCCTCGCTCCTCTCGTCTCCATGTTAAGGAACAGCAGTGGCTACTTTTCAAATTCCAAAACAAGGAATCCTCCTCACACATTTCTGTGCGTTTCTTTGCCACTGCTGTTGTACGCTGCTGGCTCACCTACCAGTGAGGAGCCCCCCACCAGGAGGACTTAACGCCTCTGTTCTACTCCTCCTTTTCAACAACAGCACCCGCTGAGAGACGCTATCCAAGCCCGTAGGAGTCGCTAGCACAGTGACAAAGATTGCCCTCCCCGCCTGGCGCCATCCCTCGAACATGTTTCATTCCCTACATATTTAGCTTTTAGATATTTTTGGGGGGGCTTTTCTGCATTTATTTATAGTGGAAAGTGGAGATGGACAGGAAACAGGGAGAGAGAGATGGGGAGAGACATGGAGCAAAGATTGTCAAGAACGGGACACGAACCCGCGATGCACTGTCAGGCTACATTAGAGCCTAGATGCCCGGACCGCTAGGCCAGCTGTTGGAGCCCACATTTAGCTTTTAACTGCTGGCCTGCCCTGTGACTGCTTTCCACTCTTTCAAATGTTGATCAATAAAATGTTATGGTCTGGTTATGAACAGGATGTAGACCTACAAGTCTGTCCCCACATGAACATTTGAACCATTTAACCACTTAAACCCGCTATACTTAAAATGGACCTGTGTTGCACTGTATCTCAGTGCGACACAGTGTGTCGCATTGCGCGTCCCCGGAAACCCACTTCGAGAACCAGAGCTGTATAGGAGGGTAGCTCTTTCCAAGATGCTGGAACCACTAACAATCATACCACGTTCAAAGTCACTTCTGATGTTGGTAACTGAACATCTTGGCCCTTTCTGCATACAATACTTTATATAGCCCACTGAGTTGCAGCCACATCACTCTCTGCAGTCTGGGGTCGCATCACTTTCTGGTTGGAGGAGTAAGTTGTATGCATTTTAATCAACGGGTGAAAAAAGTGGCCACTTAAAAATCGGGACACATCGGCTGCATAATTGCCAATATACCGATGTTATAAAAAAAAGTTAAACAATGGCCGATCTAACGGTTTGGCCAATATATCAGTCTTGCTCTAAAATGAACACTAAGGATTCTACAGTGTAAGGGGGTTAGAGACTTTCACCTTCTGTTTGATTGTACTTCGTTACTTTCCTTTCAAGAATTACAGGATGTTACAAGGCTTTACCACACAAGAATGTCTTTGTGACAGATGCGTAGGTGAAGCATACAGTTATGATCAAAGAACAATAAAGACACCCGCACACTGCCCGACTTGAACAGTACAAGAGAATAACTATTAAACACACCATTTTGGTCACCAAGACCTTCCTCAAGCACCGCAACGTTGCATTTAATAAAGGATTACAGGATATATTCTTTATCCAAAACACATTTGTTCTGTTTTTCAAGTCAAGCATACTGTATGAATGAATCAATACAAGGTTAATTACTCGAACCAAAACTCTCAGAGATGGTTAATCCTTAAAATCTCCTTGTCAATATTTTCAAAATGACATCTAGGATCTACAAAGGCTAAATATATGTACAGTATAAAAAGTGGGACGATATTTGCTTAAAGGTAGCTTGTAGATAGTTTTCAATTCTTGAAACCGTACAGTCGACTGCACCCCTACTGTGAGACTGCTTAAAAACGATTGCTGAACTCAAAAACAAAAGGGGTCTTTCTTCTATTGGACTGCTGCTATTAATACAGTCCCTACAGTAGATGCTCTGGTATTTCTGTCACCCAGTGCATGTCTGCTTGCAGACATGCACATACAGTATATTGACCATGCTCTAGTATCTACTGTCTTCCATTCCAACACCGTCTCATCAGAAAATGTACAATGGATATTTAATGACCACTTCAATTACATTTTCAAGTATTTACTGTACGTATTTCTGTAGCCATGCGTGTGTTTTGTACACATTAATATACATACTGTATTTACGTATAATAGGTAATATACAGTAGCAGCTAAAGGAGGGTGATTATTATATAGGTAAATAGCAAGGCAGGCAGACAGAAGTGGGCTCGTGCCCCATGAGGAGTGAGCCGATAGGTTGAGCGAGTACCAGTGCCGAGCGGTGCAACCATAGACTGTAAAAAATGAATGGACAAAGCCACTCCCCTGCTTTCTACAGACCGAAAATGAAGCCGATAGTTCAGGAACGTGCATCCTCCATCTTTAAAATATACAGTTAAAATATACGCCGGAACTCAAACGCTATTGGTTGAGACCAGACATGTGACCAGGGAACCGGAAAAAAACCCCCAAAGAATGCTATTGGTTGGGTAGCTTGTCAATCAAGAGCGGGGCGGGGAATGAATGCTATTGGTTGTGTAGGTTGTCAATCAAATCATCCCGCCCCTCCTGGAGCATAGCCTACTTTATCGTCAATTTTAGAATAAATGGGACCATAATTTAGCAAAACGCATATCATGATGATTGAAAGGAGACTTTAAACTAGCGACTGGAAGCATATAGTATTTATGACAATTTTTATTTAGGTAAGAAAATCTAGTCTAAAGTTCGTCCAAAAACCCATCCGCTTTAATGAGAGAATATTCTTTCTGACACCTGCAGCCACCTACTGGCCATTTATATGAACTTGTCTCTCTTCCGTATTGGCCTCATTGTAAATATCCAAGCCTTGCCCCTTGGGTGCAACAGCCGCACTGTCGACTCAGTGCCATCCAACTTGCATAGCAATAGGGTGGGAATCAGTAATAACCTACTCTGCATAGTGCGACCGCATAGTGCAAAGGACATACAAGACGTTATGTTTGTTGCGTTTGGCTAGATTCCAGCCATAACAACACAAAATAATCCTATATTGAAGCCGTTTAGTAAACAGACTGTTTTCTGGTCAGGATACGATCAGGACGGAGTGTTCCAGTTCCAATTTTGTCAGCTCATTGTTTGTTCCATTACTTTCACTTTCACTTGCTTATCCTATTTATCCTCTTCTGATTGGATAAAACCTGAAAAAGTACTATTTTGTGGAGAGACAGGGAGACCCCTATAACCACACAAACTCTACAGCAATGATTGCTATCAGAATATAGAGATATGTAATACTTAAAAATCCCTTACACTTCAATGCACTTAAACTTTAATATTGGAATTGTTACAGATTCTGAAATTGCAGCTTTAATCTGCTTAGGTGCTTGAAACTATTACTGCAAAACATTGTACTATATTGGTGTCACATATAGTATAGAATGTGACCTATGGACTCATTACTGATGCAAGGCCTGGGTCCAGGTTTTGACAGCTTATTCATTACAATTACAAGGTGCACGCAAGTCAGCCAGCCAGATGTTGAAACGTGCCCCTCGGACAGAGACGCAGACCATTACCCTAATCTGTCTCCATAACTCCACACACACACACAGTAAAATCCTCAATGTTCATTTTCCATTTGTAACTGCGAATGTACAAATGTAACCATTTGGCTACATTTGTACATTCCCAGAGTTAAATGAACACTGAGGGTTTTACTGTGTGTGTGTGTGTGTGTGTGTGTGTGTGTGTGTGTGTGTGTGTGTGTGTGTGTGTGTGTGTGTGTGTGTGTGTGTGTGTGTGTGTGTGTGTGTGTGTGTGTGTCATGCTCTCTAAGCTCTCTAAGCACAGAGTGGCTGGGGTGTTTGAGCCCAAGAGACATCATTTGTTTCAATGGCTGCTGTAAATCACTGGGGGTGGACAGACATGAGCTTGACCTTCAGATGTGTTGCAGTGGATACTCAAATGGAGACATCATGTTGAGAGACAGCGTCTAGAGCAGTGGTTCTCAAACATTTTACCTACATGTACAAGGACCCCCAAATTGAAATGTATTTTCCTGCGAGTACCCTTTGAAAAATAATTGTGCCAGGGATCACCATAAGAGAAGATATTTGTGGTTTAAAATGTTCATGATTATTCAAATATAATAAAGCAAGACACACATAACGTTGCCTTCTGATCAGAGAATTTGGGACTACCCGCGGTGCCCTCCAGAGAACCATTAGAAGGACCAAGCAGGAGTTCAAGGTCAAACTGAAAGAACAGTTCGACAGTGCCGAGGAGCATGTGGCGGGGCGCTACAGACAATAAGACTTCAGATGGAGAACCAGATGCATAGAGAACCCCTCTACCTCCCTCCCCGGCAAGCTGAACAGCGTGTTCACCCGGTTCGGGCCTAACAGCACCAACAAGCCAGAGTTGCCACCAACTGAGGAGGCAAGCCCATTAACCATCTCAGAGGCTGATGTGCACAAAGCCTTCAAACGAGTGAGCATCCGTAAAGCCGCTGTCCCGGATGGCATCCCAGGCCACGTCCTCAAAGGATGTGCGGACCAGCGGGCGGGAGTGTTTTTTAAAATGTTTTCAGCGTCTCCCTCTTCGAGGCTGTAGTCCCGGAGGGCTTCAAGTTGTCCTTTATTGCATTGGTTCTCAAAGTAAAAAAGTATATATATAAGCTCACAGCGTGTCACTTTGTGCCGCGCTGCGAGCTTGTACTACTGCTATTTTTTTTAAATACTTGAAAAATATTGATCATTTTGAATAATTTAGAATTTTTAACCCCAAATCTCCTCTTCTGGGGGTCCCTAGCACAAAATATTTTCAGATGGGGGTCCACGGCCAAATGCATATAAATTTGGGGGTCCGCAGCACGGAAAAGATTGAGAACCACTGCTCTATTGTGCTGGCCAAACACTCCAAGGTAACATGTCTGAATGACTGGAGACCTGTCACCCTCACCTTGTCAGTAAATGCTTTGAGAGGTTGACAAGGGACTGTACATTTGTTCCATCCTGCCTGCCACCCGTGACACATGGCAGTTTGCATATCGGCAAAACAGACCCACCGAAGATGCCGTGCGATTGCCATGGCTCTTCACACCGCCCTCTCTCACCCGGAGGTGGGGAACAGTTCCTCTGCATATACATCACTGAGGACCTCAATTGGGCCACACACACCACGCATGTGGTGAAAAAGGCTAGGCAATGCCTGTTCTGCCTCTGACAGCTGAAGAAATGCAGTGCCCCCGCATCCTCAAGTCGTCCTACAACAGCATCATCAAGAGCAGTGTTTCCCAAACTGGGGGTCGGGACCCCCAGAGGGCTCCCCAAATTATTTAGGGGGGTCCCCAGGTGATTAGCTTAATGTGCAACATTGTTTTCTCACTCAACAGTAAATAAAACCAACATACAGTATAAGTGTACTGTATACAGGGTATTCTGCACATTTCTAAAGTTAAAATGTAATGACTCTTAAGACCTCACGTTGCGAGGCGTTGTGACTTTGTCGTTCGGCTATTTTCACAATGTTCATCTATGGAACAAACTAAATATAATGCCTACAATTCCTAATTCATTTTTTAAAGATATTTGATAATTTTTGCCTATAATAACATGTCCAAAATGGAGATGCCAGATAAGTGACCCCCTGACCTTGACAGCAGTGCCACCCTCAGGCCAAAATGTCAACTTTGCACACTATACCTGTATACATTTCTAATAATAATACAAATATAGTTGCAGATTGCAGAATAGACCCTACTGATTGTGGTGATCCTATGGCCTTTCCTGTAGTGCCTCCTTCTGTGATTCTGCTACTATTTATTTTATTCCCTATAATGAGACTGTGGTGGTCTAAAGGATGGCAATGTCAGCAATTGGTTCAAACCATTTTGGTTTGGTTGGGAGTAGGGGGCAGGACATCCCCGAGGGGCCACTAGCGCAGCTTTTAGACTAGTCGTGTTACTAATAGTTTTATTCAACCCATGCCTTGAACTGCTCAGTTTTATTTCCTAATTGATGAACATCTTAAAGCTCTATTATATGTCATTTGTTTTAGTGAATAAAATGCTACTTTGTCCAATCTGTGTGGTAGAGTATGTTAATTCAATATAACTTGTACAATTGGGGTGGTTTAGATTCTGTGTCTAGGTTGGACACGACCTTTGACACAATCCTGTTTATGGTTTGACACAAATTTTCACCTGAAGATCAAAATCAAAATGTACCCCAGAGCAAGCAGGCAGGCTCTATTAGCTCTATCAATCCAGGGTAGAACAGGAGTTAAAAGTTACATAGTGCTGCTTTAATTTACCTCCATGGGTTCAATAAAGGTATCTATAAAGCTCTAACACATCCTATATATTCTCTTTGCATAACTGCAGTGGGCCTATAACCTATATAGCCTACTGGTCTGCAAGCTAGGAGTGTGGAATCAACATACTTTTATGCTGTGTACAAGCCGTCTAAAACAGTGTTTCTATGTACAGTATATACGTATGCATGTATGTATGTGTGTCATCAGTGGCGTGCACAAACATTTTGAGGGGCAGGTGCTCAAGAAAATTATACTTTTTTTTGTTTACTTGGTCTGCTCTTTTTTCCCTCTACACCTATACCTCTGCGAGGCGTTGTGAGCTTGTAGATCAGCTATTTTTGGCTAAAGTTCTCCTCAGAAAAGGGAAGCTAGGTTTCGAGTGGTTATAGTAAAAAGAAAAATCATATCACATAAAGATTTGGCGGACCCCCTGTAGTAACTCTGAGCTCTAGCACCACCTAGAGTATATCTGTGCACGTCCCTGTGTGTCATCACACTAGTCAACATGCCCAAAAGCTGCCAGTTTTTCAGTGCCGGGAAGGGCTATGCAAAACAATTACAAAAGGCTGAGTATCACTTATTATTTACACGTAAATGTACTTTTCACAATACTGTATTGACGATACATATTTTTTGTTCCCAATACCCAGTAGGGGCGGCCCATCGTCTGTTTATATCCCATAATAACCCACTGCGACTGCTCTGGAATTGCTAGTTGGTTGTCTAACAACAGCTGGGCAACAGCTGATTGAGTAGGATAAGTTTATGCGACATGTGTGTTATTTCAAAAGGGGAAATCCTGCAGTGCCTGTGTTAAAGCTGCAGTCCATAACTTTATTGTCCTACCCAGGATTCCAACCGTGGTCTCTTGCGTGAGAGACCAGATTTCTACCACTCTGGCATCCCCGCCTGGTCAAAGGAGAGTATTACTTGTCAACCAGTGGGTGTTCTACCTGACATCAGGGTCTAAAGTAGGCTATGTAATGCAAGTGTATGGAGACTAGCTACCTCCAACCACTACAGATGTAATGATAGTTATATTGTATTAAAATTATTATACGTTTGAGATTGCGCAGCTTCAATGTTACTGTAATACTGTAAAAAGGCTTAGTTCTACAACTGCACACCTAGTTACTTACAGTACCTAACTATCAATAGCTAAAGGCCACATCATTATAGACTCTGTGGGTGTGGGCGCTATTTTAAAGAAACAGGCGAACCAGCGTGAAGTGCAGTCAGGACTGGAGAATAGCAGAGTACCCACGGCGAGGTGCCGAGCTGGGTTGCACTGATTAGGCTGAATAATATTATCAGTGGATGGGTTGCAGGTGGATTCAATCATGACCAGTCCGCTGTATGTCTGAGCAGACATACGTATATTTTATATTTGAGTTCTCAATAAAAATATATATAATTCCCCATAAGGGCATTTGATGTCTAATTCAGCGAGACTGCACGAGTGCCTGCCCCTCCCTCTTCAACTTGACACAGACAGCCACCCACCACAGTTATCACAACACCACGTGCCCTTTAAACATTGCAGCATCAGCATCTTCCTAATCTGAGTTCCCAGAAGTTTTCGCCAGCTCTGGCGAGGAACTTCTGGGCCACAGCCCTGGTATTTGTGGGCGGGATGTACGTCACGCTCTGAATCTGAGCGGACACGCCTCTTACCGGTCTGAGAGCTGTGCAACTCGTCTAAAAAGTCCGACGAGAGGCAAACAGCAGTACACAACAATGGCGGCCGAAATTTCTCAAGGGGAAATTGCTTCCCGTCGATCCTATTTAGATGCATCACCCACTGCATGTGGATCCCGCCCCCTTTTCTTCATTGGCTGTTGATTTGAATCACAACGCAGTGGCCGCGCCCCTGCTGTCCAAGCTCCGACGCTAACCCTCCCAGACTAGCATCTTCCTGACCTGCCTGCCTTGAGTGTTTTCCCTAAGCCTCAACATTATTTATCACTGTTGTGAAATTAAACCACTATTAACCACTTAAACCCTATATATTTACTTGACTGGGGTCCCCAGGCCCAGGGTTTCATAAATGGTCTGCTACTTTTTTCCTATACTACACCAAATCTCTTCAGTGAAAATAGCCAATCTACATGCTCACAAAAGTTCACAACGCTATGCATTGTGACCTTGTAGATCTGCTATTTTCACGGAATGATCCCCCCCCCCCCCCCAAGAATAGTGACCCTGTGGGTTGATATGGTTACAACATCTCAATACAGTGCTCGGGTGGTGCAGGGGTAAAGTAACTGTCAACCACCACACAGTCTAGGGCACTAGTTCCCAAACGTTTCAGCTCGAGAGTTAGTTGTCTCCTCCTGACCCAAACTAGTGAAAATAGCAGATCTACAAGCTCCTAACGCGTCGTTTCGTGTTTTCTAATTTATGGAATTTCTTAGATTTTTGTGTTTATGTATGAAATTCTTTTGAAAAAACATTGAATTTGTTTCTAATTCATTAGAAATTAAGCTTTTTTATATTTTTGAAATAATAAATAAATAAAACAATAAGTAAAAAACTAAATGTATAGGAAACCAAAAAAAAGGGATATTTATTTACTTGACCCTGACTTGACTTTGACCCATAACAATTTGTCCGCGACCCACAAATGGGTCCTGACCCACTGTTTGGGAAACAGTAGTCTAGGAGTTGGAACCCACCACGGTGCATCCAGCTTGGCTAAGCATCTATACGATTACGAACACAACTGCCAATGTTCGGGGGAGGGAAGCCAAGCAGGGAGGGCTTTATCTTTGTTACTGTGCTAGTGAGCCCTACAGGCTGGGGTGATGCCTGTTAGTGGGGGGTGTTGAATGGGAGCAGTAGGATCTAGGATGGAGGTGTGTGTCCTCCCGATGGGGGCTCCTCACTGGCACGTGTGCCAGTAGGATACAATAGTAGTGGCACCGGCAACTCAGAAATGTGTGGGGGGGTAATTGGCATAATGACTAAATTGGGAGAAAGTGGGTACAAATAATTGGCAAGTCTAAATGAGGAAGAAAAAAACCCATCTCAATACAGACAGCCTAATTCCCGTAGGCTAGTTGGTTCCTTTGTCAGGCAACTTAAGCATATAAATATGCATTACTAGAGAGGTTTAACTCATTTGGTCTTAGGTTGACAAACAAAATATTATGAATAAGAAATACACTTGGAAACATTAAAAGGAAAGGCTGTTTATGCTGCCAGAGCTAGAGAGCAAAACAAGAGATTCACCACTTGTGTGAAAAATGATGAAAAATGAATGCCTGGTTGTACTTTTTGTTTTAATATTATGCATGTTGCAGCGTTGACATTATATTTTCCTCTGTTTTTGTGTCTCTGTCCAGATTTGGGGCCGACATCCATAGAGGAGTGAATCTGGACTGCCAGTTCACTCTGGACCCTGAAGATAATATGAGAGGGGTGACATTTCTTTTCGCTTGAGAACCTGCCCCCCAAAATGTCTGTGCATGACTGTGCCTGTCCATGAGAAATATCCATAAAATGGGGCTGGTACGCTCTGCACTATAAACAATTAGTCTGCTGGACTCTCTTTCCTTTTATATGCCTGGTCCCTGTTTAAAACATTACATCAGCATCTTAAAAATTGGTTCAATGATGTCTGGTAATGAGCCAAACAGAAACTGGCATCATGAGTAATCTATCTAAATTATTTCACCAATAAATGGGAAACCAATATGGATTATGTCTTCAATATTTTACAGTTGTGTTGGTTACAAGCATATTCCCATTGGCAAGTGGGTTAGAAAGAATGCATAAAACCATGCATAACTAGAAAAGTGCGCTCCTCTGAGCCAGGCTGGGTTGGCTACCCAGGGCCCGCAAATTACGAAAAGTCAATCGTTGCTAATTGCTATAATGTACACGTGCACGCGCACGCGCACACACACACACACACACACACACACACACACACACACACACACACACACACACACACACACACACACACACACACACACACACACACACACACACTTGCAGAGCTTCCTCCTTGGCCCACTGGGAGTGTTATAATATATGTAGAGAGCAGACTGTCCCGCCCTCACCTATTAATTTCAGTGAAAATTGCTCACCAGCGCATGAAGCACCCGGAAGAACACTCTACTTCAGCATTTTTCTTGATTTGAGCACCACATTTTGGGCACCGAACAGGTACACTAGGGTTTGAAACCCTAGAAACAATAGAAGCATGCGCAGTAACATTTTAAATGCGGAATTATTGCAATCCCAGATTTGACCACCAGGCGACGGCGACTGTTCTACCGCAGTGCTGGGGGCTTGGTGTGCACACCAATCCGTCCAGCAGTGCCAGAGATTATATCTGTTCACAGTCGGACACAGACATACAATCAGACAGACTCACGGACGGACGGACAGACAGGTGTTACCAATGATACAAATGAAGGCTCTGTTCCATTTAGTGTAGCACAGTGGTTCTCAAATATTCCAATGAGCCAACATGCACAATATCAGCACCCTGACTCTGTTTGACCAGAATGGAACACAACCTTAATTAGCATCATTGGTAAAACCTGTGAAGGAAGTAAGGAAGCGGCCCAACTTCTTTCCAATATGGCTGCTGTGTCAATTCGCCAGTTCACTGCACACTTCATGCCAATCCATATGCCCAAAAAAGGACCCTTTGTCTGGTTTCTAAACATTTCAACTCATATTTTCTAAGTAGATTTAGTAGTACTAAGTAGTTTCTAAGTAGTATTCATGCCAAGAAGAGGCTGAACAAACACCTCCTCAGTAGTATGTGACTGTAGGTAACAGTCTTCCACGCCGACATCTCGCCACTCCGACTAGTGGCTTCCGCGTGCGGTTAGGGTTAGGGTGAGGGTTAGGTATAGGGTTCGTTAACGTCGGAAAGGCGACATGTCGGAAAGCCGCCATGTAACCGTGACTGTAATCCCATGAAGCTCAAGGACATTAAATCATCAAACATTCAGTTTATACATACCCCTGACTGAGTAGCTGCAGATCAGTGATAGGTTCTTTGAATGTTTTTTTCATAAAGCCTGTATCTGCAAAAGCTTAATAAAAAAATGTAAACATTTGATTATTATGAAAAAAGTAAGCACAGTCTACTAGGAAGTTCTGCCTATATACTACCTTTTCACACTTGACAACATAAACATTCTAAATGGGTCCAAGATAATTTCTTGTTGCAGTGTTTGTGAATATCGATATGATATAATAAAATATACCTTACTGTCCCTGAGGGGAAACTTGTTTTGGACTATATGCTGCACACCATAGTAGTAAAACACAACAAGGCAGCACATAAGAATCAAATCACAACCTCAAATCAGTCTCAGTAGCTGACAGTAACTAAACGTGGACTCAAGCTGTTCCCTAGCAACGCAATTCCACCAAGTTCTATAACTGACTACAAAAGTCAAACAAATAGTAATTACACAAGAGTCTAAACGCCAGTCCACACCAATGCAACTCCTTGCAACTACAACTACTTTGCAACTCCTTGCAACCATTATCACCAAATGGCAATGGCAAAACTGAGCAGCATAGCTGCAACTTAAAGTTAATTTTGACTCATGTACAGTGTCAAACTAATTCTAAATCAAATCAAATAATAATAATATAAAGCAACAGAATGAGTAAAATCAGACAGTTGTAAATATTTCCACTGTGTCAAACCATTTGAAACAAACTCTGGAGTCCCAGTACTTAGGGCTCTAACTGAGGACAAAGGCCCCACAAACCTGACAATGTAATTTGTTGTTACAGTATTCTAGCCTTCAGCCTCCCTTAGCACCTCCTCTAACCCGAGACTGATTTAAAACAGCACGCAACTTTCATCCAGACACCAAGAAGCCAGTGAGCATTCCTCCTTGCATTGGAGTTCAGATAGGCCATTATTCTCAGTGTCTTCCCCCGTGACATTGATTCACTCAATTGATCTCAACATCTTAATAGACAATAGCTCCCTGAGGTGACCACACAAAAGGGAACCCAGATAAAATATATTGGCTTCACAAACGCATGGACACTGTAATTATCCTCCAAAGAGCAAAAACGATGGCTGAATACAATAGCTTTCACTGGGATTTCTAATCAATACATCAATCATTGCATTTAACCCAGGAGAGCCTCTGGTGATCAATGAAATTGATCTCATATTGTTTATTATTATATTTTAAGATGTATACTGCCCAGGTTTGTTCATTTGTGATTGTGCCTTTAAGCTTTTTTCGGGCAACAGTAGTATATTTCAAAACCTACATTAAATATAGGACGGCACCCACCAGCCTAGTCACGGCACGAAGCCCGACACGAACGTCACACCCTCTGGGCGCAAGCCTGTTCCCTCTTCCCTCCTTTGTCCCTTTTGCATTCGCTGTTACCCTTGTTGGCGATATAGCACCAACGTCTCACGAAGCCCTGCCTATCTCTCAAATAGTGTGATAGACCTCACATCTCACATCTGGGACTATTTGGTCCATCACTCCCCGAGTTATGTTCCGGACACTATTCTTGCGGACAGATATGTTTTGCAGACAGGGATTTGGTGGCTTATAGTATGATGATGACATTATTATTCTTTGAGACACACATACCTGTATGGGTATTTGTGGGCACCAAATCCACCATTGTCTTGGAGGTGCAAACAACACAGGTACAGTATCAACATTGCGTTTGGAAGACAGATCATATAAAGAGATATATTTTGTCTGTCCTTGGCTAGCGCAAATCTATGGTTATGCATTGCTGTGCAGGGACCTGCAGCAACCATTTTGAGAAAAATGGAGTTGGGATGTCCAAATATAAAATTTCTCCCGAGGCACAAAAAGGAGTCAAATCCATGCAAGAAGCATCTTTGTTTGCACCTCCAACACACTCAAGTGACATCGATTCCCTAGCTCCGATTCACACATACCCTATAGGGTGTGACGTCTTTGTAGCTAAAATAATTAGATCTACGATGATTACATATGGGCGAAAATATACTGCTCAAAGAAATGTAGAGAACACTTTGATCCCTTAATTATTTTGAGCAGTATATTCTATACAGTATGCACCAATTGTACTAGAAAAGGCTAGTTTCTCTTCTTCTCTGTTAGTCATGTAGGGGAAAAATAAAAATGAAAACAATCCAATCCCCACTCGCCTGCAGGTAGTGACAGGTCCGTAGCGAGGGCTTCAGGTCCGTGTGCATCAGCGGCTTCTCCAGGTTGAGCGAGGACTTCCTGTACGCCTCCTTGGCCTGGCTGACCGTGAGAGTGGACCAGGAGCTCCTCTTCATGAACTTTCCCTCGGGTGCCATGGCCACGCTCTCGCAGGCCGAGCACTTGACATCGTTGTTGCTCTTGGACGTCTTGAGCGAGAGGTCTCCGAAGTGGTGGTGGTGATGGTGGGGGTAGTGGTGGCCGTGCATGGCGTCCGGGTAGCAGTGCTCCGCGGGGTGCCGCGACATGACGCTGGGCGTGCGGTAAGTGCTGTCGCTGTCCAGGTTGTCGTCGGAGCTCCAGAAGCCGCCCGAGCGGTGCCTGCCGCGCTCCTTGCTCTTGCTCCGCTTGCTGCCGTGCTTGGAGGATTGGTGGCCGTGGTGGTGGCCGTGGTAGCTCCCTCCTCCTCCTCCTCCGCCCTCACCTTTGGTGCCGTTCATCTTGGACGAGCCCTCCAGGGAATGGGACTTGGTGAAGAGCTTCTGGACGGAATGGACGAGGTGTCGTATGCGTCCGGGGCTTTCGCTGCGCTGCTCGGTGGTGGTGGAGGTGCGCTGGTACTGCAGCGTGTGGAAGCCGTCCCGGTGCAGTGGCATCTGCTTCTCGAACTGGTCCAGCAGGGTGGCGGGGAGGCGGTTGCTCTTGGCGCCGGCATGGTGGGAGGAGGAGGAAGCGGCCGCGGCTAAGGCGGGGGAGGTGGCGGAGGCTGTGATGGCGGCACAGTCGTCCCGCGTGGCGGGGTCGTAGTACTGGGAGCTGTAGTGCATTCTGGGGAAGGTGCTGGAGATGTGGTCCGGGGGCGCGGCCGGCGGCATCATGCCCGGTGACATCATCATGCAGTCCGAGTTGATGGAGCTGCGCGGCGAGTAGCGGTGGTGGAAGTCCACGGGGCAGCTCTCCGTGGGGCTGAGCAGGTAGGAGTGGCGGGGGTCATGGTGGGCGTGGTGGTCGTGAGGGTGGGGGTCGTAGTCCAAAACGTGGGGTGAAGGGATCTGGTGGTGGGAACGGCTGCCCGATAAGCCCTTCATGTTCCTGGCTGGAGAGAGCCGGCTTCCTTCATTGAAGTCTTGAGACGGGGACCAAGTTGAAGGCTTCGGGTCTGGAGAAAAAGAGATAGAAGAGGAGAAAGGGGTGATATTAGTGACATTTTTACAAGTAGGAGTCACTATGTTCCACGCCCAGTCTCATTTGTTTCTGTGTGCAGTATTAAGTAAACTGTTCCGAAGCTGCCCATGCACACATTAACACCAAAATGATACACAGACACAATTGTTATTACCTTCAGCCAGGGTTCAATTTGCTGGGGGAATGCCTCTGCTTTTGATATCCCCCCTCTGGTCATTCTATCACGCTAGTTCTCACTATGTTTTATCCCTGCTTCTGATCAGCCTGAATTAAATACATAAATTGCCTTTTGGGAATTGTAGTTGTTCACTTTCTTTTCTTATTTTCATGCATAGACAGAAGAAAACATTACAGTCATGTATTTCTACTGCACAACCACCACCCACCTTCCCGTTTTGAGAGATGTAGAATGTCTGATACGTTTGATAACATCACAATTTAATAAACAAAAATAAAAATAAATGTTCTCAACCAGTGTATGTTCTTAACAACCTTAGAGCCCCTCCAAGTGGGCCGCTGCGGTACAATACTAAGTATTAATTAAGATACATCGATTTTTTTATTTTATTGAGACAAAATGTTGCTTTTAACAAGCACAAATATGTGCGGTGCCAATTAAGTATTATCAACAACGGCGATTTGCAGGCCAGGCAGTCACACCAATTTGTGCTCATTTTAAATGCACTGGGGAAAAGGAGTTCAGTTTGCAACCAAGCAAGCATAATGAAGTTGACCTATTTTTTTCCCGCATTTAAAAGAAGACTTCATTATTTGAATATTATAAAGCATTTTAAATGAATTTTATATGCACTCAATCTTTTCTTCCGACGAGATTTATAATTTAGATTGAAATGTTCTCAGTTTTCGCTATTTTCGGTGTGTTTCCTTCCTTTTAGACTGGTCATGAAAGCATATAATTCAATTCAATCATTGCAGCAACATAGCAATAGTTTGAGGGTCATAATGTCCCTTTATTTATCTTATGTACTGTATGCCCACAGTTCATGTCATTACATTCAGCTGTGTTTACCAGTACAACATTTCTGATTTTTGTTTGTTCTTCATGTGAGCATAGGTGATGTGATTGTGATTTTTTATTTTATTCATCAAATAATAAATAATAATGTACATGTTATCATGTACAGGTGTTACCAATGACACTAATTAACACATTGTCTACCAAGGACGTATGTTAACGTCCTTTCAAATCCAACACTTGCCTGCCAAGGAGGTATGTTTAAGTCTTTTCCAACAAAAAAAATCAAGAAAAATCCACAAGAGGGCACTCTAACACAGTTTATTGATTCTGACAGAAGGAATGGACGGATGTGACATCATCCCAAAAAAAAATTAGCTCGGATTTCTTCTTTTTTTTTTTTGAAAACGAGCCTTATTCAACGGGCGATAGAAACAAAATGGCCGATCGCGGTAAAAAAAAGTGAATTGGGGAGACCCTCCCCCACCCCCCAGACACCCTTTGTTTACTTCCGTGTACAGGTCGCGGCTCCCGCAGCTCTCCAAAGATCGTCAATATTAGGTAAAAAAACGCTGGCATGGGGATGAAAAACGATGTTTTAATCTCAGGCAGTCAATATGTTAAGGCTCTGTTCCAATTAGTGCAGCAGAGCCTTTGCAGTGAGCCAACATGCGCAATAGCAGCAGCCTGATTCTGTTTGACCTGAATGGAACAGAGCCTCAATTAGTATCATTTGGTAACGCCTAGTGTAACATTACTTTAGGCCAGCGTGATCTAATATGAGTGACGACACTAGCGTTGACTCCTATTGTAAGAATGGAATGCGGAAATGCTCAATGAGATAGTTCCAATGTTTGGAACTATAGCGGCCCGCTTTGCGGCGAGATCAAAGCGTGTCATAACTCTCTCTCTATGGGTCTGCTTTAGCCTACTATTTTGTTTCAGTGGTGGATCCAGGGCCACAGCTGAAATCTAATTGGCCCCTGAAGTGCCCCTCTAGACTGCAGTAGACAGTGATCCAGTTGATGACGGTATGCACCTCATACCCTCCCAAAAAAAGAAATACCCCTGAACAAACCACAAAGCAGTTCAAACATTTATCTTGAAACAAACTGCACTCGAAAATAATAAGAGAGCCACAAACAACACCACACAAGCTCTCTGTTGTGTCATTGGACAATAATATGGGTGGACAATTCAGGATTCCTAACGTTCTGCTGCTGTACATTTAAAGTATTCTAACATTAATACATAAGCAGTACTGTGTCTTTTTGAATTACTATAAACAAACTGTAGATTACATACAATTTCACCAGTATGCTGGAAATTAAGTGCCTACCATCCCCACATAATACTGGGCCCCTCGGTGTGAAGTATGGCCCTTTTGTGGCCCCTGACTCAGGGAAAACCAAGATCCGCCCCTGGCTTGTTTTAACAGGAAGCCTGCAAATGTTGACATCAGTAGTTTTGTAAGGATCACGATGATCTACAATATGAGTGAATTTTTTAGGGGCAAGCTGTGTGTGTGTGTGTGTGTGTGTGTGTGTGTGTGTGTGTGTGTGTGTGTGTGTGTGTGTGTGTGTGTGTGTGTGTGTGTGTGTGTGTGTGTGTGTGTGTGTGTGTGTGTGTGTGTGTGTGTGTGTGTGTGCACAGTATGTATGCACAGTATGTATGTATGTATGTATGTATGTATGTATGTATGTATATAGTAGTATGTCCCCCCAGGTTTGTGTGCGCTTATGTACTTGTGCACTTGTGTCAGTCCATTTCGTGAATATTTGTGTGAATATCTTTCACATTGTTCTATCCAAAATTAATCAACCGTCTTGCCATCCGTATTTGGGCAAGACTGACGTCATCAATATGAGGCAATAAGAGGTTCATAGTGTGGCCAAGACATTATTAAACCCCCACCTTGTTTCCAACATTTCAAACTTCTCTGAATACTCTGGAACTAAACCTCTTTTTGTTGGTTATTTCCCCCATTAACCAACACCATGTTGATTTGTTTACATAAGCGATGCTCTTCTCCTTGTCCTCCAAACCCAAATGGCGTGCTTGTGTTCGGATTCTGTCACTGCCAGAGGTCTATTAAACCTCACCTCAAATAAAACAGAATGACAGATGGATGCTCTCCTGAGATGACTCCCATATTAGCAAATTAGCAAAATCATCACGCAATCATTATGAATTCTTAATCAAAGAGGGGCCTCCTTATCACACAGACACGGTGATGTTTGTGCGTATGTCGTCTCTGTCGGGCGGAAAACCTCATATGTCCGACCAAAACTGTTACTTATCTTAAAAATCAAAAAGCAGATGTACAAGCTCAAAACGCATTGCGATGCAACGCATTTTGAAGATCTGAAATCTTTACTACTTTCGTGTGACACTGTAGTATGAGACGAAGTAGGGCATTCATTTATGAAGGAAAAGAAAACATAAAAATACGGAGATAAGAGGTTTCTGTCCAACAGCAACGATATGCATGTTTCCTCATCTTGCATTCTCTTTCACTTCCAGCCAGTGAAAGTACTCACTCAGATATACAAGTTCACAATGTGTCGCAATGTGACGCATTGTTAACTTGTAGATGCATGTTTTGTAATAATAATCAAAATCTACAAAGTAACTAGTAACTAAAGTTTTCAAATAATTGTAGTGGAGTAAAAAGTACAATATGTGCCTCTGAGATGTAGTGGAGTAGAAGTACAAGTACAGAAAATTGGAAATACTCCAGTAGAGTAAAAGTACCTCATAATTGTACTTAAGTACAGTACTCCAGTACATGTACTTAGTTACTTTACACCACTGAGCTACTGTACTGTGTGCTCAACGACGACATTGCAGTCCAAATGAAAGCATAAGGATTCCTTGCTCAAGGTGACAAGTCTTAATTAAAGCCCTATGGAGACGTCAGGGGTTTCCCTGGCTATTATGGAGATTCAGGTCATAAAATTGCCAATCATGTGGGAAAAAATGGGAGTGGGGGCCGGTGGGTGGGTGGTTGTGAGGGAATTAAGTCTCCGTAAAATTACCTAATAATTATTATGTGGAGAAAATGAAGATGATAATAGATAAGGAATTCATTCTGGAAGAAAAAAAACCCCACAATGGATCACTGGTTCTCTAAGTGGGGTATGGGGGCCTCCAGGGGGTCCCCAGAAAAATATGGAACGGTTTAAACATTTGAGCCGTATTCTGTTTTTAGCTATTCTAAAATAGCCAATGTATAAGCTCCCAATGCATCACAAACACGACACGTTGTGAGCTTGTAGATCAGCTATTCTTTCTTCATCTTGACAAAATTGAAAAATCTTCATAATATGTATCAATAATTTGGGGTTCCTTCTCATGAGAACCACTGCAATAGAGCACATAATGATTCTGATAGATTAGAGCGGCCCGGGAAATAGAAGGGCCCAGGTTCGATTCCCGGCCCGAGGAACATGTAGAGGTGTACCCCTAACTGCTCCCCCCCCTGCACTCAGTCGGATCCATTTGAGCAGCAATCGGCTGGTTGAAGCTGAAAACGGAATTTGCCCATGTGCGATCAAATAGGTCTATTTATTATTAATATAACCATTCTCTACATTACACCTCATGCTTTTATTGAAAGGCCTTTCCATAATTTAAAAGTTTGAAATTGTATTGCTTGATTCTTTAAATGTTGTATTTCTCAATTTATTGCAACATGTTCAAATGTTGTTAGGCAGACATGCATGGCCTTTCTACGGCGTGGCACAGAAGGAAGCTAGCCGTCTGTCTGTCTGTCTGTCTGTCTGTCTGGAGCGATACTCGAAAACTGTTGGACCAATCAGTACCAAATTTCTACACACTGCCATCAGCCTAACTTAGCAGCACCTTCCAATATATGGGCATAATACTGATGACATCAGGGATCTCCTTATATGGGAATAAAGGACTGACAGATACGGATACTGTATCTCCATGGCCATAAAAGGGACACAGACAGACGGGTACTCTGACAAATCCATAACTCAGACATTAGGTCGGATCAGCAGTGCGACGTAGGTGGGAAGGCAGCACAGCGGCCCGAACCACTAGTTTTCTTACATTTTGTTCATATTTTGTATCTATATCTTACTTAAATTTTATAATGGGCCAAAGCTGGCTCAAACGTCCAACCGTCTCTTCATATCTGGGCAAAGATTAACATCATCATCAAGACATCCACATTATTGGACCCACACCATTATTGGGGCCCACTAATGTGTGTGTTCAACCTCAGAGACAATAAGAACTGCTGAAAACCTGTGCAGGCCTGTACTCTTTTTACACACTGAAAATTGATCAGGTATCAATAAGGGAATCGACAATGAATGGGACTGATATGCAGATCGCTAATGGCGGTGGCATCAAAAAAATCATACTGTATCAATTCCCATCCATATTATTATTAAATATTACAGAGTTACGGATGCTGTTAATAGTTGGGCTATTAGCAGCATCCGTTTCCTTTCCTCCCCCCCTAACAATTAGGCTGTATTCTCCTTCTCATACGGCATGGGATGAAGCCTGATTTATATTTGTGTATATTTGTAAATAGCCGATCCACAAGCTTACAAGCGGGACGCCTTGTGAGCTTGTGGTTCTGCTATTTTCGGCGCTGCGACACCAACGTGCGACTAAGTGTAAATCAGACTTAACCCATTAAGACCGGAAACGCATCTGTTTTGATTTCTTTGGCTATTCAAAAATGGCAGATATACAAGCTCATAGCGCGGCTATGAGCTTGTAGATCTGCAATTTTTAAAAATCTTGTGCAAATCTTTGAATATATACTTTTTTAAAGCGTAACTAAAATCTTTGCTTCTGGGCGTGCCTGGAACAAAATATTTTGAAATGGGGGTCCGCGGCCAAATACATATCAGTTTGGAGTCCTTGACATGAAAAAGTTTGAGAACCACTGATGTAGCATAGCATACACATACAGTAGCATAGGATGTAGAAAACATTTTGTAGAATTGGCCTCAGGCCTTAATGGGTTAAATGTTGCAATGAGTCGCACAGCGAGATAATAGCACAACGCCTTGTGCATCGTTCCACTGTAATGAATTAGTCGAGGTGCTCTGCAGCAGGAAACCCCCATGCAGTCAGGAGCAGAGCAGAGCACAGAGCACAGAGCACAGAGCACACCCCCCTCTTACATAATGTTTGGGATGTCTGATCTCATACTCACTGTTTCAAAAGAAGCCTGAAATAAAAATGCACCGTTGTCATGACAACCACTGCTGAAAACCACCGGGAAAATATAATGGGATTTTCAAGGCTGTTTGGGGTGGATCCTGTCTTAACCCCCCCACCCACCCCCAAAGGAACAGAAACAAAAGGTGTATGATTGGTCATATGGTCCAATTGTGTTTTTTTACTTTGATGATATCCAATTAATTATGATATGAAATGATAGTGTCCTAGTTTAAAAGCCTGCAGACGGAACTGTGCACCAGTGGTTCTCAAACATTTCCATGTGACGGACCACTGAATTTATATGGATTTGGCCGCAGAGGCGCGGACCCCCGTCTGAGAAGACTTGGTGCCAGGGAACCCCATGACATTTTGTAAAATGAAAAATAAATATAATAATTATAGCCGATCTACAAGTTCACAACGTAATGAATTGTGAGATCATAGATCAGCAATTTTCAAATAGCCGAGAAATGTAATCAGGCTTTTAAACCCCGAGGACCACTAGGGGGTCCATTGTGTCTTTTTTTCCATTTTCAGAAAAGTGACAGTTTTGGACATACAAGGTTTCCACCCAGCAGACAGCGATGACATGCTGATTTCCTTCAAGCGTGTATTTAATTGTATAAGTGGAGCCATCACACTGACTCATTTCAGTTCAGGCTTACAGTATATCCTAGAAAGAATGACATTTAACAGTGAATTGACATGAGACAAATACACTATTTTTCACAATGCAGAAGAAAAACCCCACTGCTCACCCACAGCTCTTTGTTTCCTTTTCTCGCTTGTAGGGGCTGTTTAACTCTTCATCACTGTCGGGCGGAAACCTTGTACGTCCAAAACCGTTCCTTTTTTTATTATATATATTCTTATTTTTTATAAAATAGTGAAAATAGATCAGCAATTTTCACTTTTGTGCGACAATCTTGGTATGACGAAATAGGGCAGTGGTTCTCAACCTTTTAAGGCCAAAATAATCATACTTGAACCAGGTAAATTAGTTTGTAGATTTTTAAATCTTTTGCCTTTTTCTTATATTATATGACAATTTGGCCAATGTTTGACCAGTTTTTATACTATAGTTTGTTGATAACCTTTGATGCTGTAATGGTAATCATTTTTTGGTATTAAAAAGGTCTAAAAAGTCCTTTTCATTTTCACTTCACTGCCATCTGGGAACCCCCCCAAAAAAATCATGTGGGGACCCCCCTGGGGGTCGCGACCCACAGGTTGAGAACCACTGAAATAGGGCATTAATTTACACACAAAAAAACAGTTTAAATGAGGTATCTGCCCGACAGCAACAGTCTTCCTACAGTATAGCTGGCCTCTGTAACCTTCTAGCACTCAGCCCATCATTACGGACATGCCATTAGTGCTTCCCTCTGCAGAATGAATGCACCGTAATTACGAGCATAAAACATTATAGAGCAGGACGGCTCACAGCTCCACCGCACACACACACACCGTGGCCCATTATTGTACATCAGAACAAAGGTCACACGCTAGTGTGTACATTCCACAGTAAGTCAGTTGATGTTATGGTATTTTATGTTTGTTGTTTGAGGATTGTCAAGGAAACTTAACCCAACCCCTTTACAGTACAGTAGATCTCCAATTTGAAATGTATTATTGTTGCTTTCTGGTATTTCCATTCAATTTATTTTTTTATTTTTTTCATAAATAGTGTCACACAAAAGTAGTGAAAATAACACATATACAGTACAACACGTTGCAATGCCATGCGTTGTAAGTGTGTAGATCGCCTATTTTGTCTATTTCTGACATTTTTGTGTGAAAGTGAAGGTTAAGTGTGTCTGTGGGTTTTATAAATATTGAACCAACGAAAAGTATTAAAAAGAGCTTAAATAAGAATTCACTGGAACACAGTAGGCCTGTCCCCGAATAAGGATTTGTATAGTCGAATCTGATTGGCGACTAATTGCCAATAGTCGACTGGCAGTCGACTAATGCAACACCCAAATAATATATATATACTGTATAGTATAATTTTTTTATTTTTTTTTGCATGATTCGACTGAAATTCGACTGCCAATCTCTCAGTCAAATCATGCAACAAATATGTTATGCAATAGAGCAGGGGTAGGCAACCTTTATTATCAAAAGAGCCATTTTTGGCCCAAATGATTATTAAAAATCTGTCTCGAGCGGCTTTTTTGTGTGCTTTTTCTGGTGTTTCAATATAACTTATTTTTATTGTTCAATGTATTTCTCAAAGCAGATCAAGTATACCAGTAAGCCAGAAACGTTGGTGGTGAAAGCAAACAAACCAAGCATTAATAAATTCTTTATTTTCCTTCAATGATTAGTTTCTTATTTTTATCTGGTGTATGGGCGACACTTTTTTTTTACTATTAACTTAACTTTAATAACTTAACAAACTTAAAAAAACAGAAAGAAAACCTCTTATTCCTTTGCATACTTCTTTGCCCAAGCAACTGGGAGCCACGGGAGAGGGCCCAAGAGCCACATGCGGCTCTAGAGCCACAGGTTGCCTACCTTTTTTATAATTCGACTAAGAGATTGGCAGGCGACTCAGACACCCCTCGACTAATTAGTTTTTTTCGACTACTAGAGGTCAGGCCTGGAACACAGGTTATTTTTTCCCCATTTCCAGAAAAGTAACTGTTTTGTACATGGTTTATGCCCGATGATGACGTTATGTACAGTAAATGGGATTGATGGTCTTGGCAGCTGTTGGTTTCATATGGACGAGCGTTTTTTTGTTTGTTTTGTTTAGTTTTTCTCTTTTCTGCTTGTCAATTAGATTTTTCCTGTTGACCAAACTTTTAGTTTGTGTTTACTTTAATTAGGACTTGTCCATCTCTTTGACACCCTTTTGTTTTTGTGACTTGTTAGATAGCGCCCCCTTTGGACAGCATAAAGAACAAAACGTGTCTGATACATTAACAGTGGTTCTCAAAGTAGGGTCCAATTTCAGGGTTCCTTGAGGGGGTTCCAGATGGACCCTGACTGTAACTCTGAGAGTGTAACAAATGGAATCAAATGGACGGGTCAGGGTCCATTTGGTTCCATTTGTACACTCTCAGGGTTATGGGGGTCCTTGAAATGAAAAGAATTTGAGAACCACTGATAACATTGTAAGGGAAACACAGTATAGTAGTACCTTTATGCAGAAACAAGACATCTGTTTGCTCCCACAGAGTAATGACTATAAAGACTAATTTATGTATCATTGTCAACCTGATCTGCATTTTCTCCCTGCAGTCGCCCCGGGATACTGATTACATGAACTCTCTTGGGATGCTTTGATTACTCCATAATCAGCTGTTTAGAGTCTAATCGCACTAGCCAGACCAATCTCTCCAGCTATTCACCCATTCATTTCAAGTAGAGTCAATCTGCAAGACTTTTGCCAGAAGGCAACAGAGGGGACAAAATGAACTAATGTAGCAGATAGGTACTCAAGTGGTTTCGCTTATTTTCACCATTCACCTAATTACGGGTGTGGCTGAATTTGGAACCATTGTGCTATTGTTGCAGTTCACCTAAAGCCATCCAGCTATATGGGAGGTAGCCTACAGTTAATTTGATAAAACTTACTATTAGTCTCTCTTCGCAATGCCTTCTATTATTACAAATTGTGTTGCTGTGTCCATCTCTTCAGGCCAGCAAAATCCCCAAACAAATGTTCTGGTTTATTTAACGGTCAAAAGGTCCATGCTTTAGATCAGTGGTTCCCATCCTTTTTTTGCCTGCCATGTTAAGTAGTCAGATGGGTGGGCTGTGTGCATTTTCAGAGTATGTTTATTTTAATGATCAATCAATCAATTGTGTTCCAATTGTCGGTATCACAATGAAATATATATGTATTTATTTTCTCCTTAATTTTGTAAAATTATTGTTACATTATTAATAAAAATCTAAAAAGGTGCATGTTTTGCCAAGTATTTGGGGGCCCACTTGCAATATACTCACAGCCCATCAGTCGGGCCCGGCCCGCAGGTTGGGAATCACTGCTTATAGAATATGTGCAGAATTCATGTCTTACGCAAGCCTGTCTCTCTGTGTCCATGTAGAAAAAGAGAGGGTAGATTGAAGCGATCAGTCATGATTAGGGCAGCAACTATCGATTTTCGTAGTGATTGTTCGATTGATTACTTTTTTTGATTGATCAAATGATCACCATTATTTTCTTTTTTATTAATAATAATTTATTTTATAGATATCAACGAAGTGACACGATTGATACCCCGAACAGAAGGTTAGCAATTGAGTTGAAAAGGTGAAATGTCAAGGTAAAGCCAAGGTAATTATTTTAAAGGTAAAAATAACATCACTCAGTCATATCTCAGGAACAGAGAGACATTTAAAAGATGAGGTTTGAGGCACTGGAATGGAAAATCACATCAAGTGATGGAAGCCTTTGCTGTCTGCATGACACTGTGCTGTCAAAGTGTGTAATGTACAAATTCAGACTGTCAGACTGTGAACAAAATAACTCACGAACAGATGGGTGGATAATATTCATTGATGGAACTTGGTGGGTAATGAGTAGAAGTCTGCCCTGAAGAGATGATTACATGTTGGGCCAAAATGGTCAAGGTTACAAACAAGGTCATGGTCAAAATTACATAATCAGTCATGTGTTATAGGAAAGGAGAGGCGTAGAACAGGACATGATGGTGCAGGCAGGATTTGCACTCCCAGGTGCATTCAGTTAATTAAGGGATACGGCTTAGGGTTGGTAAGGTAACCACTTTCAGTGCTAGTGGACTAATGTAACGGTCACAGCAGCGGGAAAGAACGATTGCCTTTTTCATTCATTTCATTGAAGTAGTACACAAAATGCATTTGCATTCTGTTGCGAATGCATTAGGCATTTAGATTGGATAGGTTAGAATGATACCCAGCATGCATTGCACAAGTGGAGACGAACAAAGTGCTTAGTTCACAACCCCCCCCCCCCCCCCCCCCGATCATCACCCTATCCGTAACCATACCAAACCCATGTATAAGCTCAATCGTCTCTATGCTAATGCATAGACCCAACTGTCTCTGGCTGTTCATCCAATGCATAATGGATATTGTCCAGTAAGCCAAACCATTCAAAATGCTACCAACAAATCTTGCTTCATTTACCTCACACACAGAGTTCACTCTGGCTGAATTTTCACCTGTGAAATTATGTCATTTACCGAGGCTCAACCAATTGACCTCTCTTTTTATCAAGAGAGCTAAAGCTTTTTGTCTTTTTTTTGCCACCGTGTGCAAGTCCATTTCGGCCAATCGCTACCAATTCTGGTGTGCACCACAGCATAAGCAAGATAGACGCCAAAAAAAGCCATTCAAACCTTAACCCATTAAAACTGGAAAAGCATCTGTGTCATTTTAGATGTTTGCGTTGGCTATTCAAAAATAGCAGATATACAAGCTCACAGCGCATCAGAGCTTGTACATCTGCTATTTTTGAACATTTTAGAAAAATCTTGACTTGTTTGAACGACTGATTTGTAGGATCGGCCTCGGGTCTTAATGGATAGAGTTGTCAGTGTGTGGCAAGAATAGAAATGTGGCGTGAATTAGTTTCACATAGATGACTGCTAAACGAATTACTAACTCATCAGTTACAGTTGTCACCATCAACAGATGCTGGGTTCTCACAATGAGAGGCATGAGGCATGTACTGTACCACCGTGACAGTAATAACAGATATGTTTGGGACACACTGTCAATGTGCCTCTTTGCCAGAATCCAGTTAAGGTTGTAAAACTTCCACTACTGCCTACATGTTTCATTGAGTTTAGAGGTATTATTATTTCAATGTATTTAGATTTTGATTCAATCCCATGTGCACGTTACTATTTAGACTAAATATCAATTATATACAATTAAGATTTTGAATTAATCTTAATGATATACACATTTTTCTGCAAGAAAAATATGTATCCAGTTAAGGTTGTAAAACCTCCATTACCGCCTACATGTTTCAGTACGTTTAGAGGTATTACTATTTCAATGTATTCAGATTTTGATTCAATCCCATATGCACATTATGACTGAATATCAATGATATACAATTAAGATTTTGAATTAATCTTAATGATATACACATTTTTCTCCAAGACAAATGTGTATATCTTAACTTCTCCAAGAAAAATGTTCCATCTGATCTGAGTCTTCAAGAAAACCTAAGGTGTCTAAGGTTAAAGAAAACATATTATTCTTTTTATTGTATTACTAAAAATGTGTGGTATAAAAGGTGTAATCCGGGCATACAGACAAACCCAGAAACAGACAACTTTACATAGACATAGTATCTTTCATGCTAAAAGGTCCCATTTTCACTCCAGATCACAATTGGATCTCAATTGTACTTCATGAAACATTGATGAGCTATCCGGTACTGCGTCTTATGCAACAGCTATTGTACTGCAAGATCAACAGGCAAGTTCCTCTGTACCGCAGATGTGCCGGTGTCAGCACCTCGATGCAACCTGTAAATCGGTTAGTCCTTTGAAGGAAAACACACAGTCAGGCGGGTGGGATTAGAGGCCGTGACGGAGAGGGAGAAGAGAAAGGGGAAAGCCTCTCTACTCCCTGGGAAAGCAGAGAGCGCTGCTGCTGCTGCTAAGTTAAATATGTTGCTGCTGCTAAGCTACACTCAGCGCCTGGCCAGCTTCTCACTAGATGGTTGCATAACTTGGCATTAATGAGCACTTCCTCCTCCACATCACTGCACTAGCTCGCTAATGCCACAGGGAAGGAAGGTGCGAGCAACAGGCAACACTCCTGTAGCATCAGAATCAGAATGTCTCTGTTAAGACAAACAATACTTCAATCACAGTGGAAGCGACATGATGATCCTTTTGAAATCAATGATTATTACTTTACATGGCTTGTTAAAACCACTTGAATGGTAGCATCCATATTCCGAGGGGAACATTAGCCAAATATAGCAGATCTAGAAGCTCACAACACATCGCAATAGATCTGCTATTTTTTAGCAAAGAGATTTGTTGTAGATGGAAAAAAGTACAGAGCCAACTGAGGTCCAGTTTACTATGAGTAGACTGTTTAGTGGTTAAGTCCCCGTCCACATGACCCCTGCTGTAGTTTAAGTAATTGTAACCCCCCCCCCCCCAAAAGAAATCCCTAAAGGACTTTTACAGCCCTCCAAAATTATTAAAATACTAAAAATATAGACAGTACAGAAAAACAAGCCCTTACCAATGACACTGAAGTTATTTGCATTCACATGCTGTATGCATAAAGGGCACATTGATATCTGAAATGTTTGGTATGGTTTAATCAAGCCCAGGAATGTTTACTCGCCTAGGTTGTTTTGTTTGTTACAATTTTGTGATCTGCATAATCACATAGGATAGGAATGAGGAACCACAATTTAGCAAATGAAAAGTAACCACCACGAATAAACAACATCCCTTGCAACAACCTATACTGTCAGAGACAAAAGACACATCATGTAAACATAATTATTTATTTTGTTATTGTAGCTATTGCTACTACAAACCAAACCAAAGTGTTGTGTACTCTTATCACATATACCGTACTGTATTACAGAATCTTGTCTAAATGTTTCTAAACTAAAGAGAAACATCCCATCTAATGAGCAGGACAAATACATTTAAGAAATCGACACTGTCGGTCAGAAACCGATTCTCTCCATATTTTCACGTTTAGTTTTTTTCATAAATTAATGCCCTACAGTATATACTTTGTCATACTACACTGCTACAGGGTCACACAAAAGTGGCAAAAATAGAACATCTACAAGCTCAAAACGTGTCGCATCATGACGTGTTGTCAGCTTGTAGATCTGCGATTGTTGCTATTTTATTTTAATCCAGAAAATGTACAGTTTTGGACATGAAGTTTCCAACCACCAGCAACGAAATGTACATTTTTAACAAAGCCCCCATCACCCCCCGCCAGCACCGCCAAACGAGAGACAGGTCTTTTGTAGTAACAGGGTTGCACTCAATTTAACAGAGAGAGTGCAGTGAACGTTAGTACGTGGGAAAAGATAGTAGATTAAGTAGAACTGAGACAAAACTGTGTGGAATTGGACGTACATACACAGCTTTGCGGCAGTGTATCTGCAATTCACTTTCTGATTCACACCCACCCCTTCCTACTGCTGCTGCTGCTGCTGCTGCCGCTGCCGTCTCCCATTGGCAGGCCTGGCAGACAACAGCGCTGGTGGTGATGCTACACACTCTGGGTCGAGAGGCTTCACTCACTCCTCTGCTCCCCTCGGTGGAACACACACACAATACAGGGAGGCCGGTCTACCAGCACTACGCTGACAGTAGTTTTCAAAGGCGCCCACACAAACATCTAACACAAAGGATTGGATACTGGATTGTGTGTGTGTGTGTGTGTGTGTGTGTGTGTGTGTGTGTGTGTGTGTGTGTGTGTGTGTGTGTGTGTGTGTGTGTGTGTGTGTGTGTGTGTGTGTGTGTGTGTGTGTGTGTGTGTGTGTGTGTGTGTGTACACACATGAATATGCATATTCATGCCTACAGCTGGAAGTGGGAAATGTTGGCGTGACTACAATACTATAACAGTCTTATGATGATGTGTGGACTGCTGAATTGGACAGAAGAGGCTTTAGAACAATGGTAACATTTCTCAAACAGCTGTAAACCTCATGAGCTCAGGTGAGAGTTGTGGTGGCCCTCCGTAGCTATCTGTCTCTTAGTGCCACTTGGCCCACTTTAAGTCTAACCAGCTATGACACAGCAAGCCACCCGTTTCAGATTAAGAGAAATGTTATAAACGCCTCGCTCTCAAACACTGTTCATTACAGCAAAGAGCTTATTCCACCCCTGCTGAGTTTGCCAAGCCACTGGAAGAGATTACATTGTGGCTTGCATGTTGTTCCTTTTGAACCACTTTCAACCCGGTGACCCTATTTTGGCCATGAAGGGGAACATTTTATAAATTAAAAAGTAAAAAAAAAATAATTGACGATCAACAAGCTCACACAACACAACATGTTGTGAGTTTGTAGATTGGCTATTTTCAGTGAAGAGATTTGGTGTTGAGGGAATAAAGGAGGGGATCAAGTTGGGGGGCCGTTAAAGACCACAAGGCCCATTCACATCAACCCCCTGATGGCTATGAACATTGTTATGTTCCATTGTAGATTCAGCACACATACTGTATCGACCCCTGTCCACTGGTACAGGTTGCTTTATCACACACGGTATACCAGGTGCACCCAGGGCTCTGTGCTTACAAACAAAAAGGGGTAAAAGCGATTTTGCCAAAAGAGGCCTGCAGCCAGGGGCTATGCTATGGCTATTTGGGGCTCCTTGACATGGAAATATTTGGGAGCCCATGGTGTAAGTGGTGGTAGTGGTGGTGTACTGTCACGTGGCAGATAAATCCATTGCACTTCGACAAATATTACATTTAAAAAATAAATCAAATTCTGACCGTGCGGACTGTCAACTCAACCATAACCGTGTACCCAAAGTATTTAATCCTAACCTTACTCGAACCTTAAAACGTACCTAAGAAAGGGCCTAACCTTTACCACTAGAAAGCAAAGACGCATCGCATTTCACATTACAGTACTATAGTACCAACAGCCTACAGCTCAACACATCAAAAACCCTGGAGATTATAGTGGCTTTCAGGCACATCAGATTCATAATCCCCACCCATATCGACAGCCAACAAAATCCACTGCAGAGGATTTTAAATTCCTTGAAAGCTACACCTGCAACTTCCACACATGACCTAATGAATAAATCATGTGAATAAATCTTCACTTCTTTAGACATCTGAAGAAGCTTAGAATTAAACCACAATGTATTACAGTAGATTCTACACATCTATTTTTCAGACAGAATTTTTACTTCTGGTACACAAACTCAGACAAACTCAGGGGAGGGGGGGTTGCCTCTGTTGTACAGTATTTTAACCACATTACCTCTGGCACCCCTATTGTGAGAACATTTTTCAAGATTTGTCCAAGTCCAGAATATGGCTACATATTTCAGATATATCACCACCTGTCGTCTCTTGCGTCATTATAGGCAGAAATATAAAAAAATAGCTAAAATAGCCTATATCTCTACCGTGATATCTCTACTGTGATATCGTGAAAAAGAAAAGGACTACAGTGTTGAGTATATACAAGTGTATTCAGCATGTTCCACATAGATATTGATCCTAAGCCTATACTGTATAGCCTTACTGTATGTTAAAGGTAAAACAGATAGTGAGAGCCAGGGAGCTGTAAGATCAACCTCACTGAAGTAATGATACACTTTATAGGGCGAGTTATGTCGCATATTACCTTTTACTGTATAGGAGTAGTATTAGCTTTTTAACAGAAGTAACAAAATGTTCAGGGCATGAGCAAATAAATCATCTATCTTCAGTCAAAATTCACTTTGTGATGCATTCAGCTATGCAACTATTATGATTTATTTTTCATATTGTTTTCTCTTTCGGTACGTCCGTACCAACAACAGAGCCCAATATTTTTAATGGCCTATTTGTTGCATTCTTTTTAACACAGCTTCCAGACAGTCACAAGCAGCGTACTTTGAGGACAATGGCGAGTGATGCAAATTGAAATCTCTCTCTCTCTCTCTCTCTCTCTCTCTCTCTCTCTCTCTCTCTCTCTCTCTCTCTCTCTCTCTCTCTCTCTCTCTCTCTCTCTCTCTCTCTCTCTCTCTCTCTCTCTCTCTCTCTCTCTCTCTCTCTCTCTCTCTCTCTCTCTCTCTCTCTCTCTCTCTCTCTCTCTCTCTCTCTCTCTCTCTCTCTCTCTCTCTCTCTCTCTCTCTCTCTCTCTCTCCCTCCTGTCGGAAAGGGGTTCCACGTCGTATGGGAATTCAGCGGTGCTCCGCTCTCTTAATTAGGCTGTTTTGTCGTGTACCGCTCCATCTGTCATACCTACTGCAGCACAGAGACCAAAAGAGGTAGATGGATAGAGGGAGAAAAAGAGGGAGAAAAAAAGAGACAGAGAAAATGGGGGCAGGGGCACCCCTCTCTGACGCCCGTGCAGCTTGCACTGGAGTATCAAAGAGCCAGTTGGAAAAGCTAAGCTTTAATGACGGCTAACCAAACAGCTACACAGATGATATACTGTATAGAGGAGGGGCCCTCCCCCTGATGCCAGTGCACACTGATCCAGTAGTTGCGGGGGGGAAACAAACTGCCAGCGGAGGAAAATGCTATAAAAAGAAGACGATGGCTGGCAAGCAGCCGGGCTGACCCGCCCGACAGTGTTCCTTCCACACAATGAAAGTGAAATTCAAAATCAATGCGTGGAGAGAGATTAGCATCTTCTCCGGGAGAACAAGGATAAGGCCTAAGTATAGCTTAATTTATACCTTGTCGTGCGACCGTATCGCTCGATGAAATGAACAGGTCTTATAGTCAACAAGCACGCAGACGAAATGAACAGGTCTCATAGTCAACAAGCACGCAATGTAATGTGTGATTATATCTGCAACCAGCTATAGTATATGGGCCTATATGGCACATGTCGTATGTACAAATATATATTACATTTAAGACATACACATTATCGGTAAGAGTTGCAAAGTCAAAGGTATTGCAATTGTCATTGAGTGACAATTGCAATACAATTGAGTGGCTTTAACCTATAGTAACTAAAGTTTTACAATAATAACAATTGTAGTGGAATAAAAAGTACAATATTTGACACTGAGATGTACTGTAGTGGAGTAAAAGTATTTAAAAAAATACTCCAGTAAAGTACAAAATTGTTGTACTTTATTACAGTACTTATGTAAATGTTCTTAGTTACTTTACACCACTGCACAACATAAAAAAGACTGTTTGTGTGTCTTTTTTTCAGTTTTTCTGAAGATTTCCGCCGTAGTCAAAAGCCGCCCAAATGGCCAGGAAATGGCAGTAGTCCAATGCTCAAAACATGGTGGCTTAGAGGCTTGTTGCTGTGGCAACCTTGTCTCCGCACCAAAAACGACACACAGAATGAGATGGAATCATATGGATAAAATGGATGCATTGTGAAGCCCATGTGTAGAATATTTGTTGTTAGCAAATTAGCAGATTAGAATGCATTATACGTATGTTTATAATGCGTTATAGACAGGGGTCTTCATGGAAAGTGTTACCACAGTATTTGTATGGGTACTGGCTATAATATTAAGTATGAAAGGAAACAATGACGCGTAACAAAGGTTAAAGGGGTATTTCACTTTAAAACACTTCTGGGGTCATTTTAACATCTACTCTGGGGGTGGTTTGGGGGTGTTCTGTTGATCACATTGTGTGGGAAAAGTTTTTGGTCAGTAATTCAGTTAGCTGAAAACTGTGTTAATCTCCAATATGGATATTGCACACAATTTGAGTTGTCCCTGCCACTACTGTATTTCACTGCCATACCGTGCAGTACTGTACGTTTGCCACACACACACACACACACACACACACACACACACACACACACACACACTCCCAAGCTCATCTCCCATTAATCAGCTCTCTGTAGGAGTCAAACTAGTGCTGTGAGTGTGACTGCGTCCTCACCTCCCATGTCACTCTGTCTGTCACAGTCAGCTGTCAGTGAGAACACAGGGCAGAGCTGTCATACAGCTAGCCGAGTGGAACTCCTCTCAACGGCCGAGGCCATGAGTTCCCAGCATTCATTACAGATGCAGCGCTGTGACTTCCACTGAACACGTACCCGAGTAGACACACACACACACACACACACACACACACACACCCCCACACACACAGACACACACACACACACACACACACACACACACACACACACACACACACACACACACACAGCGTGTAATTGATAGAGAATAAGTTGTTTTCTGGGTGAACTACTCCTTTAAGGGTATTTGTAGGACATAATAACATAATATAGAATATATTAAGGTAAAATTTACAAAACTCCTTCCACAGTATTTCTGAGCACCTCAACGTCTAAGGCCACTAGATAAACCTGTCTTTTACTATACAAAGTCAACCCTCCTTGTGCATCACCTGCCAATAGCCGATCCCATTTATTGATCGGCAGTGTCTGGTTAGAAATGGCAGGGGAATAAATATGCATTCTCTGCATCAGGCTGAGCCCAAAGTCAGCAGGGCATTCATTACATCTGCAAAGAGAAGTACTGTAGTGCAGTAGACCACTGGTTTTCAAAGGACCCCCAAAATGATGTTCTTTCTTGACTGCGGACCCCCCGTCTCAAAAAAAAATGGTGCCAGGGATTTAAAAAAAATAGCTTGTATATCTGTTATTTTTTAATAGCTAAAGTATAAAATATTGTTAAAGTGGTTGAAATGATTGTGACGCCATATTAACTAGTTTTGCTGGGGACCCCCTGGTACCCCCCCAAGGACCCCTGGGGACCGCTTGAGAACCAATGCAGGAGTAGACGACACACACAACTCCCGTACCACTACTGTATTCCACACTACAACACTTCTTGTCTCTCCAAAAGCAAAATAAAGTTAGGCTAGATTTATTCTTTCTTTTCCCTTTTTTTTTCTTAGAGTGAGTGTCCTGTCCTGCCCTCTCCTGTCATTTTCCAGAAACACTGAACCGCCGTAACACCCCCTGAACAACTCGCTCCCAGTTGCCACGGCAACAAACTGTACTGTAAGTGACAGTGTGGTTAGCTTTAAATCGTTAGTGCTGCATGTCCACTCCGCTTGAAGGAGCACCATGCCGCCGAGGATTGAGTGTTTCCCCGGTGAGGGGCTCCATGTTTACATCTTCTGCTGAAACCTTAATCTATGCCAAATCTAATGACAGCACATTTTCATCCAAAACTGCAAATGGTTCCTTTTCTTTCTTTTTTTTTTAAAAACCCACTAAAGGACGACTTCACCCATTTTCAACCTATCTTCATATAATTGGTCCTCACTAATGCTCATTATAATATGGTATGTGTCTCAGAGGAGGGCCGTGGACAGTTCAGAAACTCGCCTACCAGTGACATCATCGATGGGGAATCCAAGGTAGAAACAGCAGGCTTTCTATTACTTGGCATGTTGCATGCTATAAGGGAAGACATAGTTCCCGCGTTAATAAAAATCGAAATAAAAAAAATGAAATCTTGTTTGAAAAACAAAAAATCTGCCTAACAATGATGTCACTGGTAGGCGGGTTTCTGAAATGTCTACAGCCCTCCTATGAGACACAGGCTGAGTAGATTTTTTTTACCATTTTATTATTGCACTTTTACCTTAGCGCTAGGTATGCTCTTAGTTGCTTGTTTTAGAAGAGAATGCACTTAATACTTCTGGTGATTAGTAGTTTCCTTGCCTACCTATGTTGAATGCACTTATTGTAAGTCGCTTTGGATAAAAGCGTCTGCTAAATGACTGTAATGTAATAATGTAATGTAATGACAGGGTTGCTTGCTTGTGTAGCTGTGTAGTTGGTTGTACTGATCACATTCACAAAAAATATATTATATTGCAGAAAGCTAGCTTAGCCACTAATTTAGTGATGTCAGAAAATGTGAAAAGAAACTGATCAGTCTTTGATGAAGATTTGGAGACATGTTTTTTGGCCTTAATTGTTTCAACCGTGGCATACTGTAGCTCACATCTGGTAAAGCAAAGCACAGCAAAGTTTGTTGTTTACCCAGGGTGTCGGACTAAGTACGAAACTTGTTTCCAGCCGGACCCTGCATGGAAGCCTTGCTCAAGGGCTATTCAGCGGTGATTCATGATTGTTGTGATGAATTGGGGAATCGAACTAGGGACCTTCCGGTATCAAGGCCGCCCCTCTAACCACTAGGCCACCGCTGCCACTAGGTTATCACACCATATCAAAATACCCTACAATTTTCGTATTTTTCAATAACAAAATGCTGTTACTGTATGATAAGACCACATACTGTATATGAGGTACCACATAGCCATTAAGGTGTGGTTTACAGTATTTAAAAAAGACAGAACACGGCATTCAGCATTGACATTCTCTTTTCCTTTGTAAGCGCTCTCCAGTGAGTTTATAAGAACCATTCATGGATTATTCACTAGCATGATGTGAGTGCCATGAAACCATATTCCCAGCAGTGCTCAGAATGAAAGTGACAGCAGGGGAAGAATGTGAATGTGACAAACGGAAAGGCAGAGCACCAAGGAGGGGATTTCTCAAAAAATCCTTTGATCATTATTGCTTCCTTTTCAGTCCCCATTCCCCAACTCCTTTTCTGTGCTGTGATGACTACAATTGCCTCTCTTCTGTCTGTAAAAAGAAAATAATAATAATAATAAAGTGAGGGGTTAACCACTTTGCCTGGTGTCCCAATTTTGGCATGTCATTAGGCAAAAAAAAAAGAGGAGAAGAAAATAAAACTAAAATCGCAGATCCAAGCTAATTGCTTCGTATTCACTCGTCACATCACATGGCATTATGGGTGATGAAAGCGGAAAACTGCCGCTAAAGTCCCCCAGCGGGATGCCGACACCCTGTAGAATACTCCTTATATTGTGAGGACCGTGGTACCCAGGTCGCTTTGTGTCAATAGCTTGATTTCTTTTCAAAGCAATGCATACAGATCCACTGGATCCGCTGACTGAGGCACAAATGCTTTTTTAACATTGTCAGTTCAAATCCAGCACACAATGTTTGTCACATCACATCACATCAACCATATTCCCTGACAATATTTCCACTGTGCTGTATAGCAAAAAGAGCAGAAATTGCTTAATATTCCATAAAATTTCCCAGTAAAATGTATCTTGAATCCTCCTGCTGAAAGCTTATTATGGCTGATATACTAGCCAAAGGGTAACCTCCTACTTTCTTGGGTGTACTGAAGAGTGAACCCATTTATTTAGATGGACTTGGCATCACTATAAACCACAGAGCACGTGAGATTCTTAAGAAAGTATTCGCTTTTGTAACTTCAAACTATTAAATTCTATTAAAAGTTTATCTTCATAACCGAAGCTAAGGAAGAGATTAAGTACTTAGTAGTAATCTCATTTGCAACGAACCCGGACACGATATTTCAACAAATCCTGCAGCTTGTATCCTTCATGAAGTAGCCCTGTGTTGTGTTCACATGCATGCTGTTATGATGACTGCATATCACATTAATATCCTCCTTTGATATGAGTCATTATTCCGCTAAACGCCTACCCTGACACTACACTCTATTATGCTAACTTTAGATGGCTAGGTTGTCATGTCTCATGTCTGTTTAATGAGCTTAACACCACCGTGCGAGGTTAAAAACCCAGCTTGATCAAGGAAATAAGGACAAATGGTGTAAACCCGTACATAATATTAGTGATGTGTGGTGTACATGAATCTGTATGAATCTGCGTGTGTGTGTGTGTGTGTGTGTGTGTGTGTGTGTGTGTGTGTGTGTGTGTGTGTGTGTGTGTGTGTGTGTGTGTGTGTGTGTGTGTGTGCGCACGCACGTGCGTGAGTGTGCGCGTGTGTGTGAAAACACGGGTACCGTATTGAATTCGGGAACCATGTCTGGGTTTGTTTTGAGCTAAGGCGTTGCGTGTGCCACACATATTGATTTTACCGCAGGGAGAGCAATTTATCAGAATTACACAGGGGTGGTGGACACCGTGAGCATAAATAATAAGGCGGCGAGGACCTCGTTTAATTGGATAGACCTCTCCTCCACGCTTAGGAGGCTGCAGCTACCGGCTCATTCACAAACAAGTAGAGCCATGTGATTTCTCTCCCACCTCCTCTGATGCAATCTGTCTCTCTCTCTCACACACACACACACACACACACACACACACACACACACACACACACACACACACACACACACACACACACACACACACACACACACACACACACACACACACACACACACACACACACACACACACACACACACACACACACATCAGAGGTCTAAGAGGGAAACTCATTTGTGAGTTCTCACACAAACAGACACACACACAGACACACATACACAAGTCTAGGGAGAAGCGCATGCTGATTTGCTAAACCTGTTTGTGGAAAAAGAATGTGAGGAATAAAGTGGGATGTGTGTGAAAATAACTAAGCAAGATGGCTAATACAGGGAAAAGATAGATGAGAGAGAGAGGGAGGAGGAGGAAAAAGAAGAGAGCGAAGGAAAAGTCAAAGAGAGAAAAGTGAGTCTACAGCGACTAAATATTTTTGCTGTGTTCGATTCTTTTAAAAGCCATTATGAATAACATCCCCGTAATGGTTCCATCCATAAATTCATCATCATAAATACGGGTGACTTGGACTGTTTAAACTGATTGAACTGGAATGACATGCATGCATGTGAAGTCATTTAAACCTGCGTTGGCAGGGCTGGGCATGATCTTAGGAAAGTGTATTCCATTCTTCTGGTCTTTCAGGAGGACCTAAGTAGAGCAATGCAAGGGATTCTAGCCACAAGCTCTGATAAAAGGCATTTCATGTTGTGTCTATGGAGACAATCCTACAGGGAAAAGCCCAAGAACCCAATTACATTTCCATTTAAATTGTAGTGCCTTTCCACAGTGAATTGGACAGTCTCTTCAAAGTGCATTGGGCCAGTTCCAGAACCTTATTAATTTGTTCTCATTTGGCTGTGTCTCACAGTTAGCTATGGAGACGGGCTGCTTATGAAAGTAAAAACAGGATGTGGAGATAATGACCAGTAACAGGCGGATCAGCTGCTGTCCTGCATCCATTAGCATGTCATTTGCTGTGTAATGGTGGCGTCTCAAACGTTCATTGTGACAAGGCAATGGAGTTATCAGCATGACATAGTAATGTGTTGTTGTCAACAGTGAGAACATGACTAATGTATGTTTAGTGATGACAATGGGCTATTTTGCCCATTTACTGTTAGTGTTAGCCATGCCGGCAAATGTGTGGCCTCTTGATGGAGATCATGAAGTCACTTAGAATTTAGAATTCATTTTGTAACGTGATAGATTAAATAGTTTCTTCCCACTTTGAACAAATGATAGAAAACTTGTTTGACCCAAAATGTGTATTTATGCTAGCTTGTTCATATTAGTGTTCATATACTGTACAGTACATGTCTTGTTCTCATGGTCTTTACATATTCATATTCATATTATTACCTATTCAGATCGACTATCTTTCTATGTGGACATACATTATTTTAAAGGAAATTCAGCTTCAACCACCTGTAACCTATAGTGTCCTTATTCTGGGTTGAACATTCAGAGAAAATAGCAGATATACAAGCTCACAGCGTGTCACGTTGTAATGTGATTATGCTATTTTCAGCTATATTTAGTGTAAATATATTTAGTGTAAAGGGAAAACAGGAGGGAGCCTAGTATAGAACCCTGGGGGACTCCGGCCATCTAAGTATGGGGTTTAAGTGGTTAAACAGTACACAGCACAGAGAGACTACACAGTCGTGTCCTAAGTGTTCATTTTTTAAAAATGGAACCAAATTGACCCGCACAGGTAAGAGTATGTGACGACGAGGGCAGTGTACTGATGCTAATGGTGTGTCCTGGTTAGTGACTGGGTTGAGGTGCACACAGTGTGTGCACCTCAACCCAGTCACTAACCAGGACACACCATTAGCATCACCTTCCAAGGCAAGCAGCCCTGTGCACAGCAACACAAGTGAGCGAGGGACCGGTCCATCACATTCACTGCTGCAGACAGCCTCACTGGTCCATAACTCAAACTAGAAATGAAGAGAGTGATGAAATCAAGCCCCACACAGTCCCACAGCGTCTGTTATTGTGTCATGGTCAGTACACTGACTAACTGTATACAGAGAGAGGGAAGTGTGCCTGTGTGGCTTTACCGCCGATATCACACACACAAATGTAGAATAAACGCGATCCGTTGTTTCTTTCCAAAGTAATTCCGGCAGGCACTTTCAAGAAGAACGTATAGCAAGCCAAGGCAACTAATGACCTCGCATTTGTGGAAACATCCATCTGATCCCATTTCAGTGTACACTGCATTTTCAAACCGACCCCGAGGCATTATAGCCTATTGATCTCACACAGAAAGTTTCACTGCATATAATTGCAGACGATCTACTTCGCTCTATGGCTGCGGAGGGAGGAGATCACGGCCTCCTCAGACTAGCTTGGGCAAGTTGAACAGGCTCTAGATTGGGGTGCAGCGCTCTGAACGGTGGGTGATGGACTTGTTATGGATTCAGCATGCAAATACTAAATACCACTGTGGCCTGCTTGGGTGTAAGCAGCAGCATAGCTCAAGCAGTCCTCTTATGGGAGATTTATACTTAGTGGTGCGGCGGTGTCGTGCGTTGCGAAGCGACACGTGCGCTTATAAATCGGCCGTTTTCTGTGCACGACACGTCACGCAACCACGTATAAATCAGGCATTAGGGCACTATTTGGGGGAAACCTGTGGGATAGGGTGGGAAATGGCGAAATTTGGTGTAGTGATGGCCTTTTTGTACTTTCAGACTGTAAGTTGGCACCTGTGGCAAAGTGGCGAGATGGATTGGATAGGGCTTAATTTATTGTCAGGGGGCGTGTTGAAGGTGGACATGGCCAACCAAAATGACCGCTTATGATTACCTACAATAATTACAACCAGTCCTGGGCATATTGGTCAATGGCCAGTGCAATATCAGATCGATTGGTCAAGCCACTGAGGAGAAAAATGGATGAGACTGACAGACTGAGTTTTCTTCATTTTAGGATGGTGTATATTGGTAATTTCCACAGTGTCATGGAGGAAAAGCCTCAGAAAAGTAATTTCTCCCAAGAGCAAACTGATGTCCTTGTGTGGGAGTCGTCAAACAACAAATCGCAGCACCACAAACAGACCGCCAAGAGCAGATGATATAATATTAGCTTGGAAGGAAATAATAAATGAAATTAATACACCTGGCACTGGTCCTATGAGAAGCACTTTTCAGTGCAAGTAATGGTTCAATGATGTCAAACAACAAGCCAAACAGAACCTGGCAGTACTCTATGTGTAACAATTCATCTAGCTGACCAATCAGAAATACTCTTATGAAGGAGAAACCTATATGAATATATCTTCAGTATTTTCAGTGCATCATGATGAAACAGAACAGACAGACAACAGGGCTGGCAGTGGCTCAAGAGGTAGAGCAGCCGTCTTGGAATTGAAAGGTCCCTGATTCGATCCCTGACACCGCCTCACCGTGGGTCAAAGTGTTGACACTGAGGGCCCTATCTTGCACGCTGCCTTACCCTTTATCCCTAAACCTATTAGCCATATTTTACTATTTTTAAAAACATTTTAAAATAGTTCAACTAGCCAATCTACAGCGACTCATTGTGAGCTTGTAGATCGGCTATTCTAATTATTTTTAAATGTTTTTCATTTTTACGATAGCGCCCTGAATCTCTAACTGCTTGCAGTGAGCAGGATGACGCCTGGCATGGTTTCCTCTTCCATTTGTGGGTGAATGCACATTGTAAAGTGCCTTGGAGAAAGGCGCAACGTAGCGTTGGCTACAAGCATTTAACTGTTGCCACGTGTTAAATGCCACATGTGAATGCGTAAAAATGCAAAAAGCTATTTTCAGCTTTTGAAACATTTACAAAGTGAAACAGACATAACACACATAAAGGGATGAAATTATCACTTTAGATGAGTCATGTGCCTCGATTATGAAAACGACAACCGTCCTACTGCACCTTTCCTCCCACATCGGCAGACAACAAGTCCCCCAAATTACACCACTGTGAAACACACACCACTGAAATTATCAATTCGCCCGTCTGATGCTCACCGCACACCAGTATGCCTGTCCCAAAATAGGGCCCTTAGTATGTTTTATTTATTTATTTTTAACTAGTATCCTTCCTATACCAGATGCTAATTGGTTGCTAAGCAACACCAGAAATATCAGTAAAGTAAGGTAGGGCTAGTGTACTTTTGTAACTTTGGACCTACAGTATCTTGAGGACAGAATGAGGCAGTAGCAGAGTCAGGTAAAACTAACATAAATTCTTAACCACTTTAAGCCCTATTTTGTGAGCTTCTAGATCTGCTATTTTTGAAAATGTATGCGCAAAACAGGAACGCCAGGTTGAAAGTAGCTACGTATTTTTGGTAATGCTAATTCAAAAGAGCATTGAAGCCTGCACAAGATCAATTATAATAAACAGGAAGAGACGTCACCTTGGCACATGCCAGTGATTCTACCCTTGAATATTCAAGCTGCAGTGTGCAGTGGCCACTGAGGTACGTATATTAATGAGCTGCAAGTACATGCTTAAACGCATCATAAAATATGACACTGACATTTATTTTTAACAGCACTTATGCCATATCTCACTCGATATGCTGCAGTTACTCGTTGTATTGTAATTGCTCTGCTCATCCATACTCGCTATGCTATTGTTGTTTCCAGGGATGAGGTGTTGTCACAAGCTAAACCAATAAGCTAACATGGTGTTTTTATGGCGATTTTGTGTTTGCTGTAAAAGGTCCCCGAGCACATTTCTTCCCCCCGCGGTGCAGCCGAGGGATATTCAGGTCAGTCAGGCAGGCAGTAAGGCAGAGAGGCAGTCATTCGACCGGCACATCTTTAATAGAGCTTGTAAGGCGTTGCCAATCCCCCATTTGTACTGCGGTGGTCCCCGTTGCTGCGCCAACCACCACTGTTGGCCTGTAAAGGGGGTACAATACCATGTGTCTCTCCTCAAGAGATCCAAGACGGTCGTATTTGTCACTGACTCATACAGGTACAAGAAATAAGAATAAAATATAACAGGATAATAATAATAAAAAATAATGTTAATACTAGATGTAAGAAAAATACAAAATAAGAATGAAGATAAAAATAAAGTTGGCGGTAGTACTGGTAAAACTACTTTAGCATTAATAGGAAATGTGCAAAATATGGGGGAGGGCAATCTGGGTTAGAATGTGCTAGGTATACACATACCGTATATTTATACACTTATGTACAGTACATTAGTGCAAGTAACAGTGTGATCAAAAACTACAAGGGGGACTTAACAGATTGAATGCAGGTTTTCTTTTTTTGCTGGTCTCCAACAGCCTCAGAGGAAAGAACTCTTCCTGAGCCTTGAGCCCCTAGCGTTGAGAAAATGACCTCCTCCAATACACATGGAGTCACCAGCCGCTTCTTCTGGTTTCACCAGTGTAATGCGTACAGAGGTTCATGCTATCACCCCTAGTTCCCCTCCCCACTGAACAGGCACCCCAATCTACCAGTAGGAGTCGCTAGAGCAGGGACAAGGACACAATGCCCTGCTGCACCACTGACCATGTTGTGTGTTCGTTGGAGGGGGGAGGGGGGGTGGGGGGGGGGGGGGGGGGGGACACTACGTGCCTCTGCTTTGAATACCCCTGGTCTGGTCATTCATTTTTTATCACCGACAGAGATATGTTTTATCCCTGCATCGAACCGGACTGAAATAAATACACGCATTTCCTTTTGGAAAATGTCTGATATGTTTGATATTTTGACAATATCGCAATATAACAATTTAATAAAAATGTATGTCAACCAAATTAACCCTGGCGTACCTAATTTAGACAAATGTGTCATAATTTGCGTATTTTTTTTGTCTATTTTCGCTATTCGTTTTATAAATAAATAAAAAGACAAAAAAGATCATTCAAAATCTTTGACAAATTAATGACAAATTTCCCCAAAATAGATAAGGGTTAATGTGGTTGACATACATTTGCAATTAAATTGTTAAATTGTGATATTATCAAACATAAATATCAAACATATCAGGCAGTCCACGTTTTCCAAAAGGAAATGCATTTACTTATTTCAGTCTGGCTATTTTAGCTATCTGTCGTACAAAGAAGTACAGTATAAAGTATTAAGAGGATAAGAAAATGCCCCCCCCCCTCCCTTCTCTGTTTTGTTTTATAAATCGAACTGTGGGTTATGTGACCATCACCTAACCAACTCTTTCTTTCCCCCTCCTATCTCAAAAGACAGAGCCTGTCACGCCCAGTGCCTGTGATCAAAGTGTGGTGACCTGGGCTGTCAGCTGAGCAGTTGGGACCAGAGAGCAGACGCTTTCTGGGAGCTGTGCTACACAGTATGGACAGACAATGTGATTGAACTCACAGAAAATGTCACCACCGTACTGTACAGCACTGGTTTTCAAACTTTGTGTGCCCATGCAAGGCACACCAATGGGCAAGTCAAAATCTCAACGCAAATCTTGCGTATTCATAGAGAAAATAGTCTATCACAATAATAAATAATATAGATCTAAATGTAGATTGTCTATTTTTGACGAAGGTCCCCCCCCCCTGAATAGGGATGCTGGGGTTCAAGTGGTTAAAATGTGTGTGGAAACATGTGGGAACACTTATTTGCTTCAACTTAGAACGGTAGAATAGGGGAGGGGCAAGGGGGGAACTTCCGGTTCTGTCAACTTAAGGATTGCATTGAGCAAGCCACGCGTCGCACCCACTCTGACTAAATAATGTTTGTTCGATTGAATTATGACAAATTGTCCTTAATTACTGAGATCTCCATCGTCATCACCAACTCAAATAATGTTGGCTAAAGGACACAATACGTGCAGCAAGGACACAAGCATGGACCACACAGAACCTCCACAAAGTTATACGAGAGGAGATTGGTATGGCCTTTGCTTATAAATTGCAGCCAATAAAGGAATCAATTTACGTTCACTTAAGGACACCCTTCAAAATTATGGGGGGTTGTGGGTTGAGGATGCAGTCAGAGAAAATTACTGCTGAAATACACTCAAGAAAATGTTTCACTGTGAGAGAAGATCCTGCAAACCACAGACCACAGACGCAAAATTAATATCGGAATTCCAAGCAAAGCAGAAAAAGAAAACCCAACCGCCTTCATGAACAGCTTTCTAAACGAGGTGTTTGGTGTAGATAAACTTGGGCTGGCAGCAGCAGCCCCTTGTGAATAGTGTCCACCGTACCGGCCTTCACTCTTCGATACATCCAAGAAATATAACTTCCCAACTGTTCAGTCAGTAATACCAAAAGGGCTATTATGAGACACCGCAGCAGCAGCAGCTGGAAATTTGAAGTTCTGTGAGAAGAGCATACATATTTATCCAGACCTGTCAGCTGAATTGATGAAGAAGACGTGCAAGTCATGAAAGATGCAAGTCGGGAAAACACACCCCACCCATTGTGCAATACTCCTGTTACAGTATATTATACTCTGTTATATTATATTATATTATACAAACGTGACACGAATCTTCACCAATCCGTGAAGCCTACGGATCAAGTTGGCCAACCAGGGAAGCCGATACATACACTTCCCCGAAACACACGTAGAATCGGTGCATCCTCTACAGAATTGGTGCATCCTCCGCAGACTCGCAGTCAGACAAATACAGGCGTCTGTGGTTTTGTTATCGGCAACCGTTGATCTGATCGAATTGCCACTTGGCACTGCACACCCCCAAGTCATATTGGACACACACGGCAAGTTTGAGGCCATTCATTCGGACCACGCTCGAGTTATGCCCCTGGACACACAGACAGACATACATACACAGGTTTCATTAATGAATAGATTTTGGTGCCAGTACTTTTGAACAGGACTATTACTTGTAGAAGAGTATTTCTACATTGTGGTATTGCTACTTTTACATAAGTAAATAATCTGAGTACATCTTCCACCACTGCTTAGTCCCAATGGAGCTAAGCACCCCCGTGCTTCTCCGCCTCACCACACTCCAGCGACTCATGGATCTCTGTCAATCACAGTGAATCTCCCCGAGGTGAGACTGATCAGTCATTATTAGTTCTCCTGACAGTCCATCTGGTGACGTCACACAAGCTGGCCACATTACCTGTCTTCAGTTGCCAAATCATTCAACCAGACAGTCAATTTGAATGATTTGATCATTACATAAATATTGATATTTATCTTAATCAATAGCAGGATCTTTCCCTATCTGATTAAATCGTGACACTATAAACTGGAAATCACCCAATCCTCCAGTGATTTCCCACTAACCACTTACAGTAGCCCCTAGAGGTTCTCAAAGTGGAGTCCGGGGACCCCCACGGGTCCATGAGGAGGTTCCAGGGGGTACCCAGCTAAATTAGGAACAGTTTAGCCACTTTAAATTCATTTTACACTCCAGCTATTCAAAAATAGCCGATTTACAAGCTCACAACGTGTCGCGAAACCCGCAATGTTATGTATTGTGAGCTTGTATACCTGCTATTTTCTAAACATGTTGAAAAATCTTGAAAAAAATATAGAAATATAAATATTAATATTTTAGAGATTTTTTAACACAAATATTCTCTTCTGGGGGTCCGTGACCAAATACATATGAATTTGGGGGTCCTTGCCATGAAAATGTTTGAGAACCACTGTTCTAAAAAGCATTTCAAGATTTATGGCAAATGTGGCACTTAAGAGTATACAGTATTAGGTTGTTTTCGTGGTCCTGGAGATTCACTCCTGCAGTATGTGAATATGTGCTGCTCTGTTCCCAACAGAGCCTGGGGTTACAGGAACCAGGTATGAGACGAGAAAACAGTTTGACTGCTTCTACAGCAACACACTTGCCCTGAGTCACTCAATGCTGGATATTGTGAGACTTTAGCCCCAGGCGGTAGATTGATCAAAACACCTACTCACATATACAAATACAAACTCGCAGGCATATTGTGTATACAAGCGGCTGTACACCCACAGGCATCTATGCACAGTGTGTTTGCAGACACACAAATACTTTTAGATCATGACCCAAAACCGGAAGAGGCATCAAAGAGACATCCTCCACAGAATATCCCATGTAGTGCTTCTGTATGCTTGCACAATGCAAGAGTCCAAAGCAAATCAAAATGTAACCAACTGATTCATAAAACATTAGAACTGTTTTTCTTATCTTTTCAGGAGATGCTTAAATTAAGTGGGTTCTTTTTAATACCATTTAAAACTAACTGCAAGCATTGTCTGTGCATCAGAAGAGAAATAACTCAACCCTTGTGTGAGAGTATTGGCTTCGTGTCTGTACAGTATTTACCAAGGTAGGGCTTTTGCAATGTAAAGTCAGTCATTCAGTCTATTGTATTGTGTTAACATTGTGTACATCTTAAAAAGCAATTCTGCCAGAAGAGAAAAGCGAGTTCTGCTGAGCCTGCCAGACTGCAAGATTTGCCTGGCATTTATGTGAGAGACTGTCTGTAGAGCAGTGATTCTTTGAACTATTTAATTTCAAGGACCCCCAGTTTGGCATGCATTAGGCCACGAACAGGTCCATTTGGACCCCTTATGCGTCCAAATGGATCCATTTGTACACGGTCAGAGTTACAGACCCGTAAAGGGTCAAGGACTGCTTTAGAGTCTAGATTATAAGTTATTTAATTATTCCAGAAAATGTAATGTCCCAAAAGGTTTTAGTTTTGGTATCGTTTTGGTCAGATCTGAGCTATGTTGGTTAATCACACTATTGACTGTTGCATATGGCTGTCAGGACTCAGGACTTTAGAGAGGTGAGTGCCACACTGCCAGTAATTACAGGACATTGACACAGCTGCACACGAGAAAGGCAGAAGAATGAGTCGAGCGTGGGAAGTGCAGAGTTTCAGAGGAGAACACTCTCAAGACCATGGGTAAAATAATTAATACAGGGAGTCATTTTCCTGGATGAATGAGAACAACTCGAGGAAAGTGGGACAATAACACAGTAGGGTGAATGAGAGCACCCCAGTAGTAGTAACCGAGCAGAGGAGCAGAGAATGTTACGAGAGTATTGTGTGTGCTGTGTACTTACTTACTTACTGGTGCTGTTTTGATCGTGAGACCGCACGGAGCGGATAAACTAATGGATTTCCTGTTTCCCCTTTTTTTTTTTTACCAAAATTGTGTTGGCCCAGGGCTAGGGATGTGGCAGACTTCCGATTTTGCAGCAAAGCCCTAAATTAGAGGCTTTAAATGAAAGTAAACGTGTTCATCTGACAATTCCGAGTTATGTCTGTTCATGAAGCTATAATTTGTTATAATTAACTAGAGGTTCGGGCCACATCTAAAGTTCTGGCCGCTGCACAGCCCTCACACCTACGTCCCACCGCCGGTCCGACCAATATGTCTGATGTCAGAGGCTTTGCCAGAGTACCCGTTGTACATGTCTGTATGTGTCCCTTTTGTGCCCATATAGTATATGGGGAGATCTCTGTATGTCTGTCTACCTGTGTCCCTTTCATGCCCATATATGGAGATCCCTGTTGCCATTAGTATATGCCCATACCCTGTGTATTGGCATGCATATTGTTGGATCAGTGGTTCTGGACAACTGGATATCCATACAGTATACAGTATGCCCATATATGGACATATCGGTCGGATCGGCGGTTCTGGACAACCGCATATCCGAACGACTCTGCGGCAGGCACCGTACTCCCTCAAGTCCTTGTCGATGCATGCGCCGAGTTTGAAGTCGGTCGGCCCCATATATATATATATATATATATATATATATATATATATATATATATATATATATATATATATATGCATATGGATATATATATCGGCTTTGTTTATGGTTATGCCTGAGTCAGAGTGAAGTGGCCATGGTCCTGCCTATATATGGGCGTATCGGGTTTGTTTATGGTTGTGTCTGAGTGACGTGACCGAGGTCCGTCGGCCGGTCCTCCCAGTAGACAATTTTAATACTAGATTACCGTTCTGTTAAAACTTGACAGCGAGAAGGGATAGCCTGGCTCTTTATAGGGTTACATGGCGGCTTTCCGACATGTCGCCTTTCCGACGTTAACGAACCCTATACCTAACCCTCACCCTAACCCTAACCGCACGCGGAAGCCACTAGTCGGAGTGGCGAGATGTCGGCGTGGAAGACGGTTACCCTTTATAGGGAGTTTCTGGGGGCCAATAACATTAGATCTGGGTGAGTGCATGACATATAAATAAGGCTATATCCATGTCTTCCTCCATCTCTCTCCCACCTGTCCCACATCTCTGTTCACTGCCCTATCTGAATAAAGCATGAATTACCCAAAATAAATCTTGAAAAAAGAAAGAGAAAAAATAAAAAACCCATCTGACTCACAACATGGACATGTCAACCACCATTTCTCTCTCTCTCGACTGTCTCTTCCGACTTTTTTCCGGCATATACTGTCAAACAAGGCAGAAATGAATAGGAAACAAAATTCCTATTAAAAGAAACCAGCCAAATGGGATATATCCCATTGGCCATGTGTCAAATCTAACACAGTATAGGGAGAGACCTTACTGGAAATGCATCTGTCTTTTCCCAGAACCGTTTGGACAGTTGGTGCCAGAGTCCATGTCATGCAGATGGGCTCAGACAACACGGTCTGTGCCCACACCCACCACCAAGGTCACAGCCTGTCTTTCAGAGAGAGCAGTGGGTCCAGGGCAGCAGATGGTGGGTAAACGATGGCCCCCCATTACTCATCCTGCAGGGATGATGGCTGCCTTGCAAGCAGGCATGTCCATCTTCTGTTCGAATTTGTGTGAGAAATCAGGACAGAAAAAGCTGACTGAAATACCAGGATTGTAATCTGTTTTGATAGTTTTTCAATGTGTGTGTGGGCTTTATCTGTAGACTTTCCTGAGTGTCTATGTAATGTACAGTATGTAGAAGACAGGCATCCACAATCGCTTCTCTTGTCACCACACATCTCAAGATTGAAAAAATAAAATAAATGTAAGCATGTAGATATTTTGCGCTATTTTCACCGTTCAAAAAAATCTATTTCACAATCGGGGGCCACAGCAAGAGGCTACAGTGGTCACCTGTTCATTCATGCACGATCTTCAAACGGCCACCTATTGGACATCAGAGGTTTTCAAAGGTTTCTTTAGGTACCTTTCAAAGTTGACGCCCACAGATTCTTAGCGCCTCCCATTGAAATAATTAGAAAGTGTAGTGTGGCCGTCCAGCCACGAGGTGGCGCTTGGTATCAAAATGTATTTTAAAAAAGTAAGTAAGGCCTGTGTTCAAAATGTTACTTGAGTAAAAGTACAAAGTATTGGCATCAAAATATACTTAAAGTACCAAAAGTAAAAGTACTGAAATGTTTGAAAGTAGCCGATCTACGAGCTTGTAGATCGTCTATTTTCTAATGGCCATGGTATAATATAGGGCTAAAGTGGTTAATGTATATGTTTTATAATCAGTGTTGGGCTATATTACTTAGGAGAGTAATATGTTACCCATTACTTATTACTCCTTTGAAAAGTAATAATATTATATAACTTATTACTTGGAATCAAGAGTAATATATTACATGTTACTTTATATTACTTTCCCCGTGCCCCCCCCTAAAAAAAAAAGACATGTACAGTTTTTAGCCTTTTAGAACTGAATCCAATTTAATTGAACAATAGAAAACAGTTTTTATCTTTTTAAGTATTTTGCTGCTACAGATTCCATATTTGGAATTGGAACAATAATTATCCTTACAGGAACAACATAAATCTGAACTGCACACACTGGCTGCAGCCTCTCAAAAACTGAAACAGTAAACTTTTTGAACATTTCTTAACCTTTTCACTTACAACAGTCAATATTAATTAGCCAAAGTGCAAGGGGGGGGGGAGAGGAGAGGAGATCAGAGCAGTGGTTCTCAAACTTTTTCATGTGTAGGACCCCCAAATTGACACTTATTAGCCCGCGGATTTCGAGAGAGAGAGAGAGAGAGAGAGAGAGAGAGAGAGAGAGAGAGAGAGAGAGAGAGAGAGAGAGAGAGAGAGAGAGAGAGAGAGAGAGAGAGAGAGAGAGAGAGTTAAATCAGGGGTCTTCGACAGGAGAGAGAGAGAGAGAGAGAGAGAGAGAGAGTTAAATCAGGGGTCTTCGACAGGAGGTCCGACACCCCTAGAGGGTCCTCAGAGTTACTGCCGGGGGTCCGGCAGTAACGTGTGGTTCCACGGTGTGCTGGGAACAGAGGTACTGTAGGGGGGAGGGGAACCTGATAGCAGAGTTCCTCAGCTTATTTGGAATACTGTAGTGTAGGCTACACAGTATATCATTAACATAACCGGTTTTGCTACCTGCTACCTACCTCCCCCTACTGTCTGTCTGTCTGTGCCCACACACTGTCAGACACACACACACACACACACACACACACACACACACACACACACACACACACACACACACACACACACACACACACACACACACACACACACACACACACACACACGATGTGCAAGTGTTTGAAAACTTTAGTTACTTTGTAGATTTTGATTATTATTACAAAACATACATTAACCATTAACCTTATATAAAGTTGTCTATTTAAAAATAGCAGAACTAAGCTACACGTTGTGAGCTTGTAGATCTGCTATTTTACATTTTGACATAACGTGTGAAAGAGGACTTTCTGCATAACAAGTAGAGAGAAAGAGAGAGAGAGAGGGAAATACTCCAGTAAAGAAAAAAAAATACCTAAAATCTTTACTTATGTACAGTACTTGTGTAATGTAATGTGTTACTTTACACCACAGTAAAATGTTTGAAAATACACTGTTGTGTAAAATGTTTGAAAATATTTTGATGCCAGTACTTTGTAGTTTTACTCAGTAACATTTTTAACACAGGCCTTTTACTTGTAACAGAGTATTTTTATATTGTGGTAACAAAAACTGGACATTCCGCATGGAATTTGCAAGCTCATAGCGTGGGATTTAAACCCGGGCCGCAAAATCTCTGGACATCAGCTTTAACCACAAGAGGGACTCTTACTTAAGCATTTAGGGTTGACCTTAAAAGGCAGTTGATACCCAGTTAATACTGAAGACAGAGAGAGAGAGGGGTGCTTGAGCTAATGTGAGCATTTTTTCCACCACTGAGAACATGATTTAAAAAAAAGCTAAATTCTCCCCCAACCCCCTCTCCCTGCTGACTGTAGCCTACCTAACTGTGTGTGAAGGTGGCCAAACTTGTTTTGTGACAACAATGGCCAAGCTTGAAGCCACTGACTGTCTATTAGCATATGTTAACCATGATCCTCTCTCACTGAATGAAAGGAAGGGGTCGCAACCAGCGTTGCCATGTTTGCTTATTATAAGCAACCTGTTTTTCTGTAAAGTTGCTTGTAAATATTGGTAGAAGCTGGCTGCTTTTTATTTGAGAACTTGAGGTGCATATAGGTTTAATGTGCTCATGTGGCCTATAATAATCAATCTCTTTTGGGCTTGTTTTCATAGACCTGTTTGCTTATTTCTCTCGCAAACTCTGGCAACACTGGTCGCAACAGCTGTCTCCTATGACTGAGAGAGAGAAAAAAAAGAATGAGAAAAACACTGGCTTATCCTCTGTTCTTTAATTGTTGTTCTTCAGTGGTGGAAGAAGTACTCAGATATTTTACTTAAAGTAAAAGCCACCACATATACCACATAAAAATACATGTAGAATGTCCCGTTTCACAGGTTATCAAAATATATAAAAATCCTTTGAAAATAGCAGATCTATAAGCTCACAACGCATCACATGGCTATTTTTAAATAGCCAACGTTTATATAAGGCTGAAGTGGTTAATGTATGTTTTGTAATAATCAAAATCTACAAAGTAACAACTAAAGTTTTCAAATAATTGTAGTGGAGTAAAAGAACAATATTTGCCTCTGAGATGTATAGTGGAGTAGAAATAAATGTAATGGAAATTGGAAATAATGTAGTAAAGTAAAAATACCTAAAATCTTTACTTATGTACAGTACTTGAGTAAATGTAATTACTTTACACCACTGTAAAATGTTTGAAAATACACTGTTGTGTAAAATGTTTCAAAATAGCATTGTGAAAATTGTGAGCTTGTAGATCAGCTATTTTCAAATAGCCTATGTATAAAATAAAGTAAAACTACTGGAAATTGGAAATACTCTAGTACATAAGTTTGTTTTATTAATTCAATGATAAATTGTCTGCATTCATAAGTTCTCTAATGACTTCTGCTTTTAAGAAATAAACTGCAAGTAGAGTAATTGCTTTCCTCTGCTCTCTTCTGCCACCTACTGTCCACCTAAAATGAAAAACTTAAAACACACCCCCAAGGCATAGCCACACCCCCAACCTTTCACAACCTAAGGTTATGGTGGGTTATGGTGGGTACCTTTCAGAGACTCCGGTGCGTATGTGAATAGGTGACCACTGTATGGCTATTAGGGGGTCCTTGTCAAGGAAACGTTTGTGAACCCCTGTATATAGAGGAGGGAGTGGAGGAAAGAAAACATTAATGGATGGGTTTGGGGGAGGGAATGGAGGTGTGGCAACACACAATATGTACTTGATTGATTGATTGAATACTTTATTAGACAGAGATGCAGCACGGTGGTACTGTTAGACATTTAGGCTAAAAGTATAACACAAAAAAGTCCGGGGACTTGTTTCCATTGTGGTCCTGTGTATTCAATTAATCAACAGAGCATCAAATATTACACATTAATGCATGCCATCAACAAATATTAAACAGCTATATATACAAAGGAGAAAGGGGGAAAAGGAAAAACGACGTGTATAAAACACCTCCTTTCGAAGGGAAATGAAACTAGCTCCCCATGTGACCTTCTGATAGATGTTTTCAGGACAATTTGGATGGATGGTGTCAGGGCATTCCACATTCTGGTGGCAAAGTAATAGAATGAGAATTTTCCCATGTTTGTTCTAAATTTGGGGAGAACCAGATCGAGGTCGCTCCCTCTGGTGTTGTGGCTGTGGGTGTCACTCACTTTTTTGAAGTAGTTAGACAGATATGAGGGCACTGTCTCTCTCTCTCTGAGTATCTTAAATACCAGACCCATTGATATTTGCTTAACCCTGTCATCTACCTTGAGCCATCCGTGAAAAATATGAAGGTAAGGCATAGGAAACGTAGGCCTCCGGATGCTTCAGCTGGCAACGAGAAAATGACATCTTTTGCGTAAGTTTCCCTATCTTTTATTGGAAAGTGCAACGAACTGGAAACCAACATTAATGAACTCGTATAACGTTTGAGAGTTTTAATGCAATGTGCTTTCCTTCCATTTATGCATTGACAGCAAGGGCAGATGCTTTCACCTGCTTGAAATACAAAGGAAATAAAGAAATGGGGTCCTTGGGAGTTCCTGGAAACATTGACTCTTTTAGCCAAAAGCAGCAGGTCATTTGTGCTCTAAACGTTGTTTGCTTTGGGTAAAGCAACCTATTGATGCAAACACTGAGGGACTTGGTGACAGAGACAGATAGACCCAGCTAGAGTGGCTTCTATATGAGGGCCCACTGTCCCCTCGTATCCAGGCAACTGCAAGCCGTCATGCTTATTATATCATCTGGCAGAGCAGGCTTCCATGTATTAATCTTAAGGCATCACTTAGCTGAGCTTAGTGAGGGAGAGGAGAGGGTGCTCCGCAAATAGAGAGGGAAGGGTAGTAAGCTGGCCATGGGTGGCGGCTCAAGGAATGGAGAAGGCAGCGCGCGTGCATGCGTGCGTGTGTGTGTACTGTTACTGTATACTGACATATCTTTGTTGCAGTCATATCAAATAGCAAACAAAAGCAAGAGAAGGAGATGGGGAGGGTGGGTGTCCGTTGTCTGCGTCTAATCTTGAAAACTACTCAACGAAAAGAGTCACATTTCTTGTGCATGATGTCAGAGGGTCAATTCCTGAATATTTTTCACATCGGTCTCGACAACTACCAGGCTGTTTAGTGGCACCAACCAATTGGGCGCAAGCTGTCCGTCCAGTGCATTGGACCTACAGTACACCACAATTTGCTCCATGTAACTACTGCATCCTATTTAAAATGTATATGAATGTTTCGCTTTCGGTTTGAATGTTGCAGTTAGGTTTCGCTTTTGGTTTGCGTGTTGCCAAATCATGTGAGAGAAACAAGCACCGGTGTTGCAATGAACGTCTACACGCTCTACTGTCTCTGTATCCGATGTGCGGGCCAGGCTACTAGACGGGAGGGCCGCGTAGCGGCCCGAACCTCTAGTTGTTTACATTTATAAAGATCGCTACGTCTGTTTCTTCCATACACAGCTGCACACCTATGATGGGTGTGCAACTATGCACCGCACACAGACATACTGTAGATGGAGAGACACACAGCGACCACGCACCTATGATGTGCATAGGCGGCGTCATTTTAAAGCCCATGTCTGATTATCACCAGCATTCTAAACGTGATAACATACCCTGCACATCTACGATGCATGCGCAATTGCACATGCATGCATGCGCACCAGACACAGAGGGACAGAGAAAGGGAGAGAGAGACGCAGTTTGGTGTTACTCAGAGTGTAAATATTTTTTTATTGGTACATTCCTCCTTGTGGAGATTCACGCTTCACTGAGCACCCTTTCTATTCTAGAAAGGGTGCACTATATAATTCTATATAATTATTATTTCAATCATTTTTATTCTATATTTATTTTCATATGCTTTTTATGCATTTTGTCTTTGTGTGCCTGTGTATTGAAATGTGTTTGACAAATTTCCTTGTCTAAACTCATACTGTGTAACCTTTTCAATTAAAAGTATTTTTTTCTTTCACTGGTATAGTTTTCACAATAAACTTTCCACATGAATGTGTTTTTGACAACTTCTCTAAACACTAATTTAATCGAGACTCGAGAGTGTCTGCCCCGACACTCAAAATGAAGCAGGCACCGGAAATGTACGGGAAGTATTTTAAACATATTACAGTACGTATCATTCCTGGCAACGTTGTTGTTGCTTTCCAAAATAAACTTGGCGCTAGGACCCTGCAGAATTAGTTTTGGAGCGATATTCCATGAGCTTGTTTCATTATGGGAATCACAGACAACGGAACTACCAGATGTAGTCAAGAAAGACTACTAAAAAAGATGTTACACTGTGGGACTGACAAAATGTCATGCTACTAATGACACCACTATATTGACACAACATGTACTGCAACTGGAATTTTGTACTAACTGGAATCTATATCTGAATGTCAGGTTATCTGATGGAACGTTCCTTAAAGCACAGCTTTAAAAAAAAGAAATAATCCCACGATTTTGTAACCCTTTTTTCACCTGGTGCCAAGCACGGCTTTTAAGGCTTTTAAGGCCTCAAAACACATTATCACAAGTATGGAAAGGTTGACCATGTCAACCAAAGCCACACAACGTTGGCAACAGTGGGTGTAAGGTAAAAGCCTCAGTGTGAATTTAACTCTGAGAGGGTACTGTACACTGCGTAAGCAAATGGAGTTACCGTACATTTGTACTCTCTGAGTTACAAATGGATACATTTTACTGTCTGCCATTCAGCGTCATGGGACTGTGTGTCTTTAACAAATGGAAGCTAAAAACAGGGTACTAAAGACATTTTTACAAAATGGATGCCATCCTCTTTGCACTGACATCACTGCATAGTGTACAGAATGATTAATCCAGATTGGGCATGTGAAGAGCCTGATAACACATTCTGTTATGAGCCCTGTTTGTTCACTTCTTAATGAATTTCCTGAAACAAGTTTGTGAATAATGCAGATGTATAAAGAAATGTGTGTGCGTGCGTGCAAGCGTGCGTGCGGTGTTCTTCAGTATCCCTTCATGTAAGCAGTTATCAACATAGCCAATTAGTGCTGAAGTTTCAGGCCGGGTGCACGACACGTACGTACGTGCGTTACGTGTGCATGTGTGTGTGGACATGTATACGCATAATGCATCTGTTGTACTCCAACAGAAAAATCCTGAGTGTTAATTTAACCCGCAATGGACCCCCATTTTTACACTGTCTTGGTTAAATGAGCAGTCAGGATTTCACTGTGCACCCAGATGGCTCTCCCTCTGGCTCGTTTTATGTGTCACCCATGCAGGGAAACAGCAATCCTGACTGAGCCTGGCATGAGCGGGCACAGGACAAGAAAAAGGGCATTGTGCTACTACTGGTGGGTCATTCACCTCGACCTGCGGCTTGTGTTAAAGTCAAACACGCAACACCATGACAGCTTTATGAATAGACAAACTGTGGCCCAGATGCAGCTTAATGCAGCATTATGATGCTACTGTAGTTCACAGACCAACTATGGTGGAAATGATCTCATGTTATTTGTATTCTAACGTTTTAAGCAGCTCACATATACACCATATCATAGCAATGAGACGGCGTACAGGAGAACCTGACACAATGGTGCCAGGAGAACAACCTGGCTCTCAACGTTGATCATGGAGACCATATAGCTGATCATGGGCTACATTCTGCCAAAAAGACAGCATGCCCATCTACATCGATGGCATCGCGGTGGTGGAGAGGGTAAGCAATTTCAAGTTCCTCTGCGTTCATATCACCAAAGACCTCTCCTAGGATGAGCACACTGGCCATGTGGACAAGAAGACACAGCAACGCCTCTTTCTCCTCAGGCGACTGAAGAAGCCTGGCATGATGCCCAAGGTGATCGACGGTACAGGCCTACAACAGAGCAGTGTTGATTTTGTCGACTAAAACTATGACGAAAAACTTTAGTCGACTACCTTTTTTCACTGACGAAAACTAGATTAAAAACGAAATAAAAACCAAGCTATTTTTTTTATACAATTTTGTCAACAAATAAAAACTAGACTAAAATGAGATCCAGAAGAACTAAGAGTCATTTTATGTTTGGTGTTGGGTGTTGTGCTATGAAAACAGAGCTTGTAGATCGGCTATTTTCAGCATGCAACCAAGTGTAAATTCAGGTATTACGACACCATCAAGGCACCGCCAGAATACATTTTAGTCGACTAACACTGACTAACAGTAAAACATTTCAGATGACTAAAATATATCTAAAACTAAATGGAATTTTAATCAAAAGCCTATGACTTAAACTAGTTTAAAAATGTGCTGTCAAAATCAACACTGCAACAGAGGCACCACAGAGAGCATCCTGACCAGTTATACCACTGCCTGGTGTGGGAACTGTACTGCCCTCAACAGAAAAGCACTGCAGAGGGACATCTGTAGCCCTGAGCATCAGTGGACGTGAGCTTCATACGATGGACGTTGCATCAGTAAAGCCTGTAGGATTATCAAAGACCCCAGCTGTACCAAGCCATGGATTGTCTTAGATGCTAGTGGTTCCGCTTCCACGAGACCGCTGAAACAGCTACTGTAATTCCCTAAGACAATAAAGTTTATGAACGACTGACAGTGTTGGCCTGTTGCCTGTCTGCCTACACTAAAAGACACACAAAGACACGCACGCGCGCACACACACACACACACACACACAATACTGAAACACACACGCCACACACAGGCACCTGAAACTACAGACTAAGATTACACACATAAATGTACATACTTATATACAGTATGTAAATATATGCTTATACTGTAAACGTATACGTACATATACTGCTTACATACTGTATGCATGCATATAAAATAGGATGTTCCCTGCACACAGCACCTTCAAAGCACCTCAAAGTGTGCCATGATTAATGGACATAGTTTAGTTATTTCTTACCTTACCACTATTCATAATTCTTTCTTTTGTTATTGTTGTTGTTATTGCTGCGAAGATGTGGAGGAACCGAAACCGAAGAAATGTACTCTTGTGTGCTCGAATATGAGATACAAATACAAATCTTGAATTTTGTACACCGTCAGTTATATGAGCTCCGAGGATTTTACTGTGTGTCAAGTTTCGCTGGCCCGTGGCGTGCACAAATAGCAACCTCACTCAATTGATTGTGATAGTCCAAGTGATTTGATATGTATCGGAAGCTGGCTGGAAGCTGCTCTTCTTAACCCATTAAAACCGGGAAAGCATCTGTGTCATTTTAGATTTGCTCCCATAGGAGCCATGCCGTAAACACAATGGGCCTCATTCAGCAATAAATTCGTAAGTTGTCTTCTTAAATTTCTTCCTAAGTGAATTCCTAAGAGAAGTCGAGTCAGATTCATGAAACGTTCTTAAAAGGCAGAATTGTTCGTAACTGTTCTTGATGATGATGAATCACAATCCTCGTAACTTGAAGGGGTGTGCCAGTTAATCCTAATTACCATTAGGGAGCCTCCCCACCAATCCCCATATAAGGCCTGACTGCATGGCTCTGCCTGCAGTCACACCTGTGTGTGTGTGATTGCTGCACACAGAAATCACAGGAAATCACACAGAGAAATAAAGTTGAGAGAATGAAGTAAAGAATACCTAAACTAAAGCCTAAAGATGGTGGACTCCAAACATAAAAATAAATAAATATTTCTGTGGAGGTACTTCTGAAGTGAACAGCAAATTATTGTATTTAATTAATGAATGTATTTTATTATTTCTCTCACATTAATCAACATACCACTCGACATCAAAGTAAATTTGCTGAAATTAGCTGTTAAAAATGTTATCCATATTTCATGTTCAGGAGTAGCGTTAGTAGTGGATATAAAACATTTTAGTACTGAAAGCTGGTGGGTGGATATAGAGGGTCTTTAAGGTAGCAGCTGCTTGGTATGTAATGGGGTGGAAATAGGGGTGTGGTGGGTGATATGGTGGTGCAAGGAGGGGTGTAGGGGGCTGTTTGGGGGGTATGGGGATGGGTGTGACGGGTGGGTATAGGGGGGCTTTCAGGTAGGAAGGGGACTTGAAAATGGGGGTGTGGCGAATGTCGGGATATGGGGGTGGGGGTATGGGGGGGGGGGCGATGAGGGAGGGTTGGGTGGGGGGTTATGGGGTGGGTATGGGGCTTGGGCTTCAACTCAACCGGGTCTGTTTGGGTTAGATGCATTTGGCTGCAGACCCCCACCTGAAAATATTTTCTGCTAGGGAAATGTTTTCAAGATTTATCAAAATGTTTTGAAAATAGCCGATCTACAAGTTCAAAATTGCCAGTAATGGGACGCGTTGTGAGCTTGTAGATCAGCTATTTTCAAATAGGGTTAAAGTGATTAAACTGTTCCTCGTTTGCTGTGGACCCCCTGGAACAGCTTCAAGGACCCCTGGGGGTCCCCAGACCACACCTTTGAGAACCTTTTTTGCTCTAAAGATATGATAAAAAATATTATTGTAATTTAAATCCTATATTATACAACTGTAGAATTGAAGAAACTTCGAGAATTAATTATTTTTGCACAAACATATCACACTTAAGAACTCAAAGGCCACCCTAAGAGTGCTCTCTAGTATGCGTAGATTTCTTCTTAACTTAAGAACAAATCACAGCTAAGAAAACATTTGTGAATGCCAAAATCTCTTAAAAAACTTCTTAAGTGGGTCTAAGAACAAATTTGTTCGTAAGTACGATTCATGAATCGGGCCCAATGCTCTTAATAAGGGGCACTTGAAAACCTGAGCATATCGCATCACAAAATGACCAAATGTCTTTCTCTCTCTCTCTCTCTCTCTCTAGCCAAACTGCTATTAAGAACAGCAGGACCCAAGTGCTGAATGTGAGGCTTCACAGTGTGTAGTAGTTCCCATATAAAAAGTGCTTTCACATAATAGTGTTGCTGTCGGACAAGAAACAAAACCTTGTAGCTCAATATTATATCTTTGTCTCCACCAGGAGACTATGTTTTCGTTCTCGTCCTTCCGTGTGTCCACCAAGCTAACATTGGTCAAGCTTCACGTGACACGTGACAATATGTTGAAAGGGTGTGCTTTGATTGGCTAGCGAGACGCATGATGAAATAGAGGCCTATAAATAGGTGTGTCACTTCAAAAGATCATTTATATCTTTTGAAGTGAGGTAAGACAGGATTAATCAGGAACAGTACTGGCGGAGACCTGTGCTCCGAGGAGCACATTTTCTAGTTTTGTTTTTTTCATAATTGAATGCCCTATTTTAAATCTTGTCATCTGACAGTGTCATGCAAAAGTAGCAAAAATAGCAAAAGAATATGTATATATGTTAATTGACTTTCCCAAAATATGGATCATGACAGGCTGAGAGTGGTTAAGTCTGTCTGTGGGTTTTAAAATTATTGAAGCAATGAAAAGTATTAACATGAGCTTCAGACTAAATAATAACTACAATGGACCAATATGTTCTTCTTTTTTCTGTTTCCTGAAAAGTTATGGTTTTGACTGAACATTCAAGGTTTTTCTCCCCCCCCTCCGCGGCAGTGGCATATGGTCATTTTGAATCAACCTTCACTCTTTGGACAGTGCTGTTCACAATGTAAACATGACGCAAGCTGCTGAAAAGTGAAAAGCACTCGAGTCAAGACAGTCTTCAAACAAGATGGATGGACCCTGTGTAACTAGCGTGTCAGATAAGACAGAAACCATTCCGCTCGGAGGCTCAGGTTGTGCCAGTGAGTGAAGGGCTTGCGAGTCATGCCAGCCAGGCTGAGGGGATGCTGTATGCCAAGTGTCTGCCAGTGAGCAGTAAAAATCGCTTACATAGACCGGGCGGACACTTGATGTTTAGCAGCTAGTTAAATATGTGCCAGAAGGAATCAATATGCAATGTGTCATAAAGAACCTTGTGATTGACGTTCAAATCTGTTAAAGGGATATTTCACTTTCAAACGTGTTTGGGGTCATTTTAACGTCTACTCTGGCTTTTGTGAGCACCCCCCCAGACAGTTTTTAAGTTGCTTGATTGGGTATCTAGATATTTGATATTCATACAGACACGCCCCCTTCCGATACAAACCCATTGTAACGTCAAACTCCATTTTAACCATGTTAGATTCATTGAAAATTACTTTTTTCATGTATTAATGTATTTTGTTTTAAATTATATTACTCGTTATGCTACCTGAAACCATAGACATGGCTCTAATGTTGCTGTAGCATTTCTAGGCAATAATTCAAGTTAGCGGCTGTGTTAAGCATTTCTGTACTGGACACAAAGGAGCAAGTAAATTAACAAAATATATTTTGTGGGAAAAATATATATATTTCAAGTTATAAGTCAACATGAATTACTATTATTATTACAACATTACTATTGAAAAGTGATTTAAATGGCTAACATTAATGCCAGCATGGTAGTCCTACATGGAGCCAATTAATACCCAAGTGTGTTGTTAATTCAATTTCCTGTTTAATTTGGAACACTCCCATAGTCAGTCACAGGAGAGGAAAAGTAGTGGCTTTCGGGGGAAAAAAAAGATTACTTGAAATGTTATTTCATTGATGTTTTTAATTCTGCGGGCTTATCTTGGAGGGAGGGACTTCTTTAAAGCCAAGAACTAGTGATTGGCGATTTAGTGTTTTCTGGGGAACTTTCAGGGTCTTCCTGTAGAACAAATAAAAGTGAACTAATGGGTGCATCAGTAAGCCAAATATATCAGGTAATAAGAATGCACCCTACTGTAAACTTGGAACGCAATATCGGTATCAGTATTGGTATCAATTGATTTGACCACGCAATTATCACTTATCGGATATCAGCCACAATTTCAATACTGTGCAGTGTGTGCAGCCCAACCAAAAACCCCTCCCCGATAGTACTTTGAGACAAACTTGTTTTGTTAAAAGCGTTGCACAGATAAATTTGACTTGACACCCTGGTGTAATCCGCCATTTGGTCATTCAGAGTAGGAACAGGACTGAACACACAACAGCTGTCAAATGCTTTTCTGTGCCTGTTAGCAACTTAAAGTATGAGAGTGAGTGAGGTAGAGGGAACGCAAGCCTCAAGCTGAGTAAAGCGGCCATGTCACCCCACCCCCACCCCTGCCGTGCACTGCACATATGTTACCCCTGGCCTTGCTGCTGGTCACAGCTGCCCCCTATGCCTGTCTGGACGCTAGCTTAGCACATTAGTATTAGCGCTCTCCATTGCCTGTGTGGACATGTTACCGCCTGGCAGGGCACTGCTGGTCCGTCTGCGTGAGGCTGAGCCCCTTTGGTCATTAATGCTCAGCAGGTACCCTCAGCACTGCCAAAGGATCAAAGCCATGTGACAGTGTTACCCAAAGCGTGCACACGCGCACGCACAAACACACAGCACTGTGGCCTGACACATCTAGATGGAAGTTCAGAGATGCTAAAACTCAGATCCCCTCCTGAGCACTACATAAAGGATACCTTGATCCTTCACATAGAAGCACTCCCCAGAGCGATGCTTGCCTACTGTACCACCACATTGCTTCTCTACAGGCTAGTCCTGTTCACAGCCAATCCCATTATCTGCCAGGTAGATGTTCGCTATACATGCTGCCAGGGGGGAGACACACACACACACACACACACACACTCACACAATCAATTTCATGCTTGATGGGAAACCGATTAAACCAACATTGGTCGATACTGTCGATTTTAATCCCCTTAGAAGCCATCTTAATAAAATAAAATGTTAAACGTGAAATCGATGATTAAATCAGGCGCATTAAAAAAAATTGCAGATCGCTGTGTCATTTATGATTATCACAGGCGAGCGCAAGCGCCCCATGAAATTTAAGACACGGCCACGCTATAGTCATCAGAAAACAAGGGTTGACTCAGTCGACCCAAGTCCTCAAGACAGAAAGGATCCATCTTTCTAAATCAGCAGAAGCCAGGCTGTATAGCCAGAATGTTAACATCAGACAGGGACTGTTCAAGCCCTTTGCTGCAGGGTTCCATACTAATGTTACAGGGACTCCCTGGAAAGGTCTGCACTGCATCAAGCTCTGTTTATACTTTGACACACGATGGTGCCGCATGCTGAAAATAGCCAATCTACAAGATCACAACGCGTCGCATTCGCGACACATTGTGTGCCTTTGCATCAGCTATTTTCGGCACACAACACCATTGTACGACGGAGAATAAATTAAGCATCATCACTCTGCCAAGGAAAAGAGGACCTTTTCACACGCACACACACACACACACACACAAAGCCCTTTCATTTTCCACTTCAAGCCCGCAGGAATCGCTTGTCAAGCATTGTCACTACAATATGTCTCTGCTCTAACAAGTGTCCCTGGCCCTATAGCTCCAGGGCTGCACACACAGTAAGCTATAGGTAAAACCATACAGAGCACATCTCATACAGCCAAACGTGTGGGCGTTTTGCATTCCCTGCCTTGTGTGTGCACATTTGATTTTATTCATCTTGGGAATGCAAAATTCTGTGGCAGTATCTTATAATCTGATTATATAATCCAAGGGTTATGCTTACTACTGTACCGATCACAGCATGCATCATAATGTTACATACAGTACATCTCTCCCTTTTATAGTTCTGTCTCTTTGCTGCTGTGGGTCTCTTTCTCTCTCTTGTACACATTAATGGTAAACGCCACACTGTAGGTTTCATGTAATGCGTGCACTGCACATAAAACACACACTAACACATTTGTATTACTCACACACAATCACCACCATCTACCATGATACACCTTAAACCTACTCACTTGGGGAACTACAGTGCACACATACACATGTGAGTGCGTGCGTGCGTGCACACACACACACAAACATACGTATTACTATACTTCTGAGGACAGCCGAAAATAGTAGAAAAAATGGCATCTACAAGCTCGTAGAATGTAGATCGGCTTCTTTCCGGTGCGTGACATTGGCACACAACTAAATACAAAATAGGGTAAACTCTAACCCTAAACCTAACCTCTAAAAATACCTAATCCTAATCCCATCCTGAATCTTCATTTGTTTTTTGTCAACCAGGAAAATGGCATACTCACAATGTCAACGTTTCTAAAATTCTGTACTTGCGAGGACATTTTGTCCCTCACAAGTATAGTAACGCATGTACACACACACACACACACACACACACACACACACACAACATGTATAGCCCTGGCCCAGATCCATGCTATGAAGCACTGGAGGTTTGCTGGAATGTACAACAACGTACAGCACAACGACGACGAGGGGGAGAGAAGAAAATATACGCTACAGTTCCTGAGTATCTCCATGGCAACAGGCTGGAGAGCAGCATATCCCACTCCACGTTCTGCTGTCACAGAGTGAGGATGAATCCAGTCCTCATTAGGGAAGCAGAACCACGCCACTCACCACACACACACACACACACACACACACACACACACACACACACACACACACACACACACACACACACACACACACACACACACACCTGATTCCAGTACTAAACTGCAACAGTTTTGTCGCAAGGCAAAGAAAACACACACACACACACACACACACACACACACACACACACACCACACAAACGTTTGTATTTAACTATACTTGTGAGGACCATAACATTTTAGGACTGCATTGGAAATAGCTGAAAAATAGCACACCAAAAAAAAGTGATATAAAAGCTAATATGCGTTGTGAGCTTGCAGATCGGCTATTTTTCGGTGCGTGACATCAATCATCACAAGTATAGAATATGGATAACTAACCCCCCAAACCCTAAACCTAACCTCTAAATGCCTAATCCTAGCCCTAAACTCAACCTGAATCTTTTCCTAAGTAAGTCTAACTCTAATAATAGTTGTTTTAACCATAAAACAACAAGGAATATGGTCTGCACAATGTCCATTTCTCAAATTCCACCATACTTGAGGGGACGTTTGGCCCTCACAAGTACAGTAATACAAGTGCACACACGCACACACGCACACGCACACACACACACACACGTCATAAATCATTCAAACAACATTGAACATCTCCATTGCCTACTTCACTGGTTCTTCAAAGAGGGGTCTGGGGACCCCCAGGAGTCCTTGAGGGGGTTTCAGGGGGATCCCCAGCAAAATGAGCAACAGCTTGACACTTAATGCTGGCAAATCTTCTCTTATGGGGGTCCCTTACACAATATCTTTTTAAATGGGTGTCAGTGGCCAATTTGGGGGGGGTCCTTGACATGATGGAAGTGCTTGAGGACCACTGCTCTACCTCCACCACTGACTGGCCTGTTGGGAGCATGCAGAGTGAATACCAAAACGCTCGCCCCAAAACACAGTCGCCCCGGGGCAAAACCGGCGGTATTCACCCGGTATTCCTAAACGTAACCTCAGTAAAACTATGCCGAAACCTAACCTTATTCCTAAACGTAATCTCAGTAAAACTATGCCAAAACCTAACCTTATTCCTAAACTTAACCTCAGTAAAACGGTGCCAAAACCTAAACTTATTTCTAACCTTATCCTCTGTAAAACAAATAGGATACAAGATACAAGAACCGCTGGTCCGGGGGAAAAATGGGGGCGAGCGTGTTTTGGGACCTGCAGGGTACCATCAGTGCACTTCATACCAGTGGTGTTTTGGTCGTTGGAAGGGACAACACGGCGTGTGGCCATGTATTTTTCACACGCATGAACGGCATGGTACGGTGCACGCCACCGCCGTACCGTACCGCCGGGAAAAATAAATCACCATTACACCACTGCTTCATACAACTGTCACACATCCCCTCCTATCCAGCTTTGCCTTCTCCACTTATTTATTCATTCATTTCACTGCAACTGACAGCTGGTGTTTCCTGTGTGTCCATGTCTAGAAAGTGTTCTGCTGCCACAATTTCCGTGTCAAACTCAATAGTTTTCGTCAATTTCCCAGAAATGTCTCTTTGAATGCGAGTTTCCCTATGGGAATGCTGACCCCTAAAATCTTACACTTTATAGTGGTCAGTATAGATCATGCTCTACAACAGAGGTCTTCTATGTTTTTCAGGCCAATGACCCCCTAGCTGAGAGAGAGATGAAGCAGGGACCCCCTCTATATTATATAAAATTGTGTTTCAGATTAAACCTTTATTTTTTTACTTGGTCTGCTCTTTTTTTCCCCTCTACACCTATACCTCTTTGCCAAAAACCCTAGGGGTCCTGGACCCCCCATTGAAGACCGCTGCTCTGCAAGACATGGTATAACAGAGGAGAAACCCTTTATTTGCAATAGTGGTGCAGGGAGAAATTGAACACAGATCGAGTTGCTGACAAACTATGGTCCACATCACAACTGGATGCACTGCAATGTACTGTACTGTACTGTACTGTACTGTACTGTACACCTGGCAACTTTGATGCTGCCAAGATGGTTTCATGTCATCCAACTTTGATATTTTTTGTCTTCCACCAGTCACTTTGACACGTTTGACTTCTACAGCCGATCTTAGCCTCACCAAAATATCAGTGCCAAAGAAAGAGCTACAAGCCAGCACATGCAGCAGTACAATGTTGCCATGTCCTAATATAAGTGCCTTTGGGCTTGTTTTTCTGTAAAGTTGTTTGTAAATATTGGTAGTTGTGGGTTGTGTTATTTTGGGGCTTGTTTCAAGAGTAGTTGCTTATTTGGGCTTGCTTCCTTAATGTTGTTTAAAACAGTGGTTCTAAAACATTTTCATGGCAAGGACCCCCAGATTAATATGCATTTGTCTGCAGACCCCCCCCCCATCTGAACATATTTTGTGCCAGGGACCCCCCATACAAGATTTGTGTTTCAAAAATACTCCAAAATGTGTTTTTTTGAAAATAGCAGATCTACAAGCTCATAGGTCTTTTCATAGACCTGGTTGCTTATTTCCTGCAAAATCTGGCAACACTGCATACAGCAAGCAACACACTCAAAACACCTCTGAACCAAGTACTTGTACAAAGAGATCACAGGCTTACATTGAATTCAGCTGGATTCTAGGCGTGCAACAGTTCAATGAACTAATTAATTATATTTGAATATAATTGAATTGATAATAAAAAAATATAATGAATACTTTTTTTTAAAATACATTTTGGAGGAAAAAAACACCTTTTCTTTTAATTTTCTTATGGCCAATCTACAGTTTGTGAGCTTGTAGATGTGCTACTTTAAAAAATTGTGTAAGTATAAAATAGGGTTACAGGGTTAGTGGTTAATCAGATTATTTGATTTAAATCTTGAGATTTGCATTGATTCGTTGATATATATTTTTTTAAATAACGTGATTCCTGTTTATTCCAAAAAGTAATCGACAGAGTTATCACTAAGAAGATACTCGATAGTTGTAGCTCTACAGGATTTCTTCAACAGGGCTTGGTTTTGTCACAATCCAGTGGATCTGTGAAAGGCTGCCTCTGAATGCTCTCTGTAGTCAAACTCATACTCACTCCTCCACTCACTCACTCACTCACTCACTCACTCACTCACTCACTCACTCACTCACTCACCCACCCACCCACACACCTCTGCTCACTCTATCACATGGTATTGTACCAACAAGCTCCACTATAGGACAGATCAGGATTCCATTTCCTTAACCACTTAAGCCCTATGGACATCTTCATACGACAAATAGCAAAGAACGCAATGTGACACATTGTGAGCATGTAGATCTGCTGTTTCTGCTAATTTGTAAAAAAAAAAAAAAAAAGAAAACACCTGACGAATTTGCCCAAAATGGGGATGCCAGGGTTATTGTGGTTAACATACATTTTTAATTAAATGTTGATATTTTCAAACGTATCAGACAGCCTATATTTCCCAAAAGGAAATGCATTTATTCAATTCCCACCCACTCCCACCGAATCGAACCCTGCTACAGGTATGGGACTGTACTGAACACCCCTGCAAAATCATGCAAAAGAATGTGGTCGAATGGAGAAAAAGATATGAGAGTGTTGCAGACAAGCTAAGCGTAGTCACACTCAGTCAGTCACTAGGCAACTCCTTATTATTCGTGTGTGAAGAAGGGCTCCATTACGTTGCCTGCTGATGTTGAGCCAGTCCTAAATCATTACAACATCAACTCAATGATGCAATGAGGAATCCAGGGATTACTTGGAAGATCATGTCAATCTTAGAAATGTGGTTACAGTATATATATGTCAATGCTGGGGGTAATCTCAGGCACCACTGGGCCGATCGGCGTGAAACTTTGCACGCACACTCCCAGTAGGCCAAGGAAGACGCAAAATAAATCTAATACTTTATACTTTGTATAAACGTTATATACTTTTATACTTTGCCGTACGATGGTGTTGCGAAATATAGCAAAAATAACTGGTCTACAAGCTCGATCGGCTATTTTCAGTATTTTTTTTAATTGATTATTTTATTAAAATTGATTATTTTTTCTAATCATTTAAATCAATTACTTTGATTAACTGATGCACCCCAACTTGTATCTGCTTGCGTGCATTTATGCTAACTGCTACTGTGGTCACCTGCTGCATTATTGCCACATAAGATAAGATAAACCTTTATCTTTCATCTGGTGAATGTTTGGTATGCTGAAAGTTTCCTTGCTATATTTAGAACGGTGGTTCTCAAAGTGGGGTCCGGGGGACCCCCAGGGACCCTATTTAAACATCGACATACAACGTGTTGTCTCAATGTGTGAGCATATGTTGATGACCTCCATATATTGAAAGTGACAAGGACAGACACAGAGATCTCCATATATGAGATCTCCATATATGGGCATAAAAGAGACAAGGACTGACAGATATATGGGCTTATCAGTCAAATCGGCGGTGCACCTTAGGTGTGAGGGCCGCATGGCGGCCGAACCTCTAGTTTATACATTTGCAGGTCCTTGACATGAAAATGTCTGATTTAGAAAATGATTGTGTTCTATCCTCCTGTGTCAGCATAGCATGAGCATCAATGGGAACATCACACACAGTTCCCCTTGTATTTGTGAGATGTGAGGTGAGGTTATTTGTGGGACATTTGACTAAATGAGCTGTTTGAGGATGCTTGCTGCAGGGGAATCAGAGCTGGGAGAAAGCGCCTGCATGCGAGCGCCTGGGGAGCTATGAAGAAGCTCCTCAGAGATCCTCCACTCCCCATGCCATGGATGACAAATGGCTACCTCAGCCCAGACCAGTGATGGAAAGTAACTAAGTACATTTACTCTGTGCTCTGTAAGTACTGTACTTAACTGTAGGTAACAAGTCGGAGGTACTTTACTTGAGTATTCCTTTTTTTCTCCCTATATACAAATGTTGTACCTTTTACTCCACTACAATGATTTGACAGCTTTAGTTACTAGTTACTTTGCAATTTTAGATAATTAATGCAAAACATACATACATTAACTGATGAATGATGATGTGTTATTAAGCTACCCATCAGCACAAAGTAATTAAAATCAGCCCCACCTTTACCAGCTGCAGCATTAAAGTGATGAACACATTATGCATTACTAATTACAGTCCAATAATATGATATAATTATCAGCATAATGAGTCATTTCAATCTGGTACTTAAAGTATATTTTGATTCCAATACTTTTGTACTCGGGTACAATTTTGAATGCAGGATGTTGACTTGTAACACAGTGTTTCTACATTGTGGTATTGCTGCTTTTACTTAAGTGAAAAACTAAATCTGAGTGCTGCTTCCACCACTGACTACAAACATAGGGAGGTGTGTAGGTCCATACAGCTGTGTGTACGTGCAACAGAAACTCACTAAGCATGTGGAGATATGTTTGACACATGAGGAAAGCTCCTATAAGCTGCATATCAATGTGCATGTGCGTTAACAATGGAGGATTAATGGCGCTATTGACAAAAGAGAAATGGAGACTTCCTGCTGCCAATATCACATTATAGTACATGAGCCATTAAATCCTTACATGGTACCCTATCTCTATGCACACATCACCCAACCTGAATGTACAGTGTACATACACACATCCGGGACACTTTTACACTTACTGTAAGCCCTATTTCATACTTTGACATAATGATGGTGTCATGAGGTCAGTATTTTTGGGGGTCTTTTTTTAAACTATTGCGATGTAAATGGTTTAAATGACCTGCCTGTCACATAAGCATGTTTGGGTTTTTCTGGCACAAAAACACTCGTGTGCTATGCATCCAAAACTCTCTCAGAAGCCAATAGTCACAAGATACACGTACACAACGGTCCTGACTAAATATGCCCTGTCAACCAGCAGAATGCTGGATTTGGATGGAGCTGCAGTATACCAGCCTGTCGGCCTTTATTTATGGAAAAGAGGAGGGGGCGTGCATACTGTACGTTTGAGCGTGCATGCATGTATTTGTGATGGGGGGGGGGGGGCTCCATTAGGTCACCTGGGAACCACCACTTGAGCCACAGAATCCAACATGTGGTCCAGAAGTCAGGGGCATTTGAGAGGGACGACTGTCCACCTCTCACACGGCACATAGAGATGGCAGGTGAGTTCTCTATGATCAGGCAACCCCCACCCCTCCCTCCATCTCTCTCTCTCTCTCTCTCTCTCTCTCTCTCTCTTCCTCCCCTGCCCCTTCCAGTTCTCACCCTTCTCGTTTCCACTAGGGACCGTTCATTCTACAAATGAGCAGCCCTCATGGGCGAAGTGTAATATGTGGATAAACCCACGACATGCACAGTAACATCTGACATCCTTATTAATGTAATGTATTCCTGTTTCAACGTAACATCCTTATTAACCATAGGAACCCTAGTGTCCCAAATCTGGGTACGAACATTCTGTGAAAACAGATGATCTACAAGCTCATGCGAGCTTGTGAATCGGGCTATTTTCGTAGAAGAGGGAAAAAGGAAGGGGGCCTTGGGGTACCCCAGTTAACGAAGTATATAGGGTTTAAGACTTTAAGTGGTTAATGTAATGTAATCAAGTTTTAATGTAAAATCCTTATTTACTGCAAAACAGACGCCCCACTGATGGTCAAGGAACGGAAAATGTTTTTGTCTTTTTGTATTTTGTCCTTTAAATCCTGATATTCTGCAAGGGCTCAGGAGGGGAATCTCAGTGTGAAGATGATGATCACATCGTCAAGATGAAAATCCCCTGTTGCCCAGGGTGGAGACTACATCATCCCCCCAATCTGGTCGGATTCGAACGCTCATGCACACACTTAACACACACAACTGCACCGTTCACTATGATGAGAAGCGGTGCCTCCTTTCGTTCGAAAAACTCACAGACAGATGTTGCGTGTCTTCATACGACAGAGGTGTCATCTATTCTCCATAGCGCTCCCTGAGAGCTTCACTGTGATGTCCACCCACTGCCAGGAATACCAATTACCTAATCTGCTGTGGTAACTTCCCCAGCTACCTGTTTCTCACACACACACACACACACACACACACACACACACACACACACACACACACACACACACACACACACACACACACACACACACACACACACACACACACACACACACACACACACACACACACACACACACACACACACACACACACACACACACACACGACATTACAACAGATGTCACTCGAGCTTTGCCATGTCTCTTCCTTGCAAAAAATGTAAAGAAAAAGAAAAAAACAGACTAGCTATGTTCCTGTGGAACACAACGCAACAATTACCCCCCATCTTCTTACCTTGTAGCGAGTCTACGTTGCGGAGACATTGGAGCACGTATGCAGAGCGTCTTCACACAGTGACAGGAAGCCAGTGGACAGCAGTCATGCAAGACAGAGGTGTTTCACATCTGAGCGAGCGACGGAGAGAGAGAGAGACGGGAGGGTGGCGGGGGTGTTGGAGGGGCAGAGAAACAGAACCACTCCTCTGGGAGGTTTTTTTTTCTTCCTTCCTTTCTCGTTGCTTTTTTTTTCTTCCCCAAGCCCCTCTTTGATGAACGGAGCGGTGATGCGAGGAGGAGAGAAGGAGGAGGAGGCGGAGGGAAGAGCGGGGTCTGTCGGGCTGGGCTGTGTGGATCACCTGGAGCAGAGGCTCCGTCTCCGCATTTACTCCTCCACTGCAGCAGTGTGAGGCAGCAGCAGCGCGAGCTGCATGTTCCACGGGCTCCCACAGATCACCGCAAAACAAGGACACGGAGTCTCCATCCGGTGGATTCAGGATTCTGCAGCTCTGTGTCTTCTTCGCGCGCTCGCGTCCCCGCCAGCACAATCACTCATACTGTACCCTCCCTCTGTGTTTCTATCTGCACATCTGTCTGATGGTCTGTCTGTCTCTGTCTCTGTCTCTGTCTCTGTCTCCGTCTCTGTCTCTGTCTCTGTCTCTCTCTCTCTCACCCTCAGCTTATGACAAGTCATAAATATATTTTTTTCATTTCATTTTTGCATTTGGATCTCAGCTTTCTTGCACTGTATTGGTCTGTGACCTCGCAGCGAGCAGTGTGGTCACATGTCTGGGCCTCTTTGTAATAAAACGTCAAGCTCAATAACGCCTCGGCCAACCTCCTGCTTTCTCTCGCTCTCTCTCTCTCTCCCTCTCCTCGATGACATCACTCCTCCAGAGCCACCACTCCTGGTTGAGGGCTACTAGTTTCCCTCTTCTCTCATCAGGACCCTGCTAACACTGCTGACACCAGACATGTGCCTCAGGACATACATAGAGGTGTTCAGATGATAGGTCATGTGCAGAGAAAGTGCAAGAACAAGGCTTGAGGGTGGCCGTGGCTGATTGGGTAGGGTTAGGCCGTCTGAGACTTCGAAGGTCTCCGGTTCCACCATCCACACGCCCAGTCAACATGTCAAAGTGTCCCTGAGCAAGACTCTTAACCCCTAACAGCTACCCCTCTGTGTGCTCACCAGAGCCATCTGAGCACCCAGTGGCTGGGTGAAGCAGTAAAAGCAATTTCCCCTCCCCTAGGGACCATAGATTACTCATTTCCCACCTTTGACTATGCTGACATGGATTATAATTCCAGCCAGGCAAACACATCAAGACCCCGATGACCCATGCCTGAGGTGAGGACTTTCAAATTCGTGACTCAGTAACTTAAAGTAAAATACTATCATTAGACTTCACTTTGTGCACATTTTCACACAAGCCTTCTTGTGTGAAAATCCTATGTATTCTATGCATTACGAAGACTAATTTACTGCCCGTGCTTCAGCCCCGAAGCAAACCGCCGTGGAGGTCAGCATCTCTATGCATCTCCTTCTCCCAACATGAAATGCAAAGTCCACAAAGCAGTGCCCTCGCTCTGTGAGTCAGCCCACCCTCACATTCACCTCACGTCCACCCTGCTCCAGTCTGTTCTCTCTCTCTCTCCTCCAGTGGAGAGGACCTTTTAAAGAGACAATCTTGTGGAGGAATAAATACAGATTTTGGTGAGGACCCTGCTGATTTGGGTCTAACGTACGACTGGTTGGTATTCGGGCGGCAAGGTGCCACTTAGGAGAAAAGTGACAGCTCCTCTAGATGGAGAAGATGTGAAATCAGCAGCAGGGAGAGCAGATAGAGAGGGGAGATGAAGGAGAGGCTAAATGAGAATAGAATGAGGTTTCTGACTTCACACAGCAGTTAAGCACCTTAGAAGTCCTGAAAAATATCCAATAATAATTCATCCTTATTCTAGAAAGGTATGAGTCTAATGCATAAAGTGTGAATGAACGCACTGGTGCACTCCGCTCTGGTATCATAATGTTTTATACATTAGTATGAGTTCCCTCTGTGGGGGTCCAATGTACAAGGAAACATGATAATGTGCAAGAAAATGTGATAAGGTGCCCGTCCAGTGGATAAAACAGAGCCCTGCCTCTCTAGGGCAGGGCTTCCCAAACATTTCCATGGCAAGGACCATAGCCTTGGATCAAGACTATTATAGATGTATTTTATCGAGTCTGACATTTGCTTATGTGTCTATAGTCTTGGTCTCTTGGTCCCCGGGTCACTGGAAATTCGCAAGCAAAGCCCCTACTTCTCTGTACATGTACAACAAAAACATATAAAGTGCTGACCCTGTAGCCACAGATGTTAACTCGCCATTTGGAACCTGTGTGCACTGTATTAGTCCGAATGCTGGATTTGGATGGAGCTAGTTAAAATACGGACTAATACAGGGTTCCAAATGACGAGTAAACTTCATATGTTTTTTTTTTTTTTACATGTACGGAGAAGTACGAGCTTTGCGAGCGGATTTCCAGTGATTATAGGGACCCAGAAACCAAGACCATCATAGATACGTAAGCAAATTGCAGACTCGATAAAATACATCTATGATATATATATCATAGACTCTGTCTGTGGCTACCCTTTTAATAGAGAAAACAGGAGATCTACAAATCTCACAATGTGTTGCATTGTGATGCGTTGTGAGCTAGTAGATCTCCTATTTTTGCTATTTTTGACAATAATGATATGGTTATTTATTTATTCTTTATTAATAATTTTTTCTCCCTTCCAACTGAGCCCCTTGGCGCCCCCTGGCAGCCCCGCTGCGGGCCACAGCCCCCACTTAACCACTGCTCTAGGGTGTCAGTAATCCAGTGGAGAAAACATGATGAAGTACTCCAGGGCAGTGCCGGCTTTATGCAAGGGCTTTAGGTGCTGCAGCACAGGGCACCAACCATGGGGGCACCAAACGACAGGGCAAAAGTGAAAGAAGACTCAACTATCGCGAAAGAGTGGTGAAACGTGTCGGCAGCACAAGCCGGTGAAGTTAAAAATTTCCGCGCTGCAATCCAACCCGCTGACAAACCTTTCTGGGGGGGGGGGGGGGGGTAACGAAACCGGTCGTAGCACCGGGCACCACGAAGGGTTAATGCGTTAATCTGCCCCTGCTCCAGGGTGCCCTTCCAGTGGAGAAAAATGGATGCCCTACATCTTCGAAAATTAGTTGGGATGCTATGTCCCATATCATGAGCCGCCTCTGTAGTGGAAAATACCCTCAGGGTTCCTCTGTTATGTTGTAGTGTTTTTGTTTTTCATCTCGGGTTTTATTAATAATTGAATACTTTAAATCTGAGTCACGTAATAAAACTGATTTAATCTTAACCAGTGTTTCGAGTCCATTTCAATGGAAACCAGCGACGTGAAGCTACAGTACAAAGTGATACCCAACACTTTTCTTATTCGTTAACCAGTTGCCTGTGCTATTTAATCCTACTCTTTTCATTTACACAGAGTGGTTTGAGAAGCACTTCAATGGCGACTCGGCAGCATTTTAGCAGGCGTTTTTTTTTGTACATTTCTCTTTGCTAGTGTGAACGTAAAATCAGTCTGTAAATCCATGAAAAACAATTCTAATTCTGCTTTATAACTTAGCAATTATCAATGTATCAATGAACTCCAACTTAACATTGTGTTGTTACATTACACACACACACACACACACACACACACACACACACACACACACACACACACACACACACACACACACACACACACACACACACACACACACACACACACACACACACACACACACACACACACACACACACCTCTTCTCCAGCATCTCTCAATTGTGACCGTGGCCTTTTCAAACCAAAACGTTGTCTTCTCTTGAAGACAGCAAAGTATCATGAAATTCTGCCCATCTACAGTATGATAGATTTAGGAACTGACCTTGATTATGCCCTTTAACTTTGATCTTTGTTTACTTTGGGCAGCCTATCGATCATTCCCACCAAGTTTCCTAAAAATCCGGGTATCGCTTCTCAAGTTAATGTATTTTGTTAACCTTAGAGATTGATTATGACCTTTTTTCCATATACCTTTTCTACCCAAAAATACATCCTCCATTGGAGGAAACCTACTGATCATTCCCTCCAAGTTCCATGAAAATCAATGCTTCTCAAGTTATCCTGCTAACAAATAAACCAGTGCACACAGAGACAGGCAGGGCAATGATTAACAAAGAGAGGTGAAAGATAGACCAAGAGACTTTAACATGGCACATTACTATCAATATTTCATTTTCCACAATATTCTTTCAACACATACCTAGCACTCTTTTAGCTCACATACCTAGTACTGTACCTCAGTGTGGATTTTGTCGACTAAAACTATGCCAAAAAATGTTCGTCAATTACCTTTTGTTCACTGACTAAATAAAAACGAAATAAAAACGAAGCTATGATGACTAAAACTAACTAAAAACAAAAAATATTAAGTAAAAACTAGAGTAAAATGTTAGGGAGGGACTAGTGGAGAAGAGATCCAGTAGAACTAAAAGACAAGTCATTTTATGCTTGTTTGCGCTCGGGTGTGGGCGCACTGAAAATAGCAGTAGTGTAAAATCAAAATCATTACGATGCCATCAAGGCCCGCCAAAAAATACATTTTAATCGACTAAATCAACTGTAGATCTAAGTTGACTAAAATCTTATGATATTTAGTGGACTAAAACTAGACTAAAACTAAAACATTTCAGGTGACTAAAATATGACTAAAGCTAAACAAAAATTATATTCAAAAGACGATGACTAAAACTAAATCAAAATGTGCTGTCAAAATCAACACTGCTGTACCTAGTACCTCCTTTAGCACGCATACCTAATTTACGCCCCCTCACCCCTTTGAGTGGCAGGCACACCCACGCATCTACTCAGAGACTACTTCATACAGTATGTGCCTATGGAGACATTAGCAAATTATGCATTTATATATTCACACATTCACCGCCGCACTACATGACTTCATACACACCTCATACTAAGGACCGCAGCGGAAAAGAGCTGTAAGCTTTTTGGCGTCATCCTTTTGATTATGGTGGGTCAGATCGATCGTATGTTATTGTGACATACAGTATGTTTATTTCATGATCAATACAGATATCAATCATTAAACCTCTTCAGACTCAATCCTCTCATCCAATTTCTTTGCATATGTAGGCCTACTTGTTGCCTGCTTCAATAGATGCTAGTTATGTTATTCAGATGTGCAGATGGGTGACCAATTAAAGGATAAACCTGAGTAACTGAGTGGAGAAACATAATGAATGCATCTGCAATGCATCATGCTTAACGGCATATATAAAAATGCTGAGCAGGCCCAGTTGACCTGGGTATTGAATCAAGATGGCAAGTGGAAACGATCTAAGTGGCTATGAAAGAGGGTTCATTCTTAAGGGCATGGATGGCATGAGCTTCAGTTACAAAGACTGCTCAACTGGCTAGTATTTCAATAGGTGACTAACAGTGACTAACAGTGATTAAAGTGACATCGGCATTTGAAGCCTATAATCATCATAAAATAGGGTCAGAAATGATGTTTGAAAGCGCACATTTGATAACTGTGACGCTCATGACATGAATTAATGTGATCACTGATCTGTAAGGAAAAACAGAAGAGCAACTCTTCCTCAGGTGACTGAGAATGTCAAAACAGGACATGATCAGACTGTCAACTCACTACATAGAGAGGGATGTTATAGTAGGGTCGCAGTGCATAAACCCCTCATTACAAACCATAGGCTACAGAGTCTACAGAGATGTGGAAAAGGTGATATTGTCACTTGCCAGATGAGTCAAGTGGACAAGTACATGGGTGGCGTACACCTATAGAACAGCACAGGCCTGAATGTGAGGGGGGGCAGTGGCTCTGTTATGCTGTGGGGGCATTTTTCTGCCATGGTTTTTGCATCCACTTGCCCCCTTAGAGGGAAGGGTCACTGCAAATCAATTCACAGATATTCGGAGCGATCACCTTTTCTATCCCAATGGGAGTGGTCTCTTCCAGGGTGACAATGCCCCATCGACAGGGCACAAGGGGTCACTGAGTGGTTTGAATTTGAATATGATGTGAATCATATGCTACTGTACACCTTTCACAGTCACCAGATCTCAAACCTAAGGGAGATTTTGTTAGACTTTTCGTTAGACTTGTTAAACATCACTCCATAACCATCATCAAATGAGGGAATATCTTTCGTTAGAATGGTGTTTCATCCCTCCAGTACAGTTTCAGAGACGCCTTCCTAGGATACTGTTGGTTTTTCCTTAAATTGTATGTATGTTAACTTTTTTGCCTGTAATTTAGATAGATGTACTGTATGCTGTCTACTTGTGAACAGATGCTAAGTACTGCATGTTATGACTCCTACTTTATGTCTACCTGCTGTCCTAGTTACTTTGTCACACTCATTTATTTTGTAAGCACTATATTTACTTGACCAGACTAACCCTACAGTATGGTTGATACTGCTTATTCCAATCTTGTACTTTACTTTGTACTGCAAGTTACTTTGGACAAGATGCCAACTAAATTATACCTCTAGAGCAGTGGCTCTCAAAGTGGGGTCCAGGACCCCAGGGGTCCCTTTAACCATATATACAGTACATCAGCTATTTGAAAATAGCCAATCTACAAGCTCAAAACACGCACAACCATTATTAACCACTAGGCCATACCCAGGGAAGTGCACAACCAAACTATATGCAGACTTTTTGGGAGCACAACTGCTACTACAACTTGTAGTTACACACTTTTGAAGAAGAGTGCCACTCATTTGATCCTCCTGACTGTGTCCTATAGATCCTATAGCCTGTGGGGACCGCAACAATGACAACAGAGCCCATAGCCCGTGGCACAAAAAAATGCAAATAAAGCTTACATTTGGGGAAAGTGAACAATGGGCTTCATCACCCTCTTTATATATGCCAATGTTCAATGCCTGTATGCAAATCGATTGGTCAACCCACTGAGGAGAAAAAATTATGCAAACTGGACAGAGGTTTCATAGTATTGTTTTCATGGGAATTTATCATACCTATATATTCATATTAAGTTGTTGACTACTACTTTGTTAGGTATCATTATTAAATTATGGACTTTTATATTTATATTATACTGATTACAAGCCAATTGGCAGTGGCACTGGGAGTTCACGCCAGCCATGGAAAACAGTGATCATGTGCCCAGACTGCCCACCGAAAAGGTTGTCCACCCCTTCTCTACAGGAGGTCACTAATGGCCTATCTGAAAACCTGGAGCCACAAAAATTCACTTTCATGATGAAAACCTAATTAAAACTCCAAACATCTCACACACAACACGACAGCGATAGGTCGAATTGTCAACAACAACTGACTATAAAGATGAGATCAACTCACTGGCACTTTAGTGCGCCCTTAATGTCGACAAGACCAAGATCGTGGACTTCAGGAGATCATGCGCCCATCCTCATCGATGGCACTGCAGTGGAAAGGGTCAACGAGTTCAAGTTCCTCGGAGGAGGAGCTCAAATGGGAGACACACACAACACACGTGAGGAAAAAGGCTCAGCAGCAACTTACTGGCTCCGCCGCCTGAAGAAGTTCGGAGTAGGACACCGCATCCTCAGGCTGTACTACAACAGGTCAGTTGAAGGCGTTCTATCTGGCTGTGTTACGGACTGGTATGGAAACTGTACTGCGCGAGAAAAGCTTACTTACAGCGAGTGGTGTGATCGGCAAAGCGCATATTGGGAGGCAGTGCTCCAGGAACTGTACAAAAAGCGGTGTGTAGTCAAAGCCCAGCGCATCATCAAGGACAAGCATCACCCCAGTTACAAACTGTTCAAACCCCTACAGCGGCCGCGGCCGGGCAAGGGGGCCTACAGTACCTACCTACAGTATCAAGAGCAGCACCACCAGGTTCCTGAACAGCTTCCACCCGACTGCCGTCAGATTGCTGAACAAGGCATGAGCCTTGTTCAGCAGCCTGATGACAGGCGGTGTCGTCAGGCTGGTCTCAGACCTTTGCTCTTCCTTGGACCTACCTGTGGATTATACCAGGGACAAGTGACTTGGACTTTTTCTTGCTCTTCCTCATGGACCTACTTGCGGATTATACCAGTGTGTTGTTTTCTAGCACCTTAACTAACGTCCATAGTATATCATGCACAGTATACATCTGCCTATGCTCACGCACCTTTATATCTTATCTCAGGTACAATGTGTAAATATGTAGATAATTTGTTTGTCTTTCTTCGATTGATCTCTTTTCCCCTTTGCCCCCCTTCCCTTTCTTTTTTATATGGAAAACAATACGATAGAAATATGCACGAAAACTAATCAGAGACATCCAGTAAATCCAACCCTGTTGGTAATGACAACAGAAGGCCTGCTAATGTTGAAAGCGGACAAATGCTGAACTCCTGTGACAAAGTGTGACATAGGAAAAAAATGCTTTCAACAACCTACTTAAGTTTCCATTATGGCCTGGACCGCTGGCGTAACGGTCCAGGCACCTAGGCTCCAAAGTAGTGTGACAGCGCGTCACGAGTTCGAGTCCCAATCCCGACGCCCTGTCACTCCCCATCTCTCTCCCCATTTCCTGTCAGACTACTATCCTATCAATAAAAGGCATGCAAGCCAAAAACATTATCCAAAAAAAATATAATTCCATTACATAGTTTTAATATCAACAAATCAATTAACCACTTAAAGGGGATTACCACTCATTTTCAACATTGAACTATGTCTTTAATACACCTTAAAGCTGTTATGTGGAAGTAAGAAAAAAGTCCCCCCCTTCTATGTTGCCTAGAACTGGAGAATTGATTGTTGAGGTCATGTGATCAGTAGTCTCGCGTCACCAGACAACTATTCCACAATCTCTGAATGCTATATAGAGTCTGGAACTCCACTTCCCGAAAGCTGTTTAACGGAAGTTGTTCAGACCGGAAAGACATTCGACCAATCACGACGCGGTGCCCGCGGACCTGTAGTCCCAGTGGAAACAGAACCGAGGCGGAAGCATAGTCATAGGAGCGGTAGATTCATGTTATTTGTGCGAGGATTGTTTATCACAGAAAACCGAGAAAGGTATCATGGAATTAACGCCGAAAAAAATGTGAAAAAAGACACTAGACATAAACGATGTTTATGAGATTCGTTGATTCCAGTCGGACTCCTTTGCGCCACTGCACAATGCTAAAACGGAAGTGGGTAGGGGAGGGGCATCCGCTTTCCCCTTACACATTATCAGAGCTTCCGAGTCCCAGACTGTATGCCGGAAACATTTGTAAATTGTGGGAGGCAACAGTCTGGTAACGCAAGACTATGTGATCAGTGACATACAGACGGTGTACTTTTAGCTCTGCCCTCTAGGTTGCTGCATTCACTAGAATGGGGAATCTCACTTCCAGCTGAAACAGTGCAACTTGTAGTAGTTTATAATTATAATGGCATTATGGTTATACTGTATATCACATTTCACAAGACATAGTACTTGTAAAATGTAGATAATAGAGATCAATTATTAGAGCATTATTAAATGCTCTAATAAGTCTTAACTTTATATTCAAGTCGCACTGTTTCAGCTCTAAGGTGTATTAAAGACATAGTTCAATGTTGAAAATGAGTGGTATCCCCCTTTAAGTATTATTGTCTCCGCCAGGCCGAAGGCATGGCGAGAGAGTATGTTTTAAACCCTGTCCGTCCGTCCGTGTGTCATTCTGTCATTCTGTGTACATCTAATCTCCGGCACCGTTGGCTTGATCGCAGCGAAATTGTGCACACACACTCCCTGGATGCCAATTCAGAACCTCTGCCCTAAATTTTTCACATTTTTTTGACAGTGAGAAAGAGAAGAAATGCCACTTGATTTTTTTTTAAATCAGCCTCATGGTGGCGCTATAACAGACTGATTTGTGTTTTTACCTATAACTGCACCGATCTGTGTAAAACTTTGTATGCACACTCCCTAGAGGCCAAAGAAAAACCTTTGCCCTGCATTTTTCACATCTGGCTTTTATAGCGCCACCAGGCCTTCAGTTTTCCAAATCCAAATTTCACACAAATCGGTACACATAATCTCTATAGTCATGTGATCAAGACAGATCTGTTTGATTTTTTTTTTCATATTCCATCCTGATTGGCTAAGATTGACATCTGAAGTTTGCAGGAATTGCCCATTTTGAAATTCTGCAAATCATGAACGCAGCGTCCGATTGCGGTGAAACTTTGCACACTCATTCGCACTAGTTGAGGAACAAATGCCACCCTTTTAACATTGCCCTATTATAGCTCCACCCGGAGGCCGAATTTCGCGAAACTTTTTTCTTTTATGTTACTCCTAATTTCGTGAGCTTCTAGATTTCCTTTTTTTCACTATTTTCAACTTTTAAAAAAAACTTTGCCAAAACATGCCCAAAATAAGGATTTAAATAATCGCTATTCAATCGATTAGTTTGATTAATTGTTGCACCCCTATATCCGTTTGTAGACTCAATGCATCTGCTCTTGAATTTAATAATTACGGATATGGCATTATGGATTTATCTTTAGGGAGCTGTTGTAATTAATTATGTCCACAAGCAGAGGAGCTTGAGTGAAGAGGCTACCTATTAACATTAATAGTCTGTTGGGTTGCTGCTGACATTACAGATTTCATTAAATGTTTGGCTCAAATTTGTTACATGGGGAAAATTAAAGTTCATGGTTGCTTAATACTGTAGCTAGTTAGCTAGGCTCACAACTGGATAAATTAGGTGATTGCCTCGCCATTTGCATTTCTGAATTGACTTCACACAAAGGCACCTGATTTGCATCTTTGTGCCATAACAAAATGAAAAATGCCGGCCGGACGGACAGACACTGACACACGGACGGACAGGGGTGAAAACATAGTCTCAGCCACGCCTTCGGCCTGGCGGAGACACAAATAAATATCTAGCTGTATATATAGTGCATTCCCACTAGGCCAAGGAAGCAATGCCACTTGATTTTTTTTTAATCAGCCTCATGGAGGCGCTATAACAGGCTGATTTGTGTTTTTATTTTTACCTGTATATGTATTGCAATAATAATGTGTGGTTGTCAGAAAATCCCAAGGCACACCTGGACTTGTCTCACGGCACACCATGCCTTAACAGTACTGGTCCATTAATAATGGACCAGTACTGTTACATATATTATACACCAGTGTGAAATAGTTTTATTTATAGCCAAGACGCAAGAAATAAAACTGATTCCCATGTTAATTCCTGAGGTAAACTCATGCTGCCGAGCTCTCTTTTAAACAAGCCAAATACCAATTAGTGTAATGTAAGGCAGGAAGAGGGTGACCTCTCTTGACAAATGGCTCCCCTCCAGAAGGCCAAAGCCCCTACACCAAGCAATAAATATAAAATAGGATTACATTTTCATAATTCCATATATACAGTACATCATCTCAGCATATCTAAGAAAATATTGGACACAAACAGCACACACTGACACTTAAACCCCCCCTTAAACCCTATATATTTCATAGACTGGGGTTCCCCAGGGCTCAGAGTGCCTTTTCTGGCTGAACTGAGCACTTTAATAAGTTGAAAATAGCTATTATTTTTGCAATAGTTTTTATCAACTGTCCAGTCACGACTGTATACAAACACAGAGCTGCTCCTTGTCCGAGCTGATGGTCTCGCTACGCCCCACTATCAGCGGCCATCGGGGCACCCATACTCCGGACTTCTACCACCAGCGTCCTAGTCCTTCCTCCTCTTCTGTCTAACAAAATAGTATGTCACCTAATATTGTCTAATATAATTACATCTTATTCGCTATGGACACTGTGGAGATGTATTTTCTTAAAGCTGGCCTAATAATATATCGGAACTCAACTCGGAGCGAGTTGTGGTCCAGTAGCGTGGGCACCAGGTGACAGAAAGCAAGCAGCCATGCCCAGAAAGCAGAGCTGTCAGACTGTCCCTCGGTACATTATCTGACAGCAAATAATGGGTTTGGGATTTTCTCTTTTCACTAAATGTCACACTTGCACAGAGCCTGAGAAACACATCAGCATATGTTTGCTTAATTCAGGGGTTCCCAAAGTAGGGGTCGCGACCCCACTTGGGGTCGCGGGAGACTGACGTGGGGTCGCGAAATTATTTTGGGTCATTAAAAAAAAAAAAAAAAAAAAAACATTTTTTTTTTTTTTTTTTTTTTTACTTTTTATTCAACAGAATGGATGAAATACCATCTAAAATGATCACAAATGGTACATTTTACCATTTTAACACATTACAAATGCGCACTGAACGTGCAAGTTTATGTGCATAAATGACCTCCAGGTTTAGGTGGGGTCGCGAGTCAATTTCCGCCTTATTTTGGGGTCGCGGGCTGAAAAGTTTGGGAACCCATGGCTTAATTAACTAGGGAAGAGGGTGATGTGTATATGCTTCTATATATTTTTTTAATCTATCTCAGATATGATGAACATCATTATTAACATGATAAAAAAAACAGTGCAGTAACACAATCATAAGTTTACTTGTTTAAATTATTATTATGAAAATGTACCTTGTTGTACAACATTAGACTGATAGCAGTATACTATACGAACATTATTAAAGGAGACAGTCCCACCTAGTGGTGGAAAACTGACCTCTAGTACTTTGGTAATACACCTAGGAAAAAGTAGGTCTCTCTATGCCAAATAATAGTACTCTGTCGTGTTTTAACACTGTTTCGAAGTAACTAAATGCAGAGAGGAATGTTTAAGCTTGTGCTCTTCTATGCGGAGAAGCAAACAGCATCATACAAGCCACAGTATGATGGAGGAACACACAGGAGGTACAGAATTTTGTGTTTTGATCTCAAATATATATGTAGCCAGTCTACAGTCATTCATCAACATTCTTCCTCAACCTTGAAAAACTGATGAGTCATCCGTGATCAAGTACAGGCCTGAGGAGCGCTGATAAGGAAAGGATTTTTTTCAAATTCAAGTTTGTTCAACTTCTGAACATCAAACCAGCACAGCTATTCCCTCATCTGTGTTCTCTTCAATGGGACACACTGTGCTGACAAAGCCTCTAAACGTACATTTAGGACCATATGATTAACAAGCTGATAATCTCCCATACGTGGCTAGGTGACGCAACAATCAGCCCATTCACAGTGCTTCAAAAGACACTTTGAGGAACTATGCAGTAACTTGTCAACGATGTACTGTATGAGTCAAGTAAAAAAAAAAATCATTTACGCTGGCTGTGATGGCATCGAGGTTATGAAGCTTGATGAAACTGGATGAAAATGCAACAAGCAACCAAAAGGTAATAGGCTGAATATGCAGAAACGTATCAAAGTCGATCTCAAATCTTACTTTTGTTGGAACAGAACAGCAAAACCATTGTAAAAAAAAAGAAGTTGAGTTCAAGGTATAACAATAAATGCCAAGGACAACCACTTAAATTAAATTAGCCATTAATGTGGCATTTTGTGATGCTGACCTAATCTGTCAAGGCATACTGCAGAATCGCAACATTTGAATCATGCTTTTAACATTTACTGTGTGGCATTTTCTTGCACTCTGTAATCATTGCACTCGCTTTACATTGAACACCACCAAATAAGAATTGTTCACAAATATTATCCATTCATTGTTTTAGTCAGTGGTGTCAACCAACACTTCAGAAAGAGACTGAACGTGCAATGTGCCCTTGAGCAAGACAGTCATCCCAACAATATTGTTCCCCACTGTTGCGTTCAAAATATTCATAGTTATAGGTATCGTTATTGCTGTGGATGGCCCATAAGTCAACACTAAGGAGTAAGGACAAGCCTCAAGCCAAGCCTTATATAATCTAATGATATAAATATGGAATAACTCTTCTTTGTATCTTGGGATTGTATATACTTTTGTGTTTATTGCATCTATTGATCTCGGAAGCAAGTGCACTCCATCTAATTTCGACTAGTAACACTAACAAATTGTGTGTTTTATCACACCTCTTGAATGTTATTGGGTCAAGTGATTACACCTGACCTATTATTCTCTCTTCCAATTGCTGGTTAGATCCTACCTGCACTTCCATTTCCTGATTTATCCTGATGAATATCATTTGGCGATCGAAACACTGATCTCTGCTATAAGCAGTTGGAGCAAATAACAGTGTGCAGACTCTATTATTATTCTTATAAATATGAAAAAGACCTTGTCAGTGGAATTGCGTTTCTCGGGAACAGCTTGGGTGCTAGTTTATTTCCTGTCAGCTACTGATATTCAAACACTGCAACAGGAAATAAACTTGGACCCATTTAGAAAGCTTATGTTGTGTGAAAACTGAAAAGGTCTATATACTGTAAGATTGCAGCACTCCAACGCAAGTACCCAGTATACAGTTGTTATTTTTTTCTTCTCTGAACCATTTACAGTTCCATGGCCTAAAAATATCAAGGAAGTTGTACAGAGTGGACAGCATTAAATCCTCAGCAGTGGATTGCGGCTGCCCTATAATGAGTATTTGAGTGTTATCCATTTCAAACTGATTTCCACGGTAATTTAATGGTTGAGCCTCTTAATGGAAAAAGACATCAATTCATTAAAGAAAAAGAGTGCACGTCATCTTTAAAGGAGTTGTGTGTTCAGTCCCAGCAGCACTTACCTGGGTCCTTCTCAAAGAAAAGACAGCAGTGAGTCTGTAGTAGCCATGGCAACACCTGGGACAGATGACAAAGACAGATGATGGATTTAGTAGGCTACAATAAAGTTGAGTCACTGTTTTGCTGAATGGAGGGGAGTTTCACAATGCAGACAAACTGAATTAAATTCAGGGAAGGTATTGGTCCACCTCCACTGCGTGTGTGCGCGTGCGTGTGTGCGTGAGAGAGAGAGAGGGGGGGTTAGAGGGACTATAGGCTCTATATATACTGTCCATTATTTTACCCTTGATTAAAGCCCACCTGCAGTCATTAAGGCTTAATGAAATGTACAATATAATGGACTGTAGCTCGAACACACACACACACACACACACACGCACACAATCTGTACTGCCGCGATTGTGACGGGCACGGACCGGTGCTCCCCACTCACACACACCTACACAGAATGAATGGATCATTCAAGGCCATCGATTGATTACAGCAAGAAGACTGATTCAATGACTCATTCATGAGCATCGCCATGCAAAAAGGACAAGAAAAAAAAACTTCCAACCGTTTCTGAGAGCAGTGATTAAGTATTGCACAAATCAATGCACTAGTAACAATTTGCTTTTTTCCCCTTTCTTTTTTTGCAATACCTACAAATATGCTACCTCAAAACTTAGCCCTGAAACATGACTGTCATATCATGACAATCATGGATGAACTTCAACCTGGTGTTTGCACTTTTCCCCTTTTTGGTCTGTACCTCTACATAAACGCTCAAATTTCAAATATAAAGTGCTTACCCCATAGCCACGGATGTTACAATTCTGTACGGGACCTCAGAAGAACCCGTACCTTCCGTGTTGTTCAATAAAAAGCATTTTAATCCGATCGGTGGCCGTTTTCTCATAGAGTTATAATGTATCAGAGTGCAATACACCTCCCAACCGATAGGGCCACGTAGTTGAAAGCATATGGCGAAAATACGGCCATCGATTGGATTAAAATGCTTTTTACTGAACATACGGAAGATACGGGTACTGCTGCGGGCCCGTACAGAATTGTAACATTCGTGGCCATAAGTAAGTACTTTATATTTGAAATATGAACGTTTATGTAGATGTACGGGCCGTAAATGGAGAAAGTGCAAACACCAGGTTGAAGTTCATCCATGACGGTCGTGACAGACAACCGTTGTGTATCCATGGCTACCTCAAAACTGTGATTATAAGTCATAACGCACTTGAAATATTTGCAATTGCCTTCGCTGAACCATGAACACACACGGCAGTGCTCCACCACACCTACTAAACGTTACCTTTTTCAGCGCTGACATCTTCCGCCTCTGATATTATCAGTCACTTCTGAGCCAAACGCTGCTTAAACAGGCGTTAAACAAATAAAAGGTGTTCATGTCCCCCCCTGACATCCAACATTGAAATCTTCACTGCCTGGCTCGTCTTTTAAGATCTCTGCGGCAGAGCATTCGCAGTTCTTCTCCATCATACAGCCTTTTCTGTGTCTTGTCCGACGCAAGGAGTCCTACAGCAGCAGACTTCATCATATCTGGAGATGACTTATTATTAGTGCATATTGTTGTGAGCAGCACTGCATGCATCCGCGGCGGGCTGTTTGTTTCCACAGCCTTCTACCCACTGATAGCACTACAGCTCTTCACATGAAGGCAGCCTATATAAGACGCCATTTTTTTCTATAAAGTCTATCTACCAACATAGCCTACTTAATGTGACATAACAGAAATGTTTTTTTTTTTTATTATTTTTTAGACATTGTTTTTTAAATGTCAATAATATCAGAAACAATAATAAAGACATGCTTAAGTGTTTTGTTTCGTTTACTTTATATTATTTTATTTTAATATTTTCATTTTTGCTTAATTGAGTCTTTGCTGACATCAATGCAGACTGTCCAACAAGCAGCTAGGGGACTCAGTGGGGTGGCGCCACTGTGGTCTCAAAGTTCAAGAACTCTATGGAGGCTGGCTATATATACAGTAGCTTGATGACAATTCTCCAACAACCCCCCGATCACACCCGCTGTATTGAAACCTAAGCCACACTGCAAGCCATTGACCTTCAAAAAGGAAGAGGTTGTCATGCAGTTGGAGCCTGGAGGCCTGTGGAATAGTGGAGCAAGACCATACATATTAATGCAGTAGGTTTTCCAATAAGAATAGGCTCTATGCACAGCAGCCATATTATCACTTCCTTCACAGGTGTTACCAATGCTACTAATGAAGGCTCCGTTCCATTTAGTGTATAGTGGTTCTCAGACCTCTGAGAGTGTAGGCCTACATATGGAACCAAATGGACCCGTGTACACACTCGCAAGGGGCCATTTGGAAACCCCTTAGGAACCATGAGGGTCCCTGGACCCACATTTTTGACCCACTGGTGTAGCAGAGTGTTTCCAGTGAGCCAACATGCACAATATCAGCACCCTGACTCTGTTTGACCAGAATGGAACAGAGCCTTCATTAGTATCATTGGTAACACCTGTGAATGTCTTCACAATATGGCTGCTGTGAATAGAGCTTATTCTTTACAACTTTCAAATGTATTGTGAAACATCATTGCATTTGATGCTTTTTACAGATTAGAGGGGGCTGCTTTAAAGTAATCATTATTTTTAAGAATTATAGTGACTAGCAATAGATACAGGCTGTCATCCTCCTTCCATCCCTAATTTTCAGATATCATGCACAACATCAAACAGTAAAAGGTTCCTATTACTTGTATGCTCTTGGGAGGAAGGACATCTGGTGCATTGTTGTGCAACTCACAGGCTGTGTAAGTGACCTGAACTAACCTCCTGGTTCTTAGATCAGTAGTTCTAAAAGTGGGGTCCAGGGACCCTCAGCCGGGGTTCCAAATGGACCCTTTACGGGTCTGCAACTCAGAGAGTATAAATGGAACCCTGGTATGGGTGATGTTTTTAAATTAGTGCTCGGTGTGAAGGGCCATTTAGATTGTAGGCATTTATGTTTGTAGCCAGGGTCTTGATCAGTGGACTGGTCCCTCTGCCTCCTCTCCCAGTCCTCATCTCCAGGGTAGGGAAGGAATCAGGTGGTATGATGTAGCAGTACCTTCTCTACAGACTTTCCAAATCCTTGTTCAAGACAAGTAAGTGTTTTGGGAGACCAGCCCAAACAGATGAGGCATATTCCAAGACTGGCCAAAGGTTCAGGTCACCCCAAAATCTTCAGCAGTGAAGGCTGGCAGTGGCAACAACCTTTGTTCAGCTATGAGCGATGTTTTAGAGTGGAGTTACAGAGCCAGTCTCTTGACTCATCACTTGACAGTGAGACACACAGCTCATTGGTGGAAGAACACACAGGATGTTGGAGCTTCTTGACAGAGGACCAGAGAAAGGGAATCCTGACGCAGAGCAGAGGGCGTTCTCCATATAGAGCTGCTGTCGTAGGTACCGATGTCACAGGCACCATGTTCCAGAGAGACGTGCTGCTACCCTGATCCAAGCAGTGGTTTGGTCATGGGTGGTAGGAGGCGGGGCCAGAAGTGGAACAGGGCAGCCTCACTCAGTCATTCCGTCTGACTGGAGGAAATGGAGGGCATGCACCGAACAGTACAATATTTGCAAAAGAAATTACATATTGGTTCCACTAATTTGATAAAGAGGAGGCGCTACTAAAAATGATGTCTACATATGCATTTAGGGTGGCGCGCACACACACACACACACACACACACACACACACACACACAAATGGCAGTGATGTTAAGAATTGGGCAGCCTGAAAGGTTAAAGAATCAGGCTGCTGTTTTTAAGTGCCCTTGAGCAAGGCACTTACATCCCAGCTGCTGCTCTGCTATTGCACACGAATGGTCCGAGGTGGGAATGTATGCAACTCCACAAGCTGATATTATAAATGAACGGGAATGGTGGTCAGCAGCAAGAATTTCCAGGATAAAACATTACTTTAGAAAAACTGCAAAGATGTGGTAGGTTTTTCGTGTGCTTTTCTAAGTGCCCAGTGCTTTAGCATTCATGGTAATGTGAGCGAGTGGGAAGACGAGGTGAGGAGAGCATGGCAGTATCTCTGCTGATGAGATCATTATGCATAAAGTATAATCTACTGAGAAGACCTGACTATGGCTGAGAACCATCTGTTTCTGTTGACCCCTGTCCACCCCAGGAGATGCTGAAACAAGACGCTGAAACAAACAATCACTGTCTCTGTCTCACACAGTCTCTGTTTGTTCCTGTTCCTAAGATACCATATACGTACAGTACACACCAGAGTCAATGTCACTTATTGTACTCTCAGATTAAGCTGTTTTTTTTGTACGAATAGGTCCTGTGAATACCTTGGCTCTTTATTAGTATAAAGGTGTTGTGTTACCCAGATTTTCAGTAATATCTAAGTAAGTAATATCTGCAGTTGTACAGTATTTCACTTGTTTTTTCTAGAATTTTCTTTCTTAATATCATTTTTTGTTTGTTCACGAATCACAAGAATAATTGTTAGATGTATAGATTATTTTTTTCTTCAACATCTGCCATGCAATCACACCACACAACATAGCAGGACCTGTGAATTTCCAGGCACTAGACTGTTTTTCTTTTTTTCTCAATTCTCCAGCACCATCAATTGACCTCAACTTCTTCTATGGTGCTGAGAAAATCAAACAAAAGCAAAAATAAGATAACATTTTGAAAACATTGTAAAGATAGTGACTAATAGTCTTTTTTCCATTTTCTTTTCTTCTGTTTCTTTTTAAAGATAATTTGCAATAGAGTGGCACAACCAAAGGCAGGCTATGGCTATTTGGGGGCTCTTGGCATGGAAATGTTTGTGAACCTCTCTGCTCTAGAAAGCCGTGGGCCAACATACCCCATTCATTTCAAGTTATGAGTTATAATTATTATGAGTGCATTAATCTTTTACAGGTCTGTCTGTGTAGCGGTGAACTCTTGTATTACGTTGTCAATATTGACTAAGAGGACCCGTTTGACCTGTCCAGCGAGCGGCTGGGTCTTTTTGTTTGTTGCATGGGCTGCATTTGCTATGTATCAATCATTTTAACTGAAATGGGCCTTGTCTCAATGATAAACATGAAATGAAAAAGTCCACACAGTGAATAAAATAACCTTACTTATCTCCCTTCTGCTCTCTGAGCCTTACACTGTGGGGAGGATTGCCAATTGACTAAAATGTGTAAATAGGTTAAAGCTAATACAGCCCATACAATGAAAAAGACCCGCCTATGGTCGTCTAAAAGGGCAAGATCTGACTAACAGAGCAGACAAGTATTTTGATTTAACTTTCTTGACCCACACATGCCTTACAAGTCGAGTAGTGTGTTTGCGTGCCCACCCGACTGTCCGTTCTGGGTAATACGTGTGGGAGGTGCATGGCTTAAAAGATAATTGGACAGGGGGCCTCCATGGGTTAATCTGTCCCTAAATGAGAACATCCTTACTGGATGCATCACTGCCTGGCATTGGTAAATGTACTGCCCTGAACCGCAAAGCTCTGCAGAGGGTGGTACGGACAGCCCAGAGCATCAGTGGATGTGAGCTTCCCTCAATCCAGGATATACACCAGTCTTTGTGTTAGTAAAGCCCAAACGATTGTGAAGGACCCCAGCCACCCAAGAAGGGTGAGACTGCATTTGAAAGCTTAAGTTTTCTCATGCCATAAGTTAAAGGTTGTACATCTAATATTGAGATATTAAAGTGACACATTATAGGTCCACACCTTTTTAGTTGTATTATTTATAAGATAGTTCTGTAGGGGCAGCAATTTGTTTCTGAGATGGCATTTCCAAATGGCAACTGGTTGACAGACGATTTTTAACACATGGCACTGCTGAGCGACATAAAATAGCATTGAGTTTGGGACAGACACCAACTTATGCGCCTGTCATTTGGTCTATATTCATACTCATTTGTCACACAGGGCTAATAAGCCTTTTTACCTAATATATTGCTACACTTTTAGTGAGAAGTTAGAATTTCAATGAAATGATGACTGGTTGTTATTGGGTGAAACCAACTGGACACCATCAGTCAAATCACTGTCTTATTTAAGTTACTTTCTCTCAGCTTTAAATATAGGCATAGTCCTCACTCCTCCCCAATATCTTTTTAGGTTTACCCAAAAGAGACCAGATTGTCTTTTGGCACAAGCGCCTGCAGTTGAATTGGATCAGTTGAGCACCATACCTGTGGATTGCTAGACAGGTAATATGAGTCACACATACACTAAAAAGCTTTGAAGGGTTGTCAGCTACATTCAACATAATATTATTATTATTATTATTATTAAATAAACAAACAAATAAATAAATAAATACAAAATCCCAGACACAATTGCCTTCTATGGTCGTTTATCAGGTGTCTATCTAGTAAATGAACACTAGAGGCCACCCTAACGACTTAAAGTTTCTACTAGTCAATATTTTATTTTTATATTTTGTGTGCAAAGTATAGTGTTGACGCACAACTAATGCTAACACTGCTGGGAAACATGTGTGGTTAAATTGACTGGGAAACAACAAGATTAGAGAGATTTCTTCAAATAAAATAAATCAAAATGTCTTATAAGTTTGCCACATAACGCCAGATGCACTGACCCAGAGCCAGAAGACACATGACGTGTTAAAGCCGACAGTCGTGCCACCTGATCGCAACCACACCTGCTGCATTCAACAAGAAAAGATAATTACGGTAATGGTTTTTGTTTTGTTTTCTCCCCCACGCAAAGCAGCATCCGCCAATAATCATATTACATTTTTTTAAACATTTTGATCGATAACTCAACATCAACGAACTGCAATTATCGAACCTTCCTGGGTGCACGTCCGACCAGATATAGGGTTCTTCCTTTTTGTCGCATTGGATCGAGTTAAAAGATGAGTTTGATATTGAGAACAGACCTCAGTTTATAGCCGGTGCTGCTGCGGCTGCGATCCTCCCCACATAGACCTACCTACCGCAGTGTATAAATGATTCTGGACTGAAATGATCTGTCTGACGACAAATCTGCTGCCTTCCACCAGTGAGTGAAGAAACTTGTGACAGGACGACCGGGTGGCGAGGAGCCAGGTATACATGCATGGCGATTGACGCGCGTTGTGTTGCAGGTGGATATAAGCCCCTAAAATAAAGGTCATAGACTGTCTGATGTTCACTTATAGAGACAGTCGATGACCTTTATTTATTTGATTTGATTTGTTTTTTTTCTGGAAGGCTGACAGCCAGGTAGGATGCATGCTTCATCATTTTAAACGTTACCTGTGTCCTCTTTTAGGCTATTACTGTACGTGCGGCATCGTTGGTATATGTATATATATGTATGAGTCAGACACACGCAGTGTGATTTAGTAGCCATGGATACACGACGGTCGTCTGTCACGATCGTCATGGATGAACTTCAACCTGGTGTTTACACCTTCTCCATTTACGACCCGTACATCTACATAAACGTTCAGATTTCAAATATAAAGTGCTTACCCCATGGCCACGGATGTTGAAATTCTGTACGGGTCTTCAGAAGTACCCGTATCTTCCGTATTGTTCAATAAAAAGCATTTTAATTCGATTGGTGGCCATTTTCTCATAGTTATAATGTATTAGAGTGCAATACACCTCCCAACCGATAGGGTCGCGTAGTTGGAAGCATGGAGAAAATACGAAGAAAATGGCCACCGATCGGATTCAAATACTTTTTATTGAACAATACGGAATATACAGGTACTTCTTAGGCCCGTACAGTATTGTAACATCCGTGGCCATGGGGTAAGAACTTTATATTTTACATCTGAACGTTAATGTAGATGTACGGACCAAAAAGGGAGAAAGTGCAAACACTATTTTGAAGATCATCCATGACTGTCATATAATATATATGACAGTCACGTATCAGGGCTATAGATAGTCAAATGCCAAACGACACAGTGCAGTGTGATTTTAGCTACCAGACCACACACAGGACATTCCAAATCAAAACAACTTTTGGTCAAGTGACTATCCATGCAAGCGCACATATCTCGCATCCGAACATGTTCTGTTGCTATTTATATACATCATCTTGCATGAATGATATAGTTGCCTATTCATCGTTTTTATTTTTTACATGCAGTCCTTTTTCTTAGGAATGCAGCATCATCGTCACACCAGCTGTGCAACATTGGGCCTTCTTACAATGGTGTTTTAGATTAAATATAGGTGGTTAAATGCAAAGAATAGCCTGCTGAGGTGTCTTACATTGGTTCATTTAGAACAGAGGTGGGCAATATGTGCATGATGCATCATAGCATGTAAACATTCCTTGAAGAGATACTCTGTGATCTTGACTTGTGTCTACAAAAGTTTGCCCACGCTGCATTTTATTGTACAGAATAGCAGTGCAGCATATTTAATGTCATGTCATAATGTCATCATTCCTTGTTAGGTTTTTATTATTCAATTGACTTATGCTATGCTTTTATTATTCAAATTATAATAAGACTTAAAACAATGGTGGTTTTCACTGTCTGGCACTGGATGATCTCGCCAACCAGCCCGGGAAAACAGCAAAGTGGTCTTGTGCCCCGAAAAGTTTGCCCACTCCTGAGTTAGACAGTATCAGATGGGCACTCTACAGTACTGGACCTGTACATTATTTGAATACATACATGGTCTGTACTGAAAAAAGTGAGTTTCATTTTCACTGCCATCCTGACGATAGGTGGGCTGCAACAGGAGACTGTAAGGTTTCTACATTGTGCAGATGTTTACTGTAGGACTGGTGCAAAACAATATCATTAGTAAGGATAAGTATTGAGAGATGACTGACGTGCAGACTCCAAACTGCACCACTTGGACTTTTAAAACATTGACTGTTGTTTAATTTCAAAATGTTTCAGTGCTCTCCATCCACACTGCTGTGAGCCTGACAAGGCAGAGGGCAGACTGCAGGGCGCTGGGATTTAAGACCAGACTCCTACCCTGCCCTGCCTAGACCATGGGTAACAACAACACAAGCAAGGACAGCCATAACGCTACAGGTATCAAACCACAAAATAGATTGATTGATAAATAGTTGACTTTCTTAATCCCTGAAATGAAAATGTCAGAAAGACAGACATATACATTAAATTACAACAGGTAAATAAACATGCACATTCTTTTATAAATGCAAATATAGTCACAATAAGTCAAACATGACAGTATCCAAAGAGCAAGTGAAGTAAAAATTATGCAAGTCCCAGACTAACAGCATTTGAGATTATATAAGTGTTATGGTAGTCTTGATGTGCAAAGAGCAGATTAATAATAAGGCTAATAAGGCTTAGTCCACAAGCAGATCAATGTGAGCAGGTCTGGCAAAGGCAGATGAATTGTAGCACCCGATAAGAATAACCTCCTGTATCACGTCTTTACACACCAATGGTTGAATGCTAAAGGTCAATGGCTCTCAAAGTGAAGTCCAGGCTCCAGGGACCCTCAGGGTTCCTTGAGAGCAGTGGCGATTCTATAGGGGGGGTAAGGGGGGCAATTGCCTCCTCAGGCGGCCGGACATTTTTTTTTGTTGCCAATATATGACAAGTATATGCAGAATATATACAGCATATATGCCATATTCAGGTTCATATATGTGGGTATATAGGAAATATATGTCTCATATATATATATATATATAGCTTATATATGTTCACATATATGCCTCATATATGGATATATTATGTACATATATGTAGAGACCTATATGCAGGCGGCCAATTTCGAATATGTCACATATATGATATAACATATGTTGCATATATAAAAACATATGTTCATATATTTCCTTTGCCCCCCCTGCTGGCAGAGGCAAAAATCGCCTATGCTTGAGAGGGTTCCAAATGGGAGCAGTGAGATCAAATGGACCCGTAAGGGTTATGGGTGTCCTTGAAATGAAAAACATTTGAGAACCACTGCTATAGGTGCTATTAGTTTGACTGTCATGCTGTGTAAGGGTGCAGGGTGTGGGAGGCATTATCGCCAGCAGTTTTGCCAGCATTCTGTCCTCTGTCACCATCTCCAGTGAGACCAGCTTGGATCCAGTGACACACCCAGCCTTCTTTATGAGTTTGTTCAGTCTGTTGGCGTCCTTGCTTTGATGCCTTTGCCTCAACACACCGCAGCATAGATGGTGCTCGCAACAGCAGACTGATAGGACATGTGGATCATCTAAATAAAGAAGATATTTAAATGTTACTATTGCTTAGTTAGATGGCTGATAATATATAATACTAGTGTATCACAAATTTATGTCATTATGTAACACAATTATTCAATCATTTCGCTCTCTCTCTCTCTCTCTCTCACTCACTCACTCACTCACTCACTCACTCACTCACTCACTCACTCACTCACTCACTCACTCACACACTCACACACACAAAAATGAAGTTAGTCCACCTGCTTGAATACTGAGATTGTCTTCTTTCGGTTGATTTAACTGTCATGACAGAATAGGTTTAGACTGACTATGTTCTTCCTGGTTTCCACATGCTTTGTCCCACTGCAAGAGAACTGTACTGTCTGTGCCTGTACGGTGAACTGTGTTTACAGTATGTGACGTGGCAATGTAACCATAGCAACAACTCTTCACATTTAGCAACATCAACCATAGTCATGTGTGTCAAGTCATGGTGGAGGAATTTGAAGTTGTCACACATTTTTCTATGTAGCAGTGGCCATCTCAGACTGCCACAAATTGCTGCCTTTGACAGAAATTAATGAAAATGAATCATACAATGCTAATGATAGCTTCCAGAAATCGAAGGCAATTAACTGCCATAAAGCCACGTAATGGAAACATGATATGCAAGTCAGCGTTGTTCATTTAACTTAAGTGGTAACTGCGTGACATGTTGATGTCACTCACTTATTCCCATGTATAGCTGTTTAACCACTTAAGCCCTATATACTTTGTTGTACAACAAATGGCAGCATTCGGTATGGAGGAAGTGAATTCAGGATGGGGTGAGGATAGCTCCGCTGTGTGCACACTTCCACAGGTAGAGAAGGGGTGTGTGTGTGTGTGTGTGTGTGTGTGTGTGTGTGTGTGTGTGTGTGTGTGTGTGTGTGTGTGTGTGTGTGTGTGTGTGTGTGTGTGTGTGTGTGTGTGTGTGTGTGTGTGTGTGTGTGTGTGTGTGTGTGTGTGAAATGTCAGGTGTGCAGAATCCTCTGGCCCAACAAGGGCTTGGAGGAAAACAATGAAGGGTTTCTCATGTACAGCCTTTTCTAAGAGTGTCTGTTTATTATGTACTGTATGTACTGTACAGTATGTAGGTGCTTGTATCTGCATGTGTGAATAATCAATGCTGGCTAAAAATAGCACACCATCAATATCATGCAGAAATCTTGGATCTCCCATTTTAGAACCGCTAATAACAGCTGATTTAAAACCAGGCCGCCGTGGAGGTGTGAGCATCGCGATGACGGGGGTTGCTTTATTGTAGAGCCAGTGAAGTAGTGTAAGCTCTGTGAATCTGGCCACATGGGGGATCAGTATGCGTGTACGCTCGCCAAGAAGTGGGCAGGAGAGGCTCTGTGCTGCATCAATCAGCCTGACATAATAATAGATAAAGTAGAGGACACCGTCTGCTTCGCTCTGCATTATAACAAGGCAGGGAAGGCCTTGCATTAGCCGCACCCAAGTGTTGCCATCCATTTTTGGAACCAAAAGCTGACTCAGCATCCCTTTCTCTTTCTCATACATACTCCTTTGTCTGTTTCTTTTTTATCTCTTATTCAGGATCCCCCTCTGATTTCTTCAGCACGCCTCCCACCACACCCTCGGAGGCACAGCTAGCTGCCATGGCCTTTTCCTCCTCTGCTTTCAATAAGAAAGTGGAGCAGAAAGGCACTGCAGGCGGCACCACCCCCTCCACCATTTTACCCACCACCGATTGGACTCGGAGGCTGTCTGCTTCTACGGAGTGGGCAGTCATCAGCCAAAATGCCATCGTCTCGCCAGAGAGGACGGGGAATGATGCAGTGTTGAGGCGTGGAAAGGCAGCCGGGAACAGGGGCAGGGGCTCCCCTTCTGAGCAGGGCTGGCAGGAGAAGGACAGCGGTGTGGGTCCTCGGACAGGAACAGAGATGACCGGGGAGGAGACGACCCTGGTGCTGCTCAGTCTAATGGAGCACTATCGAGCCTCGCTTGGCCTTAGCCCCGGCCAGGATGCAGCCACAGGAGCAGTAGGTAGGAGAAGTACATGAAACGTACACAGTAAGATTCAGAGTGTTATTTTAACTCTTGTTTTTTACACTCTGTGTTAAATGATGATGAACACTCTGAATTTTTTTCTGTGCACATTTAACGAATGGGGCCACTGAAATTAAAACTCATGGAGGTTACACAGTGTCTCTCCATGCCAAAGCGCTTATACTGGTCATTTGGTTTTACGTGATGCTTCCTGTGGGTTCATTTGCCTGTTTAACGTTCATATTGCGCATGTCCTCGTGAAAGTGATTATTGAGAGTGAGTCAAATGTTTTATCAATCAATTGTAATCAGAATACGGTAATTTGATTTCATATTCATGTATTCCTTTCCTCCCCAGTCTTGAATGCAAAAATGTTGGTCTTGTCTCTGTCCAGAGTTGCTCAGGCGCTTTCTTGTTGAGAGGGATGAGCTGCTCGTTGAGAGAGATGAGCTGGGAGAGGAGGTGCGCTGCTTGAAGGAGAAACTGAAGGTGAGATAAAAAACAAAGTTTTATTTACCACTCACCCGCATGTGTGAGTATCTCCCTCGAATCAAAATGATTAAATGCATGATGTGCTGTGTCACCTAATAAGTGTTATAGCACTTAGGTTCTTGAATAAGATAATGAAAAGGGTCTGAACTTGGCCCCTTCTTTTTCTCCATCTACATGAAATCTCTTTGCCGAAAATAGCCGATCTACAGGCTCACAACGTGTTGCAATAAGTTATGAGCTTGTAGATGGGGTATTCTTGCCGAATGTTCTATTATGATGTTCTGTATGGTTAAATTACTGTATAACATTTAAAAGTGATTACAAAAGTGTGAGATATCTTGACTGCATTTATATACAGTATGTGCAAACCTGTGTCCAGTTCAGCCTGTTATGCAAGGCCTCTATTTGAACTTAAGGATAGGGCTACATAGTTTTAAGTGGCATAAGATCGTGTGTGTGTGTGTGTGTGTGTGTGTGTGTGTGTGTGTGTGTGTGTGTGTGTGTGTGTGTGTGTGTGTGTGTGTGTGTGTGTGTGTGTGTGTGTGTGTGTGTGTGTGTGTGTGTGTGTGTGTGTGTGTGTGTGTGTGTGTGTGTGGAGCCCATGTTCAGCCTACAGGCAGGCATATGGCCAGACCTGTTAAAAAAGAGTTACGACATTCCTTGATCTCGGCGCGACACAATCACATGGTTCATGTATTGCACATGTTTCATAAACACCCATTAAGCAGGGTTCAACACTGGAAGTACACTCTAGTGTTTGGAACTAACAGTTTTTAAGTTACTTGATTCAGTATTTAGATAATTGATATTCATTTTATCAGACATGCCCCTTTCCTATATATTTAAAAAAAAATGTGAAATATCCCTTTAGGGTTAGGTCGGGTTAATATCACACAGGATTCGGGCTTGTTCTTTTTCATTGTGGACCACAGTATTTTGATAACCTAGGGTACTAAATGCTGCAGTTGTTTTAGGCTATGAACTCAAACCTGGCTACAGTGTTTTTGCTTTTTAGCCGATGCAAAGTCCCTATTTGCAGGATATGTTTACTGAGGGCTGTGTGACTGTAGCACGTTATTGATTGTCATGGTATGCTTTTTGTGAGCTGAATGTTGAATCAGCTGTTACCCACCACTTCAGTTCACCTCATTCTTTATCAACAATACAAATGTACTATTCAAGGTTGTGAAAGTCTTGTTCACAGGGGTTGATTTGCTGGGGGGATGAGGGGAATCCATGCCTCTGCTTTTGATATCCCTCTGGTCATTAATTTTGATTGTTGGTAGGGATATGTTTTATCCCTGCTTCTGGTCAGACTGAATTAAATGCATGCATTATGTTTGATAACATTGCAATTTAACAATTAAACAGTATGTTAACCTGGTGTCCCTATTTTGGCCACAATTGTCACAATTTGTCTGTAAAAAATAATAATTTTAAAACACCAAAAATAGCCGATCTACAAGATCACAATGCGTCGCATGTCAGCGGGTTGTGAGCTTGTAGATGGTGGTTAAGAAAATGTCTCACCCTTGCTGTTTTTTTTTGTTTTTAACAAATTGAACCCTGCTTGTTCACTTTCCCTGTTGGGATTTCAACCTCTGACCGTCCCTGTCTAATGACCTCTTTAAAATAAAACATCCCCCAGGCGGAGAGGGAGGAGTGGCACCAGTTCCAGTGTGACCTGCAGGTGGCGGTGGCTGTGGCCGACCGGATGCGCACGGAGGCCGAGCAGGCCCTGGCAGAGTTCCAACGCAGCCACAGGGCCCTGGAGGACCAGCTGGCCCAGACACTCAGCACACAGCAGGACACAGACAGAGAGCTTGATGGCCTCAGAGCCCAGCACAGGGACGCCTGCCACCAACTGGCCCTGGAGCGCGGCCAACTCGAGGACCTGAGGGCCGCACACATGCAGACAGGCACAACGGGCTCTGATAAAGATGCCGAGAGAAAAGACTTGAGCGATGAGGGCCAAACGATGGAGGACGAGCAGGGAGGGGGGAGCCGGGGTGTGCCTAAAGAGGAAGATCCTGAGGACGAAACCGTCGTTGCTCACACAGTGGGAGAGGCCAAAAGTAATGAAAACCACAACCAGGTCAAAGAAAAGGAAACCCCTCAGGAGGCGCACAGTAAAGCTGGTGGACAGGATGCCAACGGTGCAAATAAAACCAAGAAGACGCAGCTAACGGGGAAAGGTGTCGCAGAGACGTACCTGCGCAGTCTGGCTGTCCTGGGGAGAAAGGTGGAGAACGGCGGAAGTCTGAGAGAACGCAGGAAGATCGTGATGCTGTCAGAAAGATCCCGGTGAGTCTGTGCATCTCTAAGCGCATTCTCCAACATGCGTATGTTGCACGTTTCGGGTCCCAGGCACGATTTGGGGGTTAGAGGGTAGTTATTAATTTCATAATTGTCCAACCAAGTAGACACACATGAAACCTAGCGTCCTTATTACAAACATTTGGTGATAATAGCAAGTATTTAGTGTAGACGGAAAAAAGGAGGAGGCTTAGTATTGACCTGTGGGGGACTCATGTCAATTAATACGGTTGGGTTTAAGAAATTAAAAATGTCCATGAAAAACATATACATCTCTATGAATGTGTCTCCTTTCATCCTTCTTTCCTCTTCTTTCCAAACTTCACCCACAGTAGCTTTGATGTTTTGATTAGTATTAGTGTCAGCCCCCCACCACCGTCTCTTGTCATCTCACTCATAATAAATACGTCTTCATAAGTGTGTTATTTGTTTTATTTCTATAATCATGAAAAAACATACAGATTGAATTGCCAAATCTCTATATACTGAAAAATAACATTATATATTTTATAGGGTGCCCCCACCTGGAGAATCTCTATTTGCAGCCACCATAAGAAAGACTTTTGAAAACCATCCAACTAGTTTTTTCTCTGTCCTTTAAGGAGCCTGTCACGACTTTCACTTCCACCTGGCTTCGTCAGTCAAAATGGTACCTCCCAAAGTTCAACATTGCCATTGTGCAAGGTAAAACAGCCATGATTAACTGATATGAACATTTTCAGGCCAAATAACCCAAGTTTTTGCCGAGCAACGACCAAGTATAAATTTGGCTTTGTCTACTTTCTCAACCATTCCAGAAAGAAGAGCCGACCAAAGGGAGAAGTGACCACATTTTCCAAAGACAGGAGAGCTTCACCAACTTTCATTCAAGTGAGCTCAACTTACTTTACCACCACAGCACTGTTTTTGGTGACACATTGGCTGCCAAAAACGCAGATCTGCGTTCTATTGAATAGAACGCATTGGCTGCCAAAGACGCAGATCTGCGTTTCATTGATTTTTTTTTTTTTTTTTTTTTTTTTTGACCCAAAGGAGATATGATTTTTCGAAGATTTAGACTCCCATCCACACCTTGTTAACTTAAAACTTTAAAATTCTGTATCTTGGCTCCTGAGTACTTTTGTTTTTTCATTGAAAAATCTCTGGCAGTCTACTGAAAAAAATCTGAAATAATTGGCAGCCAATGTGTCAATTATATTGCATCAAGCTCAATTTGTTTGTTACTTACTGTGCTGCTGCTTGCTTTTTCTCATGCTAAACGACAATAAAACTGAAATCATACTCTTTGGCACCCCACACAAAACAAATATTATCACAACCTCCCTTGGCCCGCTGACATGCGAACCACATGTCAAAAATTTGTATGTACTCCTAGACTCGGCCCTCAAATTTGACAAACAAATTAATGCTGTTGTCAAAGGAGCCTTCTTCCAACTGAGACAGGTCAGCAAAATAAAAAACCTTTCTATCAACCTACGACCTGGAAAAAGTCATTCATGCCCTCATCTCAGATTACTGCAATTCATTATACTCAGGAGTTTCTAGTGCCTCTCTCTCTAGACTGCAGCTCGTCCAGAACGCTGCTGCTAGACTTCTGACTGGCACCAGAAGGTGGGATCACATTACTCCCATCTTGGCGTCCCTTCACTGGCTTCCACAGAATTGATTAAAAATATATATTATTTGTCTATAAAGCCCACGGGTTAGCACCATCCTACATATGTGAATTGCTTCCTCCCCCCGATACCACTAGGCCACTTAGATCAGCAGATCAGGGGCTCCTCAATCTTCCCACGCACCCGCCTGAAGTTAAACGGTGGCCGTGCCTTCTCGGTAGCTGCTCCAAAATTATGGAACTGCCTACCTCTACTTATCAGGTCTGCGCCCTCTTTGGACATCTTTAAAAACAGACCTGTTCGTAAAAAACGTACCTGTTCTCCCAGGCTTTTTAAATAAACCTCCTGCCTTGGAGAAATGGTTGGACACTTTTATGTACTCCCACATTTTTCTTTTCCATAGCTATTTGTCTTCCTGTTATGGTTTTATATATTTGATGCTTTTTTGTATATATTTGATGCTTTTTTGTTTTGGAGCTGTATGTTCTGTAATTGATGCTTTCTTGTATGTTTTAACCTTGATGTTTTGTGTATACATTCATGCTGTACAGCACTTTGGTCGGCCTTTGGTTGTTTTTAAATGTGCTTTGTAAATAAAATTGACTTGACTTGTGTCTAACAGAAAAGCAGGAACAGGACCTGAACTTGGACTTTAACAAGTAAGTTACGTTAAGGTTAACTTCATCTTTTCTTGCCTGCCACTGACATAGAGCGTCGCAGTTCCCGCCCACTTCCTGGTGCAGGAAGTAAATACTCAATGCATTTTTCCCATTGACTTTTACAAAGATATTTATGTAAATTAATTTAAGCCTAGAATCAAGCTATCCAGGATCCTGGTGAATCATGACCATAAAACGTTTGATTCTGTGAAAAAACTTTTTTGAAAACGGCAAAACAAAGGGTATTTATTAAATATAGCATATCATATAATATATATGGTCATGATTCACCAGGATCCTGGATGGCTTGATTCTAGGCTTAAATTGATTGATATAAATATTTTTGGAAAAGTCAATGGGAAAAATGCATCGAGTATTTACTTCCGGCACCAGGAAGTGGCGGAACTGCGACGCTCTATTTCACTAAAGCAAACCTAACATTACAAAGGACAGTCTTCTTAGTGTTGTCTTTAAGTGTTCTCTTACTGTTGTTATCGAGAGTCTGACCAGGATTTAGAAAAATGTCGATCCATGTTATTAAATTGTAATTATATAGCTCATTGAAATTGCTTTCTGTGAATTTTGGAGGCTTTCGATGGTCAGTGTGAATGAGCCTGTAAATAACCTAAATGATCTGGGTGAGAGGGACTCAAAGATTTTTCTCCACTCCTCCCCAGACCTCAGGACGGGTTCAGTGTTCTGCTGCGGCGTCACGGTGGCTCCAGGAGAAACTCCCTCCTGCGTTGGTGTCAAACTCGCACACAGGGTTACAAGGTTAGGACGGGAGAATCTCACCATGAAGGAGGCATAGAGTAGAAATGTTTAGCAGATTTTATAACCCATCATAGAGTTCATAATCCTGAAACGCAAATTAAACTAGAAAGGTACGCTCAGTAGAGCACAATTCTTCACCAGAAGGCATGCCCCAATAATGCACATGTCAAACTGCATCTCTTTCCGTCGAGACAAATTGTAAAACACAATCAAACATAGATTATTGTTCTGTCTGTCAGATATACAGTCTACACAAGTTTTCCACCAAGGCCATGTAAAGATGGAAAGGGCATCTATGGTCACCTTCTTGGTGCAGAAATTCCAGCTGGCAGAATGGTCGCACAGGGAGGCAAACTGGAGGCGAACGTTCAATAGAATGCACTGAAATCAATGAGATTCGGCTGGACAAGCTTATGATTAAACAAGATTTGTGAATGACTGCGATATATAAAAATATTTGGTTCAGGAAAATAAGAAGACATGTTTTATATGTGCACACTATATCATTGTATTGAGGTATGTAAAGAGCACAGAGTAAGTATCTGACTGCAGTAACCATCATTTTCCTGAACCAATTATTAACCGATTATCTGACCAAGGTCACAATCATTCAAAAATATTGTTTGTTTATATGCTTGTCCACCCAGCCCTCATTGACTTAAATGCATTCCATTGAACACCAAGTCACATTGTGCATGTCTGTGATTGGCTAGTTCCGGGCCATAGCCTGGCAGGATGCTCACCCATAGCCTGAGGCGATTGTTCTGGTCCATAGCCTTAGAAACCAATACTAAATTTAGATTTGTCAAATTTACATATTTGTAGTTGACCTTTTTTTTTCTAGAATTTAGGCGACCTCTGGCATTAGTCAGTGGGAGTTGGTGTTCTGTTCCACACACAGTCATAGACGCTCTGACAGACATACTGGGGTCAGATATAAAGTCCTCCGAGACAGCCATCGCCTCAGAGTTAGACCCTACCCACTCCAAGGTAACATCAGCCCAGCAGCACAGATCGTTTAAGTCCGGCCAGTCTGACCACACACCAAAGCCGGGGGAGCGACTGTCTAGCTTAAGTTTCCTCCTGAAGCCTAGGAAGCTAGGATCCGAGCCACATGCCAGGGGGACCGTATGTCGTTTTAGGTCCAAGAACAGAGATGAACGTGCAAGCTCTCTCACATACTGGTCATCATTGTTCAACACACACACACACACAGGGATGAATGTTACGTTGCGGTTATCACATGCTAATAGTATTTTCATTTGATATGGCACCCACCAGAAGGGCCTCTGGCCAAAACTAGCTTAAGTGATGAGCAATATAACCAATTATGTTTCAAATGTGTTTTTGCGACAGAACATTGATATCACCAACTTCAGCAGCAGCTGGGAGGATGGCCTGGCCTTCTGTGCCGTGTACCACACCTATTTACCATCCCATATTCCATACGGCAGTCTCAGCCCAGCAAACAAGGTACAAATAAAAGGAATGTAGGCAGTAGGGATGTCCGATTTTATCGGCCTCCCGATATTATCGGCCGATATTTGCATAAAAATTGATATCGGGAAAATATCGGTATCGGTTTTTGAAAAAAAAGTTACAGGAGTTCTTACTGTATATGGTGTGTGTGATATGAAATTTGAGCTTACCCTAATCACAATAATCCCCGCATATATCGGTATCGGTTGATATCAGTATCGGTAATTAAGAGTTGGACAATATCGGTATATCGGTTATCGGTAAAAAAGCCAATATCGGACAACCCTAGTAGGCAGCTGTACAACTCGTACATTGGAATAATTTCATCAGTAAAACATTGGCCCATTCACAGATACGAGTATTGGCATATATTCAAATAAATTGTATCGGATCAGAATTTAAGACTTTAAGCCATTAAAACTGGGAAAGCATCTGTCATTTTAGATTTTAGCTAAAAAGCATTATTTTATACGTTGGCTATTAAAAAATAGCAGATATACAAGCTCATAGCGAGTCACTTTGTGTCGCGCTACGAGCTTGTAGATTTGCAATTTTTTTGTTATTCTTAAAGCGTTAAAGATCTTAAAAGCAATTGTAAATCTGTGTTTTGCTATTTGGCATATTAGGTCTATCATCTGTGGAATCATCCACTAAATGTGTTATGGTGAGATATAACTGATCCTCCCCAATTCTCAGAATCAAGTCCAAATTGTATTCTTCAAGCCCTAATGTATGAAAGAATGAATAGGACAGACAGACGTTTTCTTTTTGACCATTAAGCCCCATATACTTCCTTGTATGACAAAATTACTGTAATGTGTCACATCCTGATGCGTTGTTTGTAGATCTAATATTTATTACTTTTGAAACTGTTTAAAGAAAAAAACACTGAACACTTGCCCACAATATGGATGCCAGGTTTAATGTGGTTAATTATTACACAATACCATATCACAATGTGCAAGTAATATGAAAGATGCTACTGATTTTACTAGCCTAAGTAAGATACTTAACTGGACCAACCCGTTTTCTTTTGTCAGGAGAGAAACCTGGGTTTGGCTTTTCAGACTGGAGAGGGTGTGGGAATCACATCCATGTTGGTAGGTCACAAATGGCATTACTCACATGAATTACAGATATTCAAATCAACTTGTAGCGGCAGGAACATAATTATCTATGAATGCCATGCACCTACAGGAACAACTAATGACAATACCACAAAACAACAAGAGATTATTAGGTGTAAAGCCTAGCCAAGTACAGGTGTAGTGAAAGACAAGTTGATGTAGGAGTAGATATTTTAGAACACAAGCTATAAATACAAGTTCAGGTGGGGCAGAACTCTGGGCACAGTTGGAGAAGGAGAGTAGCTTCTTAAGTTATTTTCAGCCTGTGACGTGATTCTTCTGTCATTGAGAAGAAAGTTGGCCTGAGTCATCATTTACGTAAGGATGGGTTAAAAAAAAGTTCCAGAAAGCAAGCTTTACCTGTCCATTAATTTAAGGCTAAGAAATATGACTATTTCAATTGTATGTATTTCAATGTCAAAAGTGAGTTTGTCTTGTCCGTTTTTTGTTTCTTCCATAATGAATTTGACATCACATCAGTGATTTCTGCAATGAGTTTTCTATGATGACATTTCACGGGAGCTCTATTTTAAAATCTTTCTCAGTTCATAACATCTTTTGTAGATATTGGTGCTTAAAATATTAATCTTTTAATGTTATTTTTACAGACTGTGGAGGAGATGCTGAAAGCTGGAGGTCCTGACTGGCAGAGGGTACTGGGTTATGTTGACAGCATCTTTCGGCACTTTGAGATGTAACTCATATCAAACTCTTCTATCAGATTCCCTTTAGTCAGGGGATATTACAAAAAACCTGGAATAAATAACTTACCTAGACATTTCTTCTCAAATGTAGCACCCGCCAGGTGACCTTGGTATTTGATATTGACACATGTATTTTCAGACACAAAATTGGTTTGCGACTAGTGGGAAAAGTCAGTGTGGGTGTGCAAAACGAATGCTTGCAATTGATCCAGAATCATTATAACCCCTAGCTGACCACTCAGAAGCATTTTACATTTTCCCACATATGGTTGAGGGTACCCCAACTCTCAGCAGCTGTCACGGGTTCCCCTAGGGGAGTTGAATGTCAATGTTTTGGATTGTGTTACTAGACAACACATTTCTTGGTAAGGAATTTATTCCAGGTTTGGCCATTTTTCTGATAATATTCCCAGACTATAACATGACTGCAGTCACTTGCTGAGACCACAAAATGGAGTTTAACATGGAGTTCAGTTACGATTTGAGATGTGTCACTCAGCAGTAATTTAAGCCTAATCTGGTATTATTCGTTGCTCAACTGCAGGAATAAACATGTACAATAAGTGAAGCCCAGAAGATGCGGAGCTGGGAGCAATTGTACCTGGGAATACCTTTTATTTTACTCTAAGTGTGTCAACAAAAGCCATTAGATGATGATGCACAGGACACAAACAAACGTACTGTCTGGTTTTACAATATAGACCTGGAATATATACACCTGGACAACTCAATGACTATCACATCCATTTGCACTGGCATGGGAGCAGGTGTAACTTTGTCTTTACCTTTGTTTGTTTTTTATGTTTGTTTTAAAGATGAGCACTTTAAACTTCTTCAGTTGGATTTTAAATGGATTATTTGATTTTAGCATAATTTAATAAAACATTCATTTGCCCTTATTTCCTGAATCGTTCCAGCCATCTTACTTTTCTTGCCAAATGTAATGTCTGTATACATCCAAACTCAAAGCACAACAGAGGAGTGAACAGACATGAGCCCAAAATGTACAGTATGGTGGCATGGTAATGATTTAGGGCAAAAACTGCCTTTGAGAATTAATGAATGTTTGTATGTAACTTAATTTTTTTTAAGACTAGGCTATAGCAATAACTAATAATGCAATAATAAAGTTATTCTTTTGGAAGTTGCTTATTTACTGTAAAAATGGGTTTCATGGATGACATTTTCAAAGTACTTTATTACATATTGACAGGCAACTTTAAACAGCATACAAAATGGTATAAAACATGAATAAAGAAAATGTTTTAAGGTTCAGTGACATAAGCACAATGGTAACAAATAAATATTGAAACATTAAAAAAGCAATTTACAGTAATATCTTTTGCCAGGTTGAACTGAATGGAAATCAGGAATGTGGTTGAGTTTTGAATTATGTATTTACTGAATATCCACAAAGACATTCAAGCTTCAAATAACCTAATTCTTTACATGATTAGTAATTAAAATGATGGCTAGTGGGCAGTGCCAAAAGGTCAAAAGCACTAGATGAAATTGACCATTAAGTCAGATTTGCCCATTGACAAAGTCTTGCATCCATTCAGCAATGGCACACCTTTTACGATGCTGTTATGGCTCCTCCTATAGGTGGTGTGGAGAGCGGTGGCAAAAGGAGAGACTTTAGTTTGGCCGACATGGCTGCAATCTCAGGGTCCTGGGTCTCATACATTTTCACCAATCTGGCAAATTTCAAGACACCTGAAAAGGAGGCAAAACACTACGTCAATTCCCAACATGGGACTTTCGAATGTTCCCATTCCAAATTCTTTTGACTGTCCAATCTGAGAAAGGTTACTGGAAAGAACATTTTCCTTCAACATGTTAAGGAGATGGAAAAGTAATGACGGTGACTCTTAGTTATTAACACATCGGGTGCCAGCATTTTTTCATAACTTACCGTGGGTGCCAGCATTCTCCCCATTGACTGCGCTTTGCTGTTTAAAGCTCTAGTCTGGACTCCACGACGAGCAAATCCATGTAAAAAAAAGCATCCATTCATGTAGCGTGATGACCCTGGCTATATCCTGGAACGATAACATTTCACTCGCGAGTTACAACGGGGACACATCGTGCATGACCGGTTTTCCCCACAGGAAACAGATGCGGAGATATAGGCGTTTTAAAGAAGTAAATAGACAGGAAGCGGATGGGAGCCATGTTTTTGTTTCCGGTGATCTATCTGGCCAATCCTATTCAGGATCACAATGGGTACTCCCAGAGGTGCTCTAGCCCCTCCCGTGTGGAGAAAAACAAAAAGACACCAAAACCGTACCGGTACGGTTATGGCACTCCGCGTAACTTTTTGCACCTTTTGCAAAACAGTATATATACGGTTTTGGCACCCCATGTGTTAAATAGCTATCTTTTCTTAGAAGGTTTAACTATGCACTGAATGCTGGAAATGTTTTAAATATAACAGTGCACTGAATTTTGTAACAATCCTGTTTGGTGGCTGAGTATGCTCGAGAGCTTTCAGTGTTTTATGAACACACCTTGTGTTGGTACACTTAACCACTTAAAACTTCTTTACTTAGTAAACTAATAGTTGACCAGGTCGGCTATATACTTGGTCCGCTCTTTTTCCCCTCTACATCAAATCTCTTTGCTGAAAATAGCCGATTTACAGGCTAGTAATTTGGCTATTTTCTGCAGATGTTCTCCCCAGAATAGGGATGCAACGGTTCAAGTGGTTAAATCAAGGAAAAATCTAAATTAGATCCACCTGATTGTTTTCTAAACTGAAAAAACGTATTCAAGAAGCCCTAATGTCAATACCAATTAAGACTGTAACTAGTGAAACTGGCTAAATATTTCCCTTTCTAAAAGTTAAATGATTGAAAACTGATAAAAAAAGGAAGGATACAAGATTAATTTGAGAATAAATGAAAATAGCAGTGTTGTACTGCTATGTATCACCAGCACAACCATGTAGTAGTTCAAGTAGTTTTGTTCTAAAGGTTGTGTCGTGCGACATGCCAAAGTGCTCTCTCCTCGTTGGCTTTCATCATATACTGTACTTTTAACATCAGTGTATCAACCAGCAGAATGTAAAAGTTCAATTGCAAAAACATTATGGAGAACGTAAAAAATGATATAGTTTATATAGCACAAAATGTATTAAGTAATGTTTCGGATAGCCTGGTAACACAAAGTAGGGAAATGCATTAATTGAAATATATCGTTGGTACTGTAGGTAGATAAAACATGTAAGGAGTCTACAAGTTAAAATAAAACAACCTTTGAAAATAATACTATGAAGCCTGAACAAGACAAGACATCACAATACGACTAATCGATCAGTTAATCCCATCTTGTTGCACAGGATTACATTTTCATACCAAACCATAATCAACTCAACGTGACACAAGCATTGTCACGGCATGTGTGAATGAACGCAGGACAGAAATATAGCAAAGATCACTAGCAGTACTGGAAAGGTTATCTCACTGGACCTCTACTGGTCTAGGCTCCGATACACGTATTGTCACCAGACACGTGACTGACTTGACAGAGGAATTTTGATGCGAGCGGGAGAAACACACTATCCTTCTCAGTTCCGCTCCCCACTGAACAGACACCCCGCCCAAACTGTAGGAGTCGCTATTGCAGCGGCAGAGGTCCCCCTCCCCACCCGGCTTCCCACCACTGTGACTGAACACAGAACACAGCCAATTGTGTTTGTTGTAGTGCCCGGCCAAGCTGAATGCACCATGGAGTAGTCAAATCTCTGGATGTTCAGTCCATGCACATAATACAGTGTATGACACAACAAGCAAACAATGGTAATGTCAAGCACCCAAATAACTTAGTTGTTTGGCCTGGTGAAGAGCCTTGACTCGAAACGTTGTCAATAAATTACACCGGAATTGTTTCTGTTTAAGTTGTTTGTATCTTGTTTTTGTTGTTGAAAAATGTATTCATTTAAAAACATGATTGTATTTCGATATAATAAAAACAATTGATAACAAAAAAAAAAAAATTACACCGGAGCATATGAGTGTGCAGGTTTTACTCTTTCTCCCCGTATAAGTTGTAAAAATGTCCTGAGACAGGCTGTGCGGTGATTTGTTTTCTCACCCTCTCCTTCATTGTTGAAGCCATAGGCCTTGATAACCTCTTGTTGGATCAGAGTGGCCACGGGGAGCACCAGCTGCAGCATCTTGCCCATGTCATTACAGGCACTCTCTCGCGCCTCCTCCATCCGCGCCACGTTCTCTGGGACAGAGAACGCCTGGATGACCTCACTGAGCACCACTGCAACACAAACACACCATCAATTCCTCTGCTTCAAAAGTACGATAGAGAGAAAACAATGCATACAACAACATGCAACAACCAAAAATGTAGAAAAAAAAGATCATAATAAAGGCCTGAGTTAAAGAAGCCAACCAGCAATTGTTGGCTACTATATCAAAAGGACTGTTACTACAATTACAAGAAACATGCACTTACACCCAAACCATGTATCATAGTTAGTTAGGGTTTTGTTTATATATAATTACAGTAGTAGCAGTAGTGTTATGTATGTAATATTATTTTGAGCACCATCCCTGCATCGGACATGAACCATTTTTCATTTCTGATTAACCCATTGAGACCTGAAGCCTGTTCTACATGTCTCCGTCCTAAATCCCAACAGTATTCTGAAAAACGTATGTTTCTATGTCAGTGGTGCTGAATCTTTTTCATGTCAAGGACCGCCAAAATTATATGTATTTGGCTGCCGACCCCCATCAAAATATTTTGTTCCAGGGACCCCCAGAAGCAAAGATTTGAGTTAAAAATGTTCGCTTTAAAAATATATATATTCAGAAGATTTGCACACATTTTCAAGATTTTTCAAAAATAGCAGATCTACAAGCTTGTAGCGCGGCACTCTGTGCCACGCTATGAGCTTGTTTATCTGCTATTTTTGAATAGCCAAAAGTGTAAAATATGGCTTTTTAGCTCAAATCTAAAAATGGGTTAAAAGGGCTTCCAGTTATGCGAGTAAAAAATGAGCACAATCATTGCTGGACACTGGTGTAGGAAAACAGAAACAAACCACACTCTTCATTCTCACCTCTTGCCTGCTCAACAGTAAGGGTGGGCTGTTGTGCTGGGGCTGAGGCCATGTCTGTGAGAAGAGAATGAATGACACACATTTCAAGGTGTTTAAAAGTATGAACACAGTCTTACTGATGTTGTCTCATAGATTGGGGCTATTTAAAATGAATCTTAAAATGACAAAGGACTTATAGCACCCACAAAAATGTTATAGTGCTACTACAATTTCCTTTGTGTGTGTATTGTTCGCATAAATAGTTATACTTTCCTGATAGAACACACATGCATAACATTTAGGGCGGCTTACAATGATGAGATTAATATCCCGTCTCTTTTTTCTGCATAATCGTCATGGAAAACCTTTATTAAATGTATTCCCTATTTAATAGGGAATACATCTGATCTATATCCTAGACATCATCGGCACTAGTAGCTATAAACACTAGTAGCAAAAGACATATGTACAGTACAACAGTAGAACAGTTGGGGGTGGCAGGGTGGGGGTGGGGGGTCATTTCTGGTAGATAATTGCACTGGTATAAATTAACTAAGTACATTCACTCAAGTACTGTACTTGAGTACAATGTTGAGATATTTTATACTTTACTGGAGTATTTCCAGTTTTCAGTAGTTTTACTTCTACTCCACTACATCTCAGAGTCAAATATTGTACTTTTACTCCAGTCTCCACTACAATTATTTGAAAACTTTAGTTACTAGTTACTTTGCAGGTACAAATTATAATATTATAAAACTTACATTACAACCACTTTAGCCCCATTTTATGCATAGGCTATTTGAAAATAGCCGATAAGCTCACAACTCTACAAGCTTGTGAGCATGTAGATCTGCTATTTTCAAACATTTTACTACTTTTACTTTTGGTACTTTAAGTATATTTTGATGCCAATATGCTTTTGTGCTTTTACAAGCATTAAGTAACATTTTGAACACAGGCATCTTAACTGTAACGAGTATTTTTATATTGTGGTATTGCTACTTTTACATAAGTAAAATATCAAGAGTACTTAATTCTTCCATCACTGAATATAAAACTCGATGTTCTTCCAGACATCATGCATTTGGTTTATCAGGGTCAGCTGAGCTTTCCTTTATCGAGCTAAGCAACCAACCAGAGCTGTTTAGATAAGGTAAACCCATGAATCATGAAATATGTTATGCATATATATGTTATATATAGCCACAGTATAGGCCTATATGTTTACGTAATGAAGTAAGACAATAACTCACCACACACACCAAGAATGAAAACGACCTAGCCTAGGAAAGGTAAATAAAAGAATATGTCGTAAAACGATGCGTTTACGGCTAAATGTGTGTCTTCACGACATAGTAGCGTTGCCAGATTTTGTGAGGAAATAAGCAACCAGGTCTATGAAAACAAGCGCAGAGGAAGCGACCCAGATCACGATGCGACGCGCTGTGAGCTTGCAGATCTGCTATTTTCAATCTTGGGGAAAAAAAGGACATTTTGAAACATTTTGGAAACATTTTAACAACACAAATCGTGTATGGGGACATTACTCCATCCTTGCCCTGGCACAACATATTTTCAGATGGGGGTCCGCAGACAATACATATTAATTTAGGGGTCCTTCACATGAATTCTTTTGAGGACCACTGGTTTAAACAACATTAGGAAACAAGCCAAAAAACCGGACAACCACCAATATTTACAAGCAACTTTACAGAAAATTAAACCCAAAGTCGCTTATAATAGCAGACATGGCAACACTGGAACGTTCCGCTTTCAGGTACACACTGGACCGAAAGGTAAACAAACCGTGGATAATAAGTCATAAGTCCGCGTGTACAACCTATTGTCTGATATAATTGGATCAACATTGAGGATAAACAACGATATTGCGTTCTAAAAAAACCACTATGAAACATTAAGTGAAGTTATTTACCGTTGATTAACGCAGCTTTCTTCCCGCCGCCACGTAAACAACACAGCTGTTTGCTAGTGTTATGGAGCAGAAGCTGGCACAATTCAGAGCTCGAAGGAGGGCTGAAAGTGCTGTGAAAAGTAGTGACTGTACTGGTACTACTGCAGTTCAAACTGCTGTGAAAAGCAGTGACTGTGCTACAGATCAACAGCCACCCAACATGCTGGAGGAGCTCCACACATCTGCTCAGACAGCCAGTGCAAGTGAACTTAAAGCTGTCAAGCGAGAGGAAGATGAACTGGCAGATGAAGACACCAGGCCTCTCCTTTCTGGAGAGAAGAAACACGTCGAGGTGAGTTAGTGCTGTTTATATGGGCAGGTACTAGCCTATGTTGATCGATTTTGACATTTTTATATCAAAATGTCAAAATCGATCAAATTCATCTACGACTACGAGAGTCTGATCTAAGGCTAGGCAGGTACTATAGCTGTAGAATACAACTCTCGTAGACGTATTTATGATTCTGACGTTTTCAATCTACGAGAGTTGTAGTGTTCACCCCCCATGGACACAGGGACTTTCAGCACTATGCCCCGTAGACACTCCAAATATGTACAAATTGAAAATAAAGGTGCTTACCCCCATGCCCCAAATGTTAACTCTCGCTACGGGGTAGTAGTTTAATGTAATAATCCATATCTTTCAATAAAGAAGTGTTTTAATGCCGTCTGTGGCCGAACGCCCTTTTTTCACCCTCGTTTACATCCTTTTTACATTGAGTGTAATTCTGGGTTTCACCAGATGGGCGCGTCACTACCGCCCATTGGGAATTCCGACAGAGTTGCTGTATATATATGTAAATTGCTGTATATGACCCATGACATGCTGTTATGTCCTCACTAGGATGGTCCAGTTTGGCTTCTGGACAGCGCCCTGGGCCGGTGGCTGAAATCAAGACAGTTTGCTTTCACAAATCTGACTCTGTTAAAGGTCTTACTGTGGCTGGTTCTTCTTGGCCTGTTTGCTGAACTGGGTTTTGGCTTGCCCTTCTTCATGATCTCCCTGTTCTACTGGCTCTATGAAGGACTCCGGAGCCCGGCTGAACGCAAACCTGGAGAGATGAGCGCTTATTCTGTCTTCAACCCAGACTGTCAGCCGATCCTGGGCACAATTACTGCAGAGCAATTGGAAGGAGAAATGGGATACAGTATGCTAGCCCACAGATAAAATCACTTGCTCAAGTGGAAAAGTAAAGTCTGCTGACAGCCTCACACACATCTTTAACGATTGGGAAATATATTTATCAGTGATTGATGACCGTACTATAAATGCATACAGATCAAACCGATCAGTCAAATTGGTTTCACACAATAATATAACTAATGGTAAATTGACATTAAATGTCTGGCTATTTCTATTTCTTCTTCTTGAAGCAGTTTCATACACAAACAAATACTCAGAGACACGTCACGATGCAACAGCCAACCCTGTGACGTCAAGGACCAAAATGATAGGAAAGGGACTGTTCACCAGTCATCCCCTCTGTATACAAGACCTGGATGACAAATATTTAGTTGGATTCCCTATCGCACAATCCATGCTTCAGTTCACTTAAAACAGGCTTAAAAATGTTTCATCTATCCCTTCATTTAGTCTTTTTGGGAAATCACAATGGGATTTATGATTTGTCTTTTGATTCTACTGATCTGATTAACCACAGGAACCCTAGCATCCCTATTCTGGACATGTCATAGGCACACATTCAGTGAAAATAAGCGAACATCCTGAGAAAATGGCCAATGTACAGTACTTGCTCATAATGACACCTGAGCATGTAAGGTGAAGAGGAAAAAAGGAGGGGACCAAGAGTCCCCAGACGCCTGGGGACTCCGGGCAACAAAGTATATCTTGCTGTCGGGGTGGAAACCTTGTCCAAAACCGTTCCTTTTTTATTATTATAAAAAAAAAAGTAATTTTGAAATGGTGAAAATAGCCCATCAGACGCGTTGTGAACTTGTAGATGGTATGTTTTTCCCTAAATGAATGCCCTACTTCATCATACAAGAGTGTCACACAAAAGTAGTAAAAACACTACAAGTTTCTGCCCGACAACAACGATATAGGGTTTAAGTGGTTAATGGAGATAACAGCTGTAATTTTGTCCACTCATCCTAGGTTGAGCCCTGTGCCTCACAATTGTAGAATTACTGTACGTCGTACAAACACCTATTTTATTATTGAGATTATCTACCAGTCGTAGATCAGCTATTTTCACTCCTTTTGTGTGACACGCTTGTGCGACGAAGGAGGGCATTGATCTGTAAAAAAAAAGTAACGTTGAAATATGGAGATACAAGGTTTCTGCCCGACAGCGATATGCTCCATGTGAAAAATTATTTGTGTCATGAGAGAATGGAGTCATAACCAACGTTGTCCTTTTGGAAGTTTTAAAGACCATTATTACTGAACCAGGACATAGATTATGTGACGCAAAACCACATTTAGATTTAGGTTGTTGGGGAAAAAACAAATTTGAATAACAATTTTGTATTTTTTCCTATTGTGTGGTAATGTACGAGATGCCAACTTTTACACATTTGACGGTATGTCTGCTCTGCTGTCAAGTGACTGCAAAGTGGTAATATTTGATAACTTTACAATGTTTTAAAGGGCATCAACTGGTAATGGCTGTGCTTCTAGAAGACTGTTTATCAATGAGGTTAAGGGTCAACTCCCACCTGTTTAGCAGAATAAAATGCTACAGATGGATGGGAAAAGATACTTTTAGTGTGGGCAATAAAATTAATCTGATTTATTTTTATTTCTTAGCCCAACTATACTACAGTTTTTCCTTTAAGACACACCTCAAAACTGGATTGTTTCTTTTTCTTTTTTCAAGATGATGTGTTTGGGAATAAATAAATAAAAGGGTGAAATAAATGTAAAGTGTCAAGTTTCTAAAAGCAAGCCAGCAAGCCAAGTGTCTCTAGGTAGTTTGTTGTCTTTACACACACACACACACACACACACACCTATACTGTAGATAGATAGATAGATTTTTATTATAGTGTCCTACACCACAAGAGACCCTGCCCGCACAAGCTTATAAGACACTCACAAAATTTGCATACACCAAGATACACCACAAACTTGAAACAAAATACATAAACATATTGATAATCCAGGCTGTGAGATACGGATACATCGTTCTCCAACACAACTACCATGCCTTCTCAATGAATTCATGCCTTCTCAATGAATTTTCCTATTAAAAACAAAAACTAACATATTGAATATGGGGATGTTGAGAAAAACTGAAACTGGGAGGTCTAGTTGTAAACCCATCGGGCACTAGGACCATGGAACCACTAAAACTGGTCTACTTCCGGCTGTCGTGTTGCTGTACATTACAGTAGAGTCAAGTCCACGCCAGTCATAAACAGCACAGTAAGTCATACTCTACCTTATTATCTACCACATGTAATGCAATGAGAGAGTCATTACAGTGTGAATGAATGAGGTACAGTGAGAATGTAACGCTTTATCTCTGGCTCTTGCTTTTGCAAAATGATTTCTCTTTAAAGCCTGCGTGTCCTGAGCAGTGGTGGAAAGTAACCAATTACATTTACTCAAGTACTGTACTTATAAGTACAATTTTTAGGTCATTTTTACCTTACTTGAGTATTTCCAATTTTCAATACTTTTACTTCTACTCCACTACATCTCAGAGGCAAATATTGCACTTTTACTTCACTGCAATTATTTGAAAACTTTAGTTACTAGTTAATTTGCAGATATAAATTATTATGTTATAAAACATACATTAACCACTTTAGCCCTGTTTTATACATAGGCTATTTTTGAAAATGTTTGTACTTTTACTTTTGGTGATATTTTGATTTTTATATTGTGGTATTGCTACTTTTACTTAATACTACTTGCTACTACTTACTACTAAAATATCTGAGTACTTCTTCACCACTGGTCCTGAGTGATTTATTATAAGAGGACTATGCCACCTCCCTGTTATTCATTCATTCATGAATCATGATATTACAGTTTGTCCTTTGCCCCACCAACCCAGGGGTGTGTGCGTGTCTTTCCTGTACGTTTTTCATGTCAAGGACACCCAAATTAACATGTATTTGGCTGTGGACCCCCATCTCAAAATATGTGTCAAGGAAACCCAGTTAAAAAAAAATCTGGATTTTCAAATATTTTCAAAAATAGCAGATCTACAAGCTCACAGCGCATCACAAGCTTGTAGATCGGCTATTTTTGAATAGTCAAAGTATAAAATATGGTTAAAGTAGTTGAAATGATGGCAATGCAGGGGTCTTCAATGTTTTTCAGGCCAAGCCATGCAAGGACCCCTTAGCTGAGAGAGAGATGAAGCAGGGACCCCCACTACATAGCCTATGATATTTCAATTCAATTCAATCTTTATTTCAGACCCAGTCTAGATGAGAACCAGACAGAACTGTGTGTAGGATCCGTTATGACAGCGATGATGTCATTTACTGACTCAGATGTCCTACATAAACCTGTACATATGGTTACGTAGCACATATAATTGAATTGTGTTGCAGATTAAAACATGTTTTTTGTCCCAGACCCGCTGTTGAAGACCCCTGCTCTATATTAACTAACAAATTTAGCTGGAGAACCCCTGGGGGTTCCCGGACCACACATTGTGAACCACTGCTGTAGGACACTAACAAAAGACATGCTGTCTGTCTGTCTGTCTGTCTGTCTGTCTGTCTCCTCCGTCCATCAGCATCATGTCTGTAAACCCTGCGGTGGTGATGCGTGTGGTGGCCTCTGCCTACGCCGTGGCTGAGAAGGCTGGCTCCATTGTAAGGAACGTCCTCCGCAGTGGAGAGCTTGGTATTGTGCAGAAGGTGGGAGCAGATTCCATTTACCTTACCTTACCTAGTATTTTAGAATCTCTATGTCAATAAAGGAGGCAGCTGTAGGGCTGCAACTATCAATTATTTTCTTTAGCCATTATTCTATCGATTACTTTTTAGATATTTTTCATAATCGATCAAATCGATTTGATATCGTTTGATGAACTGTTGCACCTCTAGAGGCAAAAATGCTGTGCATAGAAATGGCACCAAGTCACAAGAATCAATCAATGAATGTGTAAATACTTTACATGTAAAAATGTCTAATTGATTTTAAACAGTAAGGTAGGAATCACACACCAGTTAAAATCATTTGGTGTATTTAGATACTAGTTGCATTAAGTGTGGCTTGATGCCCTGTTAGAAATGTTCTGTCTTTACTGTAACTTTAAAGCCAGGTATGTAAAGGAAGGAATAAAACTAAACACAAATTGTCTCTGCCAAACACGTTTTTCTTTGTGTTTTTCCATGCACAGACAGGGGTTAATGATCTGCAGACGCTGGCAGACAGACTGGCCCAGCAAAGCATTTGCGCCTCACTATCTAGACGATTCCCTAAACTCACCATCATTGGGGAGGAGGTGAGTCTGTAAATTAGAGCTGACACTATTATTATTGATTCTGTAGTTGTCATCATGTGGTGTTTCTTGGGCAATTAAACCTGGCGGCGCCCATCCCTCTCCAGATTGGATGCAGTTTAATGTCGTACCCAGGACGTCAAGATTATTATTATTGATTAATTATTCTATTGATTACTTTTTTTTGACTAATCGAATAATCGAGAAGCATATCTTTTTTATTTTGTTGTTTTATACAAATTGGCCCCAAAAATCAGTATTTTTCTAAATAGTTTGTCTTACAATGTTGTCGCACAATAGTACTGCACAAAAGTAACAAAAATAGCCGATTTGTCAACACGTTGCGATGCGCTGTGATTGATATATATTTTTTAACATTTTGGGACATTTCAATCATTGATTATTATTATTATAAAAATATATATATAATCGATTAAATTGATTAGTTCAATTCATTGTAATCCCTACTACTGTAAACGTAAATCCTCCTTCTGGGAGTGTGTGTGCCATGATGTTGTAGGTTGTGTTCTATAATAATAAAAAAAAGTGTAATCCAGAAGTTGATGTAGTTTTATCCTTTCATATGCTGTAGGACCTTCCAGATGAGGAAGTAAAGGAAGACCTTATAGAAGATGGCCAGGCTGAAGACATCCTCCAGAAGACCTGCCCTGTGGAGTACAGTGCTGTCAAAGAGGAAGAGGTAACAGTAAAGAGGTTTAGAATAGAGATATATCTGCCATTATTTGTCGGCAATTATGCAGCTGATGTGTCTTTTTTTTTTTTTAAATAGCTGAACTACAAGCTCACAACGTGACACGTTGTGAGCTTGGAGACTGCCTATTTTTTAAAGTTTTGGAATAGGGCTAATTTAATTTGTTAAATGTCCTCAAATAGAAACTTTCATCAAATCTACGTTTTTAAAATGTATTAGAAAATGTTGCACTTTTTGGCAAAATAGAGGTCAAACATTGAGTCTTCTAGACTATCCAATATCAGGATGGGCATCGAACCCAAAAATCTGGCATCAGTCAGATATGGTTATGGCTGTGTCATAGTGACATGAGCATGAGTCCTCCTTAAGCCAATTTTAATATAGGATATGTGAGAGTGGGAAGGAGGGAGGAAGGGAGAGAGAGACTATTTCATGTATATGGGCAGTTTAACAAGGATAGTTTTACAAATAAAAATGTACCAGTGTTGCATCCTACACATTGCAAGGTAGTACATTTCAATTTGTCATAGTGTTGCCAACAGCAGGTTCATGTAGTCACTTGGGCAGTGACAGCTTGCTAGTTGCTACGGGCTCTTTATACACAACACACTCCGTATGTGCTGTTCTGTGCACTTGCTGTGACCAGGAGGGGACCGGGCGTCCTTAAACACGTGCTCCCAAAGGCAAAATACTGTGGTGACATCCGCAACCTATAGAGAGCTCTACATAGCTCCATGTGGTCACAATCAAAATATTATGTTGGTCACGGCCTCAGGTCAGTAGTAAACTTCAGGTCAGGCGACATTCTGGTCAGAAATGGTTCAGTTGTACAGTACTTTGTGTGTGAATACAGTTTCTGAATGTGTCTTCTCTCAGCTGGTTGTGTGGGTTGATCCCCTTGATGGCACAAAAGAATATACAGAAGGTAAGCACTTCACCTGTTCATTACATCTGTGCATGCGTATGCACTTGCGTGCATGTTTTCGGCCCGGTGAGCTGAGACTAAGTAGTGAGCCATCAAGCTCCTGGTCTTGCTTAATGGGCATTTTCTGTCTGTTAACCATTGCACTGGCTCTCATATCTTCTCTGACACTTTCAGAACACATCCATTCCAGGCTTCATTGCATGTGGCCTTAGCAACTATAACTGCAGTAATATTGCTAAAAGTATAGCCTCTAGTTTGAGGGCAGTAGTGATGTTTATGCACCCTATCCAGTCTACATCATAATTTAATTAAAGAAAAAATGTAATATTTTGTTTAGAATAGTTGTCATTCGTGAAATGTACACAATGTCAGTGGAAGATTGCTGACACACCAACATCAGGAAAGCCACATCCATGGAAACAGTTTCAGCTCACAATTCTTGGGAATCTTGTTGCTGACAGGAGAATGTGTTTGTACCTGCGTGGAAGTGGGCGGAAATATTACACTGCGTCGCTATCGGTCGAGTGCGCCAACTTATCGCCAGCAAACTAGAAACTAGGATGTTTTACCTACCTTTAATTTACCTTTTACTTTAGATTTTTTTTCTCCCCCTACTATTTAATTGAAAATCTGTTCCGTGGGTTATTTGGTCTTTTTCAGTCTGCATTCTTGCACTTAGATTCAGGACTGATAATGATGTTTTCCCTCTCGCGCTTTCCGTCTATTCCTGCATTATCTTTCTCTTCTGTGCCTCTCTTTTCATTTCATCCTTGTTGCCCAGCTGCGAAGCGTCTGCATCTCCCAGATGACCCCCAGATGCCCCTGAGAGGGTCGGACGACTCTCAGCTTCGCAGTACTGCTCTGTGTATGGCAACAGAAGGCACTGGGACTGTCTGGGAGGGACATGTTTATAGAGTAATAGGCTCAAACTGGGTAGGGAAAAGGGGCATCTTCAGGGAAAGGCCTCCAGGGAAGAAACATGACTAGCTAAAATATGACATTTTATAGTATACCCTTTTAAGTGTATCTTCTTTCTGTCCTTCATCTGCAAGCTGTCACTATACTTGCCTACTCACTGTAGAAAGACAATTCTACAAAAGTATAATTACAATGCTGTCAACTGTAACTGTAACATACTTTGTTGCGTTCCCTCTAGTGAATGTATCTTTGTCTTTTAAATGCAGGGCTCCTGGATAATGTGACTGTACTCATTGGTATTGCATATAAAGGCAAAGCCATCGCTGGTGTCATTAACCAGCCATTCTACAACTACCAGGTACAGTAGTGACGTAAATGGAATGATACTGCAAGTGTGTCTTGAAAACATTCACTCAGACCTTCCACTCTTGTGTCCTTAGCTCGGAGCAGAGGCAGACTTGGGGAGAACTCTGTGGGGAATGCTGGGACTAGGAGCGTTTGGATTTCAGCTTCAGGAGGTCCCAGGCGAAAGACGCATCATCACTACCACCCGTTCCCATAGCAACAAGCTAGTAACCGACTGCGTAGATGCCATGGAACCTCATGAGGTCACTAGAGTGGGTGGAGCAGGAAATAAGGTCAGATTAATGTTTAGTTGATGATGTGCATTATGATAATGTCATTTTGATCTCTTTGACTAGCTAGTGTTCTGTCTAGGGACTGAAAATGACCATAGTACCTCGTCCTTCTACTTGAAGTGTGTTGATAGGAACCTTGATGTTTTCTTTGTCCCCAAACAAATCTTAATTGCAATAGTCACACTATATTCATTTGTGTATATTGAGCGTTAGTGTTTACAGTTAATTTCATGACTGTGAAGCACATGCTTGCTTACATATTCCCCATCTGATCTGCACAGATTGTTCAGCTGGTTGAGGGGAAGGCCTCTGCATATGTCTTTGCCAGCCCAGGATGCAAGAAATGGGACACATGTGGTCCTGAAGCAATCCTGCGAGCCGTGGGAGGTAGGGAAAAAAAGCAACCTTCCTACACATTAAAGCTGCACAGTTCTGCCATAGTACCAACTTTCCAAATGCGTATTATTGCTTATTATTAAGAGTATCCCAATTCATAGTCCACATAAAATAGTAAATTGTATTATCAATGTGTAAAAGAATACGTTTTTACGAACAAGCTTTACTGTATGCTGTTGCTTCTACTAAATGGGAATTTGAATTATTTTCTGTTCTTGATATTGTGACTCTGCTTGCACAGAAATAACCAAGTGATTTATGTATCTTTTGTATGTAAATATTTATTTGGCTCCTCATTCTTTCCCTCTGCAGGTGAACTGACAGACATGCATGGCAATGCATACAGCTACCATGCTAACGTTAAGCACATGAACTCTGCCGGGGTCCTTGCTACACTGCGCAACCACCAGTACTATGCTAGCAGAGTGCCACAGTCAGTGCTGCAAGGCCTCAAGTCAGACTGAGGTCAAATTCACTCAGAAAGTGCAGGGACAAACTCACAGACAAGGGTCTCATTTGTGGTGCTGCAGGGACTCAAAACACAAAACATTGAGAAAGAAGGTTCCTGTGCACACCTGTGTTAAAGGGACGTGTGAGAGTCTCCTCGGTCTCCAAATTACTTTATTTTTATAAAATCAAGTGTGTGTTTTTTGTCTGGTATCGCGAGACTAACATGAGCCTTTTGTTTTGTAGAATGTTGGTGGTTGATAGTAAAGGAAATCACCATACTGTGAGCATGACTTTGAATTCAGAGCATGGATTTTCACATTCCATAGAGCAAAATGAATAACCCCTTTATTGTAAGTTTTTTGCCTGTCAAACACATGTTTTTATAACTGCAATAAAGTATAAATCAAATCATTGCAATTGTCAGGATATTGACCAGGACCAAGAAAATAATGATATATATTTAACCCATCCTATAATTGATCGATTTGATATGCTGCATGCCATGAGTATACAGTGGTATTCTTTTTTCTGCTAATCAAAGAGAAGCATAATACCACACGGTTTGACAAACTAGTTGAAAACCTTACAGCCACCAATTATTTTACTTCAACTTCAAATACGACCTAAAACGCATCATTGGTATAATCTGGTGGCATAAGAGGAAAGGTGAGGCTTCATAGTCCAAAGGTTGAACGAAGCGAATGTAATAAGGTTATAAGATCTGTCTTATAACAAGTTTCTTGGAACACCTGGATAAACCTGATGAACTGCAAAGGATTTTGCACACCAAGCTGAACAGCACTTCCATTTATTCTACTCAAAGTTTGAAACAAACCTGTAGAAATCTATTTTTTTCTTTAAAAAAAACATGCTGTTTCCAACTTGAAGACCAAGAATTATAAATAAAAATAAATAAAAAATATACTGTATGCTATAGGTTAAAAATGTTCATTTGTGGGATGAGAATTGACTTTATACCACTAGGTGGGAGTAATGTAAAGTGGTGGCACTACAGTATGTAGTCAGGACATTTTCTTATCTCTTAATCTGACAAGCATGCTTTGAACTTCACTTGGCTTCTCTGGGGACATAGTCAGTACATTGACGTAGGTGCCTGTGGTGCACTGGCAACTTTGTGTAATTTATTGAACTACGTCTTGTCTTGTGTCTCCTCAGTTGATCTACTTAACACTTTTTCTGCACACTCAGCAGGACCGTTTTACACTTACAGGAAACGCTATTTTTAACCCAGTGTAGCTGGCCTGTTTAGCCTTTGCTTGTTAATCTAACAATGAAAAGATTGCACCTGCGTCATACAAGGTTAAAATAAGAATTTCTGTCCCCCTACAGACGGCTAGTAATAGCTACAGTAGTATGAAACCAGCGTTGCTTTGACATGGAACACCTATGGGAAGATCCTTTTGAGACAGTCCATGGCAATTATAAGCTTTTTATTACACTTTGTATAACAGCTTGTGTAAGATATAATAACTTATTGGCTTCTACAGATATGTTTGCATACAACAAACCAACATTTTTAAGCAATAGTTATTGCACTCAAACTTAGAAAATCGTAGGGTCTCATTATCACCATGGAGAAGAAACATTCTTGAGGCCAAGAACATGACATCATGGTCAAACCAGCAATACTGAACCACTGTACTAAATTACTGAAAATATGTGGAAGGACAATGTCAGTAATGACTCATTGGCAGAATAAAGTCAAGCCAGGGAACATCTGACCCAGTGGTCTGGAAGAATGTATGTTTTTACATTGGCTCGGGTGAGAAACCCATCTCAATCACACATGCAAACACACATTCACAAAGTCACTATGGTAATGGGTTATCATCTCAAGGCAGATAGAAGCGTCACGTCCTGTCCTTTCCAAACATGTTGCCCATTCCGAAAGGTTGGTTTAGTATTGCTGAATTACTGTATGCAACCATGAGGACTGAGCAACACATTTTATGACATAAAAAAAAAACACTGTTACATATTCATAAAAATACCAACAAGCAAAGAAGAAACAACAACCACTCAGTAAATAAATACAGTAAATGTCTATACACGAAGCTGAGAAAGAGAAGGCTGGAGTGTTAGAAACAGCCAGGGAGGGCAGAACGTTGCCCGGGAGAGAAGGAAGGAGGAAAACTCATGGGAAGTTGCTTCACCTCTTCTTGGGGGCTTGAGCAGTACGAGGCGGGGTGACAGGACGCCCGGAATTAACGCCCCCGTACTGGTACTTTGCTTTTTTCTCCGATGGCTTTAGGATCTGAAAGAAATGGTGAGGGTTAATAAATATTACATCACCTGAATGGTGATGCAATACCATTGTAATACCATTGCAAACATGCTTTATTTCATCCATGCCCATGAGAGACTGAATCTCTATACAAAAAACTACCATAAACCCTATATATTTAGGTGTATGTGTCTGCAGGAGACAAAACTAGATAAGTCGCTGAGAGGCGATGAGATGGGCCGTTTGTCTATTGTCTGACGCACTCCGCTTAACAATTTCAATATATTGCTGAGTTTTTGGTCTAGAAGAGTTACCTTACAATAATACAGAATACCACCACTGACCTAAAAGGCACTTTTATTTACAAGTCTACATGGTAAACTGCAGACCAAACAACGTATGCGTATTGGCGTCGAGCCTTCATCAGTGTTGTGTCACAATGCTGATAACTATACTAGGACCCTTCTTGTTTTTGCTCTATACTAAATATCTTAGCAGAAAAAAAGATGATCTACAAGCTCACAACACATTGTGTGCTTGTAGATCTATTTTAGGTGCATGATGTCGGCGTGCAACTAAAAGGTCCTTACACACCTCAGTTTATTTTGTGCTATTAATTTGCATTCATTTAAACCAGTGTTTGTGTCGTGAGTTCATCAACACAGAACGCGATTATTAAGTGACGAAAAAGTTACGTAGTTTTATTCAGAAACAAGGTTGGTATTTCACAGCATAACCCTGAACTCCTGGTGTGGAAGGACCTTACTGTCTGGCTTTACCTGAAAGGAGCACATGAGAGACTCGTCCACACTCATCATTCCACCTGCGTTGTCAAACTCCCCACAGTAGTTTGGGGCGGAGAACAGTGTCACCAGCTGTCGCTTGGCGAAGAACTCGTACCCATCTTCAACAACCTGTGGGGCCACAATGCATGAGCTTGTGAGCTCATAACTGTTGTCTGTATACAACAATATGTTATGATATACTGTATATTTATGAAGGAGTTTATTAATACAAACCTACAAGACAGTGTTTGATTCACTAAATCGGATCAGCACTTAGAAAGGCGAATCCACAGGAGAATTCAGATTTAGTTTGACCATATATTTGCTTTTTTTCCCCCCATTATCTTTTAATAAACCCATTAAAACCGGGAAAGCATGAGTGTAATTTTAGATTTTAGCGTTGGCTAAAATAGCAGATATACAAGCTTGTATATATGAGCTTGTACATCTGCTATTTTTTTATTTTAAAAAGGAATCTTGAAAGTGTTTTGTACCTGATGAGCTCTGCAGATGAGGTCCAGGTCGTGTCGGTTCAGGAACTTGCTGACCACGTCGGCTCCAAAGGTGAAGGAGACACCCCGGTCATTCTCTCCCCAGCCCTGGACGTCTTTGTCTGGGTCTGACCACAGCAGGTCACACAGCAGACCTGGAGCAACAGGCAGGTACATGGCAGACATGAACACAAACTAGATGATGATATGAGACCACAAACACCTTTTTGATAGCCGAGTGTAAAAGACGAAGTGATAATGTCCCTCATTCTGTTAACCACATGAAACCTAGCGCTCCTATCTGGTGCAAAAGTTCTGCGAAAAATGGCAGATACAAGCTCACAACACATCACAGTGTTGTTGTGAAGATATTTAGTGTAGAGCGAAAACAGGAGGCGGCCGAGTATAGAGCCCTGGTGGACTCGAAGTACAGGGTTTTAACAGCAAAGGAAGGTGTCCAACCTGTGTCAGGAACATCAGTGGGTCTCATGATGCGTCTGATTTGCTCCATGGACTGTAGGTCAGGAGACAGTCCTGAGGACGACAGAAGACAGCGTTAAAGCTACTGCAATATATATCACACCATGATAAAAGATCAATAAGAGACCATACTGACAAACCTCCATGGCAGCAGAAGATCTTTTCATCTATGATGGCAGCAATGGGCAGACAGTTAAAACAGTCTGTGAAAGTCTTCCACAGCTTAATGTTGAATCTGCGCTTGCCTGGAAGAAGTTAAGCACAGTTGGTGATAATTGAGTTGTAATTTTTTCTTAAACAGGAAAGCAATTTAACTACATCATGCAAATGCATTATTCTGTGGCTGAGGCATCAAAGATTTAATTTTAAAATAACTCAAAAGGATGTACAGTGTGGCTCTGCAGGTGGTTAGCCATCTATAAGGGAGACAAGAGTCTTGTCTGCCTGTGTGTCTGTCTGCCTGTCAGTCCAGAGCTAATATTGCAAACCACTGAAACCATCAGCACCAAATGTCTTGTGCACAGTACTGCCTATAGGCCACAGAAGTACCTCCACTGACAGTCTTTTTACCACATGTTTTATACTTTTTCAAATATTTAACTTTAATTTTACAATGGAAGTCAAAGGGGCTTCTGATCAGGCTGAAATCTTGCCCACACATAGTCATATGTCATAGATACGTCATAAGACGATTGACATCACTGGCAACATGAAGTCTGGACTGCAAGATTGGACTAGCCTAGAACAAAGTACCCAATATCAGCACCAAATATAATGCATCTTTTAAAAACCTTAACAGCAATTAAATCACGGCATGTGTTTTCTCGTCTTACACTCGTCATAGAAGCCATAGATCCTGTTGATGGAGGCACACTCATGGTTCCCCCTGAGCAGGAAGAAGTTCTCTGGGTATTTGATCTTGTAGGCCAGCAGCAGGCAGATGGTCTCCAGGGACTGTTTGCCTCTGTCCACGTAATCTCCTAAGAACAGATAGTTGGCCTCAGGAGGGAAGCCCCCGTACTCAAACAGCCGTAGCAGGTCTGTGTACTGGCCATGGATGTCACCTGGAAAAAGCGGCATATAGCATTGGAACATATGAATACAATTTAAATTTCCGTTTTTAAGACTTCATAATCATAAATTGCACAGGGCAGATATGACGAATAACTTAAATATACAAAGAAATTACTGAGGGGACACCGGTCAACAAAAGTGGTTTAACAAATAGAGACATCTGGTTCCTCAATTAGATAAACCTGTACACCTGTGACTATTAGTTTGAATCCATCATGACATTTTTAAGACATCTCATGTAAGCAATCCTATACTGAGTGGTCCAATAGAATTATTTAATATAATATATTTTTATGTTCCTCAAGAACATAGAGACCATCTCAGTGGCCTTGTGGTTAATCTCAGTAACCTGTGTTATTCAGAGAATGGCTATTTCAGTGAATAAGACAAACACTGTACAGTCCTACACGGTATATGTCTTAATTTACTATGTAGGTATACTGATTACGTTGGCAGTTATGTTGACTAGGGAAGTTCAGCGTTAACATAAACTATGGAGACATTTTGACTATTGAAGTTATTTTGGTCCATAAATATTATGCATAGTGAGCCCTCTTTTAGGTCATATTGTCCAGCAGGCAGTACTCACCACAGATTTTGAGAGGAGCCTCCAGTTCCAGCAGGATGGGTTGGCTGAGGAAGATCTCCCGTGACTTTATGCATAGTCCTCGTACCTCCGCCTCTGTCATCTGCACTACTTTCCCAGGGCGACATCCTCGCACTATAAAAAGCAAAAGTCCAATGAGTGTGATAAGAGATGACCTGGAATTAAGCAGTCAACCGTGCAAAGATCATAGTATAGTGTCATAGCATAATCTGGCACAACATAATAGGCCTACTCAGCCTGGGATCAAGATTATCATAGGTGTATTTTATGGATTTTGCGTACTAAAGTAAAAATCAGACTTGATAAAATACATCTATTTTAGTCTTGATCCAAGGCTAAAGCCTACTATAACATCATCATACAACATCATACTACTATAAAATGCTTCCATAGAAGCTCAGGCTCATGATATTATGAGAAAGTTTCAACTGTGCCAGTTTAGATAGTATAATAGTATGGAATGGCTAAACATGCAAAAACTTGGTAAAATGAATACTCGATTCATGAACCGATCAAATATACAATACAATTAAATACATTCTCTGATATTTAGAAATTGCAGTTGTTGTTCATATTGAAATTTGTATTGTTCAATAATATTGTTCAACCCTACTTACTACAACCATATACACCCAAAACCCTCGTCTTTAATGTAACTGTGACAGTATACAATGTGTTTGTTTGTACACTGTCTCTCAGTCTAATTACAGATGGGTATTGGGGTCCGTTTGGTTGCTGAACAAATCCAAATGCGACAACGTTACGAAAGAAAGGTGATGCATTTTGAATCTTTTTTTCCCCCTCCACCATCCAAAACGGTAAAAGCGTACAATAAACACACGTTATGCATGTTATATGTGTGAAATGTTGACGAAAAACGCTACATTTGTACCTTCCAGGAGTCGAGAGATGATGCTGTCAACGTTCAGCTCGCTTTCCGCCATGTTTTGGACATCTGTGGGCGGGGCGGCGGGGCACGTGACGTAGTGTAGGAGCCAAGGCACGTCGACGACGTTTTAGATGCCAGGAAACTAAACTAAACTAAACTAAGCTAAACTAAACTAAGATAAACTAAGCTAAACTAAGATAAACTAAGCTAAACTAAGCTAAACTAAGCTAAACTAAGATAAAATAAAATAAAATACAATTTTACTCCACTGCAATTATTTGAAAATGTTAGTGTAGTTATTTTGTAGATTTTGATGATTAAAATAGGCATAAACCACTTCAGCCCTTTTTTATTATTTATTTGAAAATAGCAAGTCTACACAACGCCACGCCTTGTGAGCTTGAAGATCTGCTATTTTCAAAAGATTTGTATACATTAACATGATACCTTGTGAAACAGGACATTCTGGAAAATGTGTACTTTTGCTTTTGGTATTTTAAGAATATTATTACATTTTGATTACCGGAATTTTACTTGTAACCGAGTGTTTCTACATTGCAGTATTGATACTACTTTCACTTAAGTAAAGAAATTGAGTACTTTTTCCATCACTGGAAAATACAGTAGGCCTATGTCACAGTTCCTTGCCATGGAATCACAGCATAGAAGCTCACTGGTGGTGAGGTTCATTTTTTAATACATAAATGTTTTCTGTTTTCCTCAGTTCAGTTTAATCTGCTTTAGGAGAACATTTTACTACAGGTACACTTTCAGTTCATTCATTTAGACACCAGGTGGGGCTGTTGTAACACACTTGTTTTGCACCCAGTGCATGACACAGTTATTATGTGGCAAGCCCCAAGCCAGAGTACTGCTCAGGGAAGTGGTGGGAAGTAACTAGGTACATGTACTCAAATACTTACAATTTTGAGGTATTTGTACTTTACTTGAGTATTTCCAATTTCCTGTACTTTTACTTCTACTCCACTACATCTCAGAGACAAATATTATACTCCACTACTTTTACTCCACTACAATTATTTAAAAACTTCAGTTACTAGTTATTTTGTAGATTTTGATTATTATTACAAAACATACTGTAACCAGATACATTTCGGCCATTTGAAAATAGCCAATCTACAAGCTCACAAGCATTGTGAGCTTGTAGATCTCCTACTTTTAAATTAGTTTTATACATTTGAAAATTTGAAATGGGACATTCTGCATAATGAGTACTTTTATTTTTGGTACTTTAAGTACATTTTGATGCCAATACTTTTGTACTTTTACTCAAGTACATTTTGAATTTTAGACTTTTACTTGTAAACAGAGTATTTTTACATTGCAGTATTGATACTTTTACTTAAATAAAACATTTGAGTACTTTTTCCACCACTGGCTCAGGGTCAGATGGGATGCGTATTGGATGAACAAAATCAGTAAATATGGTACAGTAAACATCTTGTTAGAATGTCTTAATGTTTTTTAAATGTGTTACAAATATGTACATTTCCGGATGAGAAAATAAAAGAATGTATAGGGGTAAAAGCTGTGAGTGTGAGGTGTTAACTTCCACAGGGTCACTTACTGCATTAGAGTTCAAGTCAGTGCAGCTTGTGTTAGGGTAATGACAGTGACACAATCAAAAACATGTACAGAGATACATAGAGTTTCATTCCTCTATGTCCTGCATAAAAATGTGTTAATCATAGAGTCTAGCCCTCCTTGTCAGGTTCAATTAAGAATGTTTATCTGTACCTTACTGATTTTGTTTACCCAACACTACTGCAACAGTATCCTTCATGGCATCACCTCTAAAGTCCTCAGTATAAACTTCAATATGTTCAGAGCTGCTTGCTTGCATACCAGTACCCACTCCAGAGTCCACATCGCACCAGTGCACCAAAAATATTCACTGGCTCATGGTCAAACAGAGAATTAGCTTTAAAATATTCCTTTACCACCTACAAAGCCCTCATCAACCTGACTCCGGCCCCTACCTCTACAACCTCCTTGACCACCATGTCCCCTCACACTATTTCAGATCCGGTGATGCCAACCTATCTGTAAATCACCAAGTCTATAGGGTGATATGGCATTTTTAGTTACTGCCCCCTCCCTGCTGAACACAGTTGCTAACCACATCACTTTCCCACCCTCCCATCCTTCAATACTGCCCTCACAATCATTCTCTTCAGACAGGCTTTTCCCAGCTAACCCCGCCCCTTGTTTTTACTGTTTATACAATTTGTTTTATTTTATTTTCTACCTAATGACGTTTATCCCATTGTAAAGCGACTATGAGTAGTGAGTACTTAGAAAAGCGCTATATAAATCTGAGCTATTATTATTAGAATCCCTAACAACAAATGTTGCAGTAGGCCTATGACCCAAAAGATGGCAGCAAATCATAGCAGATATTTCCATTGGAGGACATTTTGTTGAGGAATACCACACAGTGCTCAAATAAAGTGGTTTTCAAGGTTCATGTCCTTTTATTATCACATGCATGTGCAATACAGCTGTAGCATCATTGCAGGCACTGAAATTCTCTTTGTGGGCAATTTTACCACCCACAACGTATTGTACTTTTTTCTTCTGTTTTTTACAATGTTTGAAATACCAGTTGTAAGACACCTGATGTTGAGGCTGTTGATCATCCACTAGGGGTGGATAAAGCCTCTCTGAAAACCTTTGGAATAAGCCCAGGGCTTTACCATCTTTTCTGTCAGGAATTGATGAGGCCTGTGAAATTAACATGTTTTAGACTTCAGGCTAATGTTATTCTTCATGAATTATTCAACACAGAATAAGAATCAAACAATTGCAAGCAAAACGACAACCAGCTGTGTCTTTATTCAAAAGTTGAAAACAGCAATGCGCACACTTGACTGATTGTTCTTTTTTTTCTTTTCCTTTTTATTTAAAGTCAGAATCCTCATTATGCCACCAGAAGCCACTTGACATTTGATCTCCAACACTCAACAATACAAGAGGCAGCAAAGCATAGTGATCTGGATAGCTTTACAGCAAGATAAATGTACATAACAATTGTGCTTTGAGATTTCTAGATTAGTACTAACAAGGAAATTACATTGTCCCCAATGCTTTCGATTGGATCGTCAGTTCTCCATACAATGCAGACACAGTAACTTCAATTCCACTTACCAGCTAATGACAATACCTTTGTTTCTTCCTTTAGATAAGCAAAGCTTACAGCGGACATAGTATTATTTAGAGTTACGCAAAAAGAACTTCACAAGGCCTGTGCACAGGTTGCATTATGTCACCAAATGACCCCTCCCCATTTTACAGTACTGTAGCACTAAAACAACTCACTGCAATGATGAAAGGCTTATATTGGAATATTCACAAGATATCACAAACGTACAAGTCAAATGGAATCCATTAACCTGGTGAAAGCAGCTATATTCAGACTGTTAGAACAAGCCAATTAAAGTTTTTCACAGTAGTGGCCAGCACACTGTATGTATCCAAATTCAGTTTCATTTAATGTGTTCAAGCCCTGGCCAAAAATGTCTTGCCTAATAGCTGAACTGTTTGATTTGAACACTTATTTTACAAGAGACGCTGTACAGTTGTTTGGTATACATTTGAACAAAGACACGGTTACTATAAATGTCTAACAGCAAGAGACTAAAGAAATGGACAAGAGGGACACTCCCTCTGTCATAAGAGATTTGCCACATACTTGAAAGTTGTGAATCTTTTTTTTTCTTTTTTGCCTTGATTTCCATTTAGATTTTAGTCAGAGATGAAAATGAATTCTCATTTGTGATGTTGAATCTGTGCCAAATGTATGCTTCGTAGTACAATGGTGTCACTTGCCCACAATAAATTATTTTCATCTTGAATCGTGACGTGCTGTTAGCTTAAAAATCAGTTCTTGTTGGTAAGCAACGTAGTCATGTGATGGATAGCTTAAGCTTGAATCACTTCACAATTTGAAAACTCACTTCACACAGGTGAACTCTTCGAGCGATACAAAGATGACAAATAATGGCAATGTTTGAAGGGTACTCTCAAAGTTGCTTCAGCTCTCTACCCATTTTCTCATAGAAATGTTCATACACAACTTATACATGAAGCCTATTGAAGGTCGTAATGCAAAGATTTATGTTGTCCTTTAGGTGCAACACTCATGACATCTCAATAACATATTAAAACATTTCTAATTAAAAATGTCAGTAGCCCCTTATCCCATAAATGACGATATATTGTTTTCAGAACCTGAATTCACAGTACAAAAATATAATATTCCTTCACTTGTTGGATATCATGAAGTCCATGGAAAACAACAGACTCATGATAATCTATAATAATTCTCAAAGAATTCAACTCCCTAGTATCTTTCATTCCTATTTGGCACTTTGGCACAGGAACACTATATACTGTATACTGGCACTCTTAACATAAAATAATGGAGTAGTTCACCACTGAAGCATTTTTATGTGTGTGTACAGTAATTCAATACTGTCTTTCAGATGAGGAACATCTCACTGGCAAAGCATAGTTCAGCCTTTTAATGTTTAATGGCATTGTTAGGAGAGGATGACATTTACAAAGTTTCCCCCATGACAGAACTGATTAGACCGCTTCTGCAGACGTCTCTGTTGATACAGACATTGTCACTTTGGCTATTTTCACAGTGCTCTTCACGCAGCTCTCGGCAGCCCTGTTGGCAGCAATGGTGGCATTTCTATTCTGGCAGTCCGACTCGAGGCTATTATCCAGCTGATGGCCACTGCCCCTGCACACCCTGCACGAGCTGAGGAAGGCGTGCCTCAGGTCCTTGCTTCTCAGGGCATAGATGATCGGATTGACGGTGGAGTTTAGCAGGCAGAGCATGCTGCAGAACGCAAACACCGTCTTGATGTCGTCGTCCATTCTCCAGAACAGGTCGTAGACCATGATTGCGAGCACCGGGCCCCAGCAGATGACCAGAACCACCAGGATAAGCACCAGGGTCTTGGCCAAGCGGATGTCCATTCGTGTCTGCTCAGGGCGGGTTGTTTGCACCTTAGTCCCATCTGCTGAGTACACCACCAAGCTCTTCTGGGAGGTGCGGCTCATCATTCGCACGGCATGGTGATGTGCCTTCCACAGGATATACATGTAGGCGTAGATGATGAAGAGGACAAGCGCGCTAGTCACCCCGATCCAGAACATCAGGTAGTTCTTATCAATCAGAGGGAAGAGATCAGAGCAGACAGACTGAAGCCGCTTGCAGTTCCAGCCCAGCATAGGGAGCACTGCAATGACGATGGAGATGGTCCACATCACGCAGAAGGCAATGACGGCTTTGGTCCGCGTCACTATGCGCCTGTAGGCCAGAGGCCGGTGTATGGAGATGTAGCGGTCAATGGCGGTCAGGAAGAGGCTCCCGACAGACGCGGTAAAGGACGCGATGACTCCTCCCAGCTTGAAGAGGAAAACGTTGGGACTGTCCTTGCGGTGGAAAACATGGAAGTCCAGGAAGCTGTAGACAAAGATGACACTGCCCAGCAGGTCGGCCACAGCCAGGCTGCCTATGAAGTGATATGACGGCCGGCAGCGGAGATTGCGGGCCTGCAGGATGACACACAGCACTATCAGGTTCTCCAGCACGGTGAACGTGCCCAAGGTCAGTGACATCATAGCCACAGCCAGCTGCTGGCTGGGAGTCAGGATCATGAAACACTCCATGTCCATGAAGTTCTCGCCACACTGGATGCCGTTCCCCTCATCTCCAAACGAGCTCTGGTTGCCAAAAGTGTCTGTGGCGTTGGTGGGAAAGAACGGGATGCCTTTGAGGATCATCTCCTCATCTGGAGGCAGTTTGTCAGGGAAAGCGTTGCTTCGGAAAGCAGACATGGGCTTCTGGAAAGCGAAGCCGCCCTTTGTGAAATCTGCGTCCATGGTGGCATCGTCATAGTTAGCGTCATTCGAGCCCAGATACTGTAAACCAGAGGTAATAGTCCGGAAAGTGGTGTCCGCCACGCCATCCAGTACGGACTTCATGGCTGTGTCTGAGGGTAATACTGCAGTCTAAGATGACGTCTGTTCAACCTAGAAATGAATGAAAGACATATGTTGACACTTTCAACCAGGCATCTCTATTTTGGCCAGATCATAATATTTTCCAAAAACAGTTATTTTTTTAAATATTTGAATAGGGCTTAAGTGGTTAACTTAACCCGTAACACTGAAAAGAGAGCCCTTACAGTGTACTGTACAAGCCCTACATTGCAAATATGTCAAAAGATTAGCTAAAAACTACATATTTCTCTATGATTTTTCTTATTTACATTTTCCATAGAGAAATGACATTTCACAGAGTTGCTACAGTACTGTATGTGGGCTGGGGAGAAAGTCCATCATCTGATGGATGATGAGGTTGGCACAGAGAGTAGGCGATGCTGCATTTTTCAAAGGAAAACTCACGCCTCTTATTGAAAAATATGCAAATATGCAAACATATCAACGTGCAGAAATGTGAGCTTTATTATAAGTTATATAAGACAGATGAAAGGAAGACAGTTTGCAGCGTAGAACTATTGTTGCTTTAAGGAATGCTTTGGAACATATGGGCATGCAATATATCTGGGATTCCAGAGTCATAGTTCATTTTGAAAATTAAAGACCACTAACCTCTGTCTGAAAGATGTCATTCTGACATGCTCCAGCTATAGGGACATAATTCAAACAGTAGGCTATAGTGGAGCAAGACAAAATACCATCACAAATTGGAATATTTAGCAGGTAATAAAATTATAGGTATATCAGATGGTAACAGGATAGGTGGGCACCATGGAAGGAAGAGTGGGCACCTCTGTGTTAAATTGGCTATTCTTTCCAAAATGTTAAAAAGTAAAATATTTGCAAGATGATTTTAAGTGAAGTATACATGATTAGAACATGCATGGTACATCATTATCAGA
>NC_139953.1:32539273-32689273 GCF_963454915.1 Gymnoscopelus microlampas
GAAAAAGCAATTACATTGTTATGTTGCTGCTAGACGGCAGGCAGATAGTATTCACCCAGGAGTGGTAATGCATTTTGCACCGGCCTAATGTCCTCTCATCCAGACTACTGCAATGCGTTCCAGTTTCATAGCTTTTTTGAGGACGTTGCTTAGGTTCACGAAAGCTGAGTCAGAGTTAAATACTGTGAGTCTAGTTGTGTTTCCCAACCTGGGGTCCGCCAAAGTCAGATCACAGGGGGGCATGAGGCCATGCCTGTTTGGAGGAAGTCCAAATCTCTACTATTTTCTTTCTTTCATCCACTGTCTGCCTGCACCTCAATTTCATATCAGTCCAACTTGTCCAATATATCTCTGCTGTCGGGCAGAAACCAGCTATGTCTAAAGTTGGAGTTGGGTGGTTTGACCGACATTTTTGAGGATCCAATGGACTTAGGAGGTTTAGTCAGAAGCGCTTTTTAATACTTTTCATTGGTTCAATATTTGCAAAACCCACACACAGATGTAAAGGGCGTTCCATAGCACTCATTTATTGTTGCTATTAAACTCATTTAATAGCAACAATATTATACTGTAACCTTAACATAGCTAACTAGTCCCACTCATGTAACATTATTGGAAAGCACAGTAATACTATATAAAATATACACTAAACTTTCTCAACTTGGCATCCCTATTTTGGGCATGTCATTATATTGCCAAATTCAAACATTTTCAAAATAGACACATTTTGAAAATTTGAAAATCTACAGGCTTGTGACGCACTGTGAGCTTATATTTGCTATTGGTTGTACAAGAAGTATATCGGGCTTAAGTGGTTAATGTGTCTGAAAAACACAAGTGCATGCGTGCAGGAAAAAAACAACAACATAACAGATGCTTTGGCAGTCAAGACCTCTCTCAGATTCTTGAGATTGATTTATTTTTGCATTTGTTCATTACTAATATTGCCCTGATTTGAGACTTAAAAGTTGCCCGTCCTCCCGAGACTTCAGAGGCTCATTGCTCATGTTTTGGCAACATAGGTTAAAACAGAGATGAAGGTTATCACATAGCATGAATCAAACTCTAATCAGATCTAGAAATAGGCCCCATGAGGCCATACAGACAAATGAGCTTATGTCTGTTGCATCCATAAATAGATGCAATGCATAGTGTGCTACGGTTATACAACTCCAGATGCACCATTAGTGCATAACAAATTAGTCAAATTGGCAAACCTTTACTCTCTATTAACATAAACCATCACAAATGAATGCAATTATGCAAAATAAAGGGGGAAAAATAAAAAAAAGACTTTGAATTATGTCTGTTAGTGTCTAGTTCTAAAACAGTTGTTCAGAGTTGTTTTTGTTTTCTGTGCGTAATTCAAAAAAATATCTAAAATTGATATGGCCAAATAAGCCGCAGGCTATTGCAGCTCCCTCCCTCACTGGCATGTTCAATCACCTCCAACTGATCCAGAATGCTGCGGCATGCTGGTCTTCAACCTCCAATTAACCTCCTTCAATTTTCACATCGACCCCTTTTGCGTTCCCTTTGCTGTGGCTTCCAGTTACTGTCCGCATGCTATTCAAATCACTAGTGATGGCCTTGTGATGGACCTTGATTGCATTCACTGGTGAAGGCTATCAAGGGTATGGCACCACTTACATTACCTGTAGATCAGCTAATGTGTGATTTATACTTAAGTCCAGCACAATAAATAGCCAACGCTCCAAGTGTCCTCCTAGACTCTTCTCCCTGCGGGTTCCCAAGCTGTGGAATGACCCCCTCTCAGACCTCACAGACCCTCCCCATGTTCTGCCGCAGTCTAAATATGTTATTTAGATACACATACTGTTTGCTTGACAACAAATGGGAAGAATGTTTAGATCTGTTTCTTTGAAGCACCAAATAGTTTCCCTTTGCTCTTATGTGATCCTTTACCCTGTTGTTTTCTGACTAGGACTCACGCCATTTACTCTGATCTTGTCACTAAGAGATACGAGTGTCTGCTAAATGCCTAAATGTTAACTCTGGACCAGGGTTTTCTAGCAGAAATCAACATAAACTCAACTTAGATTGCTTTCTAAGTAAATATGTGATGAACTGCTGTACCAGTGACAGACTTGTAATTAAAGTTAAATGGTGCTAAATAGTAGCACCTCAACCATCGCAAAGAACCACAGAAGAAACCGCTGACAAAACAATATTTTTGTGAGTGTATAATCTCACTGGAAGCAGCCATGAGTGGAAACCTCTTCAGCTGCCCACGGTTGAGATGAGCTAGGACCGTTTGAGAAACACAAAACAAAGATAAATGTGCTGCAAGCCGGAAAAGTGCAGATCAGCAACACTTGTTTATCTCAGATCCTTGTAATTCCTTGTAAATAATTCATATGCAGTGCAATAAAGTCGGGACAGGGTTTCAAAGATGAATGAGCCCCACACCCTGAGTGCACGCGTAACTGGTTTTAGAAACATTGTCATGAAAATTCATGAATCTTCAAAATGACCAGTGTGGTCATTCTGTGCAAAACACTGCCACAGTATCACAAATGAACTGACACAAAACCAAATCAACCAAAGGTTTATTCCTACTTATCCTCACTAATTTCATTCCACTCCTATCAGCAGGCTTGGACATGGGGTGGTTAACCAAGTAAGAGTAGATACATATATAATAAGGTCATAGTCCTTCACACAGCTGAACTGAATTCAAATTAGACTCTGCATGGCATTTCCCTTCTCTCTCCCACCTTTCCCGTCTCTCTGTTCACTGTCTGAATAAAGCATGAAATGCCCCAAATAAATCTGCCCCCCCCCCCCAAAAAAAACAAACAATCTTGGACATGAATGCCAAAAAATACTCCCAACAGCGAAATAGTGGGGGATGTTTTTTTCTTGTTGTTTTTTTGTTTTTATCTTTATATTAGGATGCAGGGCGAGGCTCCACAGTGGCTGATAGTTCTACAGGATGCATCACATCACATATGCAGTGGTCCATTAGCTTTACAATCTAAAAAGTGGATGTTACGTTAGTGGATTCCTGCAGATGCATTCCATAAGCTGCCGAGCCCTGTTGTCTGCTTACTGGTGGTGGTGTGTGAGGTTATTATAGTTTAACGATATACTTACATATACGATTCCTTCCTTTTAATAAGCCTGCTGCACTGAAATGAAGAGAGAGTTAAGAGAATTACTTGTATGATACACATCAATCATGCATGCACCTGCACATATAAACAGGGCGCAGTGACTCAGGAGGTAGAGCGGCGAGGTTGGGAAACGAAAGGTTCCCGGTTCAATCTCCGGCTCTCCCTGGTTTAGTGTCTAAGTATCCTTCAGCAAGACAATGATCCCCTAACTACTCTCTATGAGCAGGTTGGTGCCTTGTCTGCCGTCGGTGTGTGAACTACACCGTGCTGTATACTCTATACACAGTACACGTACTGTACAAACTCAGTACCCACTCTCTTTCTCAACTTCAACTACTTAGTTTTGTACAAGCTCCATCACATGCAGTTTTCATGGAAGGGGAAAGTATAGACATATAGAATAAATCAAGGAAAACTGGCCATGTCTGTCACATTTTCCTAAAATGAGCAGAGTAAAATATATACATAAGGTGTATGATTGGAAATGAGGCAGTTCAATTAGCAGCAGATATACAGTATATATCAACAATAAAAGGGCCACAGATAAAGCTTGTAGTCTCACAAGCAGGTGAGACATCATTTAGCAATTACCAGCATACATCACAGTGGTTCTCAAACCTTTTTGGCTCAGGACACCCCTGTAAATAACCTTTTCTTCCGCAGCGCCCCTGAATTACATTTACAGCACCTTACATACCGTAATACATCATATTACGGTATATATAGATATGTAAATCTTTCCCCCTAACATAAAGTATGTGACGAGGAAAACCTGAGAGAATATCCGTTTCCATTAGGACACATTGAAAATAACTTTATATATTTTACCATGAGTTTAACCACCAGCATGGGGGGAACATTGACCAAAAATAGCAGATCCAGTGTGCTCTCTCTCTCTCTCTTTATGATCTCCTGTTCAGACGCACAGACATTTTCACTCACATGCACACACAAATGCACATCACACACACACTACTCACTCAGGGTCCAGCTAGATCAATCGATTCTCCTCTCCCTATACAGCACGTACACACATTATCCTACGTACGACATAAATCCTTTACACCCATACTCACGCATTCTTTTTCTCACATACACATACTGAACACGCACATCAGAAGGATGCACAACACATACACATGAAATGGGGTCCCTTTGATTGTCCTGCCAATGTTATAATAATATATAAACAACAGGAAGTACTCAAACCACTGTGAATTTCTTTCTCGTGCACCAGGAAAGACTGTCTGAGTTTTGTATGCTATGGATAATTCTGAAAGATGGGGTCTATCCTATATTAAAATTGTCTAATGCAAGGGCCTGCGGCAGGCGGGCCACGGCCGCGACATTAAATTATATTACAAAAAAATATATATAAATGTGTATGAGCAAATAGGTTTTTCTCTGTTACAATTAGGACTGCAATTATCAATTTTGTTCTCAGCAATTACAAAAGTAATGTTGTTTAATTAATCGAATCTTGAAGCATTAGTAAAAAAAATCTATATCACTTGTATTGTCATTGACAACAGTATTGCAGAAAGATACTGAAAATAGCCGATCTAAAAGCTCACAACGTCTTGTGTTGCGATTTTTATTCAAATCGATTATCGATTATTTTTGGCAATCAATTCAATCTATTAGTTTGATTAACCGTTTGCACCCTTAGTTTCAGTTGCACCCAAAGCATCTTTCAGCGTAGTAACAGTTGGTGCGTGTGAACACACCCCAACCCTCCACTGAGCTGAACATGAACGCCTTAGATATGCTGTTGGCATGACAACCACCCAGGATTGAGACGGCTATGTCACATGACACAGCCAAGGTTGAGTGCAAACAACAATGCATGGGAACATAATATTCTATTTGCCACTTAGTTCCCAAGAAAAGTATTCACACTCGTGACCAGTGAACCAAATACATAAATAAATAAATAAATGGATAAAGAAGTCAGTAACAAGATGTTCTGCGGCAATTAGCTCAGGAACATCAAATTGGTTGAAAGCATGCGTGGCCCTGCTACACGCGACCTTGTGGAAGGCCATTCATTCATGTGAAGATCCGACGAAGGTAACAAGTGCCACTGGTGCTTTTCAGCTTGTTGGTGAAGTAGGGCTGTCAGTCACAATCATGGAATATCGTGCAAATAGTTGCGATTGCTGAAGTAGTGTTTTTGACATTGAACATTGTCAGATATAACAAGAAATATGCACAGAATGTTCCAATAAAGTTCCAATAATCAAAATAAATAATGTACTATGGCTAAAACAGGCCCATGCACTAAATAATTTTGTATTTAATTGTTTTTTCAAAAATAGCAGAAATGCCAGATCTAAAAACTCACAACTGTTGAATTTATACAGAAGAAAACGATTCTTACTATTATGCAAAATAATTGCGATGAAGCGATTATGTAACTAGAAAAAGTGCTCCTCGGAGCACAGGTCTCCGGCAGGTCAGGTAGGTTATTGTGGGCCAGCAATGTTCAGAATTCTCGGACGGAAACATCTCGATCACTTGACTATAGAGATAATGTGTACTGATTTGCATGATGTTTGGACAACATTTGTAGGAGTAATATAAATAAAGAAGAAAAATCGGCCTCCTGGTGGCGCTATAATAGGGCAATGTTAACACGGACGGACGGACGGACGGGGGGTAAAACATACTCTCTCGCCATGCCTCCATGCCTTTCGGCCTGGCGGAGACAATAATAACAATAACAATAATAATAATAATAATAATGATAAGGCCTATAAAATGGGGAGGCAGACCGAGAAAAGAAGGACGAAATATGAGTAAAACAAATCAACAAACACCTGCTACACGAGCGGGGCTGAGCTCTGGTGTCATGGCAACTGCCTCCATTTAAATGAGGTGTTGGTGTTGCTCCATCACAGTGTGGCAGGCTTCTGGACAGACATGGAACGCAGGTCCCAGCTGGAGTGTGCTCACTGGTGACAACTCACTCATCACACTGGCCCTGCTACTGGCCACCAGCCCACACACTCTCTGACACATTAGCATATCAGCGCTGGTGATACAACTACTCAGATATTAATGCCAATTCAAGAAAATGCCGTCTAAATCAGTAGTTCTCACACTTTCAAGATTTTTCCCCAAAAAATATCAAAAATAGCAGATGTACAAGCTCACAGTGCGGCACGCAGTGACGCGCTGTGAGCTTGTAGATCTGCTATTTTTGAATAGCCAACGCTAAAATCTAAAATGACGTATCAAACTATTTTAATAAATGTACCTAGTTACTTTCCACCAGTGCGTATCAGACCCGTGCTTTCAAGGGTCAGAACGTCTAGAAAAGCGTTATATCAATTAGTCCATATGCCTTTTACGGGTCCATTTGGTTACATCCGTACACTGTCAGAGTTACAAATGGATGAATGAGCATTGTAGAGATTTTGATAAATAGCAAACTTGACAGGTGTACAGACACCCTGGTCTTCCCTTCAGGGCAATCAAATGATTGGTGTAAATTCAAGGTCAAATAGGATTCTTTGGCCCCCCTACAGAAAGGACTATTATTTAGAAAATCATAAAGTTTGCTCTACACCTGTCGATCCTAAGGGACGGTATTGAAAACCGCATGACTCCTCCGGATACACATCAAATCGCCCGCCTGCTGCTACTTTACACCTGACCTGCCAGTGGGTAGCTTCACCGGGAGGATGTAGCGTGTGGAGTGGAACGCCGTATTCCTCACAGCTCAACACCCCTGCGCCCTTGACCAACCTGTGAACGCTGTGAAGATCACCCCCCCCCCTCCAGCCAGCTTCCCTCCCACAAACACGGCCATGAAATGTGTTTGTCGCAACGCTTGGCCAAGCCAGATGCACCGCAGAGGATTCAAACCCCCTAGTCTCTGTGGTGGTGGGCAGGAATGTTACCCCTGCGCCACCTGAGCGCCCCTACAGTGGAACCGTGGTTGGTTGAGATGGCCCAGAATGGGGCTGCAGCAACTATCGATTATTTTCTTAGTGATTATTCTATCGATTACTCGTTTGATTAATCAAATGATCGAGAATATATATTTTTCATATATCAACTAACCGACTGACCACTTATGGGGTATTTTATACTTCATCGCACAACAATTTTGTGCATAGTGAAAATGGCAGATATACAGTACACTATGTTGCCTTTTTGTTATATATATTTCACCTAAAATGACATGCCCAAAAAAGGAATAGATTACGAATCAATTATTTTAGTAAATGAATGATTATCAATCATTAATTTACAGTGGTGAGGAGTTGAGGACAAACCCAGGACAGCTTTCTGACATTCTGTGGGTGGACTACAGTAAATGGATGTCTGTAATATTGGGAGAAGCCCATTTTGGAATAATGTCAATGCAGTAACAGCTTGTGTTTCTTCCTGCCATTAACCGGATTCATTTATTTGTAGATTTTGCACCCTCAGAAATGTGGCTTTAGGGAGAGATTCATAGTCTAAATTGGAGCATAAAACCACCAGTCTATGCCTTTTCCTGTGGAGGGTAAGCACACTCTTTGGAGCTTAGATGTGTATGATGTTATTGTTACTGCACCCCTGAGCTGGATAATAGTGAAAAACTATTACTCTTGTGCTATATTGCAGTGTTGTTTTTTTGTTGTTGTTTTTTTTTTTATCTCTGTGAGAAGCGCAAAACTTCCAAACATACTCAGATCAAAGCCCCAATCTCAACCTTATTTGATATAAATATGCAGTATGTTAGCTGTCTCATCTTCTCATTGCTTTTGAAAAACATCTGAAAAGCTCAGTAAATCACTGTGAGAATGGGAACAATCATCAGGGTAATAAACTGAAATATATCAAAGCCAGCGGGGGCAAAAGCATTTCAGCATATTCCTGTTAGGACTTCAAATTGCTCGACCGAAGAAAGGGCTGAGGCTTGTAGCAGCTCTGAAATATTTTCCATCTTAACCAATCCAATATAACACCAGCATCAGTATGCTGTCCTCAAAGATTTTTTTAAACCTTCATTGTGAATGTTCTCCTGGATTAGTGCCCTCGAAGAGAAGAAAGGTCTCTAATGGTTTACCACTGCTCCTTCCACTCAGCCAAAGCCTTCAGACAAAGAAACATTTAAGCCTTTAGAATCCAAGTTGTCTTTTGTTTTAATAGCCTAAAAATGCAAAACAATTGTATGGTCAATCCACCATTTAAATCCTATATACTCCGATGACTGGAGTCCCCAAGGTGTCTGTTCCTCTTGGTCCGCTCCTTTTTCCTCCTCTACAGCAAATCTCTTTGCCAAAAATAGCCGATCTACAAGCTAACAACGTTGTGAACTTCTAGATCTGCTATTTCCGTCAATGTTCGACCCGCAGAATAGCGACACTAGGGTTCATGTTGTTAAAATGGAAAGCCTACAAAAAATGTCTCTAAATAGGGATGCTTACTGTCACAGAAAGCCTACAAAATCTGTCTTTAAATAGGGATGCTTACTGTCTGTGGATAGGCCTTTATAATGAGATTGACACAGTCAATTCTGATAACCGAGAACATACTGTCAGTCTTCCATGGTTCTTTAACATCAGCGTGCTATTTTAATAAGCTGTACCAGGACGCCACCAAACCAAGGAGACATTCGTCAACGCTTTCCAATATTAATCCGCCACGGATGCCTAACAGCAGCAAGCTTGTTTTTGGGGGGCTCTATTTGAATTAGAGGGTCTCTCTTTGATGCGGTGGAGGGGCATCATTGTGGGGAGCCCAACATCTTAAATCCTACCACAGAATGAAGCCATAATTCAGCTCAGCATCGCTTTGTAGAGCCTCTGCACAGAGCTGCACAAAGGCCTTGTGCAGTGGTTGTACAAAGGTTTTTCTCTCCCCCTTAAAGCTCTCATTTCAAAGGTCTCCCGCTCCATTATATCATTTACAGACACCGGCCCTCTCAAACAACAATTCTGACGTGATTTTTTTTTACACTGTTGGATTTCAAAACTACATGATTACAAATAACAGTCGGGGTCCAATTTCAGACATCAGACATACATAACCATGTAAACCATATACAGGGTGTCTAGCAATTTGTATTTTTCTCTAAATACTATAATGTTGTCGGCTCAGATGTATTTTGCAATCATCACATTCTGAATAAATATGGACTGGAGTTTTCTACATCAAAAAGAACTGAAGTGGGGCGTCTAGCGGTCTAGGCGCATATCTCATAGGCTGGTAATCCAGCATGACAGCGTGTCGCGGGTTCGACTCCCGTTCCCGATGACCTTTGCTGTATGTCTCCTCCCCATTTCCTGTCAGCCTACTATCCTGTCCAAATAGAGTCATAAAAGCCCCACAAATATCTTTAAAAAAAAAGTGTTGCAAGGTGGTATTTTCACATCAGGCATTTCTCGTATTTGGTTCTCTCACATTTCTTCTGAGCCGGGTCAGTGCTTTGAAAACCACAGCAGCTACAGCAGTAAGACACTGGTACTGTAGCGACGCCTCCTCAAGTGTCTCTTCTGAGGGGATCAAATGATCTGCCAGTGATACCAGGTCTCATCAGGAGTGTAATGTTACAGGTAGCATAATCAGAGGCACAGAATCAGAGTACGGCTTGTGAGAGATCACTATGGGGACAAGTGGCTTAAGGAAGATGTTCTTGCAAGGCGTCGCTGGCGGGTGGAAAACTTGCGTGTCCAAAGCGGTTACTTTTCAGGAAAAAAGAGAACCTGTGTCCCAATGGGTCCAATGTAATTATTTAGTCAAAATCTTTTGTTAATACTTAAATATTATATAAACCCTGCAGCTAGAATTAACCGCTTTCACTTTCAAACTTGATCAGAAATAGCAGATCTACAGTGCAAGCCTTTTGATAATTTTGCAGGACACTCTTGTATGATGAGGCACGGAATTAAAAACCACATTAAAAAAAATTGCACCATGTGGGAGGCTGGGCTGCTTCAATTACAGTAGGACCAAGCACCCCAATGCCCTCTAATTAAAAGACATGATACATATTCACCTCCATTTGCTTTACTCTGATTTATACCAGCAACATAGTAGGAGAGGAATTTGTATGCAAGCCTGTTAAAGTTCTTCATAGAAGAGTCCATTTCGCTTCACCTTGACCTGTCCCCGAGGACAAAGTGATGATAGTATGTCATAGAATGAAGGAGGGCCAGGCCGCTCTGTGGCCTGAGTGTGAAACACGAGCCGCCTCGCTGCTGATAAAACCCATATAGTGTAACACGACATCAGTCGCTATAACAACATCAGTGGCAAGCAAGTGAACTCCTCTGAATATATAAGTGTTGCACCCCAGTAATAGAGGAATCGTCCAAGGCAACTGCTGCTGGTGCTTCAGCAACTGTATTAAATCATGAAAACACAATATTCAGATTCTCCCTGGATTTGCATCAATCAGATTATCACATATACTGTATGCAGTATAGAAGCATCTTTTCTTATGTGCCAATTCTTTCCACAAGGACTTGCGTCTTATCAACTGGCCATTACTTTGGATCACTGTACTGGTTGTGTTAAGTTGTGTGCGTACATAATCAGATGCAAAACTCATATTTAGAAAATAAATAAAAAGAAGCAAATAATGAAAACAATACGGCAGTGGTGGAAAAAGTACTAATTTCTTACTTAAGTAAAAGTATCAATACTGCAATGTAGAAATACAAGTACAAGTCCAGAGGAATGTGAATCAAATCTGGTTTGCAAAAATCAATTTCCATGTGTTTTTGAGTGGTGCCGAAGGCAACCACTCCTATATCTGGCTTTGTCTGTGTGTCTGTATGTCTGCATGTCCGTGTGTCCACCAAGCTAACATTGGTCAAGCATCACGTGACACGTGACAATATGTTGAAAGGGTGTGCTTTGATTGGCTAGCGAGACGCATGACGAAATAGAGCCCTATAAATATGTGTCACTTTGAAACATTGTTTACTTGTTTCAAAGTGACATCAGTGCCATCAGCCAAGCTAACATTGGACATGTTAGCTTGGCTGAATGAACATGTTAGCCAAGCTAAGCAAGGCACCACTCACTTCACACAGGGTGTGATTTAAAAAAAACAATGTGTCTCGAGATCTGGATAGTCCAAAAATCTGATCTGGGCTGCCAGTCTGAACAGGGCCTAAGTTAGTTACTTACTGCATGGGCTTCATTCCTGCAGGAGCTGTGTGGCAGTCTGTCTGTGCTTGAAAGTGTTGAGCTTGGCGTCCAGGGCTTCCTTCTTGTTGGCCCAAGCGGCTTCTTCTTCTTCTCATCCAGGTGGAGCTGCTTCAGGGGGTCTAACTTCTCACGCAGCTATTTCTCTGTCGTTTGGAACTCGGAGTAATTCTTTTTGACCGTCTGCCTCATTAGGCCCGTTTTGGGCTCCCGGTGTTCATTTTGGTATAAAGAAAAGAATATTTGGCACAAACCATCTTTGATGGATGCCAACCAAAATCTGATCTGGGGCCATCTTCTGCAAACTCATTAAACATGTAAATGATCACTCATTGTGCCATTTATGGAAGAAAACACCATACCTCAGCCATCTTTTAGGCTAAAATAGGGGTTTAATTTTTTTGTTTGTTATTGATTTCAACAATCATGTTTTTAAGAAACCCACAATGTCAATATGAGTGGCCATATTGACATTATGGAAATTGGGGCCATTTTGCAATAACTATACCCTTTGAGGATGGGATAGAAAAGTAACTTTCTTTTTTAGAAACCCAATGGAATGGTCAAATCCAAAATTTGACTTGCAGGACCAAACTAATTTAATTAGCATAATTCATAATATAGCTGCACGTCACCTTTAATTAATACAGAAGTGCAGAGTACGTTTATTTATTTTTTTACCTACATTTTTATCCCACAATTTTGTAACCCTATTTTTAACACCCAGTGCCAATTGTCTATGTAATCCTGGGCACTACCTTCCCTCTGCCAGCCTAGGGAGGCCAGGGCCGAGCTCATGCCTCCTTCAGTGCATGAGAGCCAACTGACCTTCTTGTCACCTGACAGGGGGGAGTTTCCCTGGTTGGACGTAGCGCGTGGAAGGAACACGTTATTCCAACCAGTTCCCTTCCCCTCCATCAGGCGCCCCGGCTGGCCAGGGGGAGGCAGTATAGTGACCAGGATTACTGCATGTTTTTGTGAGGGTACCTACCCTAGGAGACACGGGGAGAACATGCAAACTCCACACAGAAAGGCCCTTTCGCCAACCCCACCTAGGGTATGGGCACTGATGACGCGGAGGAGAGAACACGCCTCCAGCGCCCACAGCGTCCCCTGTGGGAATGGAACCCAGGACCTTCTACAGTAGCTGTGAGGCGACAGCGCTACCGACTGCGCCACCGTGCCCCCAAGAGAGAGAGTTATTAATGGAAATGTCATCTACTGTATGAGGTGAGACAAGCCTGGTTTCACTTTGTTGATTTAAAAAGGGCACATAAATGGCAATCAATTCCCAAAGCCAAATATTATTTTTTGTATACAGATATTAAACAATACTGCTACCTACATAAGGTATTAGCATTTCATTTATATCTTATTTTGGGTGAGTTGCTGTGAATGTTGTAATATGGAGCTTTAACCATATGAACCCTAGCGTCCCTCCCTATTCTTGGGTGAACATTCGATAAAAGTCACACATCTACAAGCTCACAGACAGCTTGTAGATCAGCAATTTTTTGTTGACGAGATTTGGTGTAGAGGGGGGGGAAAGTAGGGGGCCACGTTTAGGCTCCTGCATGGGGACACTGGTCAACACAGTTTATTATGGTTTAAATGGTTAAATGACCCGACAGATTCTCAAGAGACAAGACTGTCTCCTGCATGACCTTGTGATTAAGACACCCTGTCCTTTTCTCAGATGCTCTGTTGAAAAGAGAAAATGAGCACTTCATTGTGCATCAATACCTGCCACGCATTCACAATCACACCTCATTACAGTACATTAGCAGATAACCTCGACAACGAAGGATGAAATAAATGACTACTGTCTAGCATTTTTGCAACAGTATGCCACATTTCCAAGAAAAAGGCTTAAAGTTTATACTGTAACAATTTGGCTCAAACAAAGAGGCTACAAAACAACTTTGTCCTAATATGTATGCAAATCCAGTTTTGAAAACTACTTCAACAGAAATTACCAACCTGCACTGAGACGAAAGCTGCCCCAAAACCCTTCTCCCCAAACCACTTTTTGTGTGCAACAGATTTTAGGATTATCACACGATTTATGAGAGATTATTCAGTTTGTGAGCAGTAAAATCTTGAGCTGGGGGGACATTTGGGGACAAGTTTCAGCTGGCACTGGCGGCATCACATTCGACTTATGAGGATACATTTATGTTCATCATGGGGGAATAACAGGAAACGTAGAACATTATCCTGGCTGAGACATCTAATGATGTCTATTAAGCACATGAACCATAGCGTCGCTATTCTGGGCATGTCATAATAGGCTAACATTCAGAGAAAACTTAAACTCACAATGCGTCGCACTGCATTGTGAGCTTGTCGATTGGATAAATAAAAAATAGAATCATGTGCATCTCAGGATCCACATGGGAACAGTGTGGCTCCAATGTGGATCTCAGACTTCCATGTGACCAGCGTGTGATGTCATCTATGATGTTAGTTGTATGACATATTTATGATGTATGACTCAAAATGTGGGCATGGTTTCAGTGCGATCACAGCCCCATTGACATCCATTGTAAAATGTAAGTTAACTAGAGGGTCGGGGCGCTGCGCGCCCCTCCCCCCTATCCGCTGCGTGGTGCTTTGTGTTTGTTGGTCTCTATAATATATAAAGCCATAATAGGAGATGTTCCCAATGGAGCTATGCCCAAATATGGAGTGTGTTGTCTGACCTCACTTGGGTCTCGTTGGGCGGTGGTCGGCGATGACGCTAAGGAACAACATGGCCGACTGTAATGTTGTGAGTTTGTGTTGGCCGCAATTAATTATGCTGCGAGGGGGCAGATGTGTGCTGAGCAGTATGAAGTGGCCTACAGACTGCGCGTAGTAATTCTGCACGTTGTGGCGTGTCTTGTTAGTGACATTGATATGTTGTTTTTGTGTTTAGTCCCACACAGTGGCAGTTTTTTTGGGGGGTATATAGATATATTTAAAAATCACGCCCAGTGTGAAGTGGGCGGTGTGTGGTCATCACAACATGACTCACTTTAAAAAAAGGATAGTTGTCCATACTGCTATTCATAGGGCTGCACATGTGTCATGTGTTTCGCTAGCCAATCACAGTCCTGAATTTGCAAAGTCAGCCAATCACATTACAGTTAGTGGTGATGACACTAGCTGTAATGTGATTGGCTGATATGAAAAAAGTATCGATTTGCATTAACAATGGAAGGGTTAGGGGGTACACACATTTTTTGGTCGGTGTCCAAAACTCACTTATAGGGGGTGGCTACACCGCCCCAAAAAGTACAAAACATGTGACTTTTTTTGTGGAGGTAATTCTGCGGCCTACAGGCAGTGTAAAGTTTGGTGCTAATCAGTCCAACGGTTTGTGAGATTTGCTCCAGACACACACACACACACACACACACACACACACACACACTCTCTCTATCATAGCTTCTTGCTATAAAACAGAGGGGACAAAGTATAGACCCCCTGGGGGGCACCCCGGGGAACTTAAGTATAGGGTTTAAGTGGTTAAATGAGAGAAGTTTGACTATCACCCAAACACATCTTCACCTTCACTCATCAATAATGTGATGACTAAGGGGAGACGATATCAGCTGATGTGTCTTCCTAGTGTACAGTACCTTCGGGACCTCACGGAGGGGGGGATATTACCATCATGCCATTAGGACAGCAGAGGAAAGCCACAGGGCACAGGCCCCTTTGGCCATGGGCTATATACGGCTGTCAGACTGAAATATCCAAGCAACCGCACATATTAGAGTATTAGACGCTGTGACAGCCTTGAATTATGTGGATTATTTGCTGCTATGATACTGTTATCTGAACCTCTGATCACAGCCAATGCTCAGGATGAGTTTCAGTGGATGCGTGCATCTTCATTTTCCGGTTCAGAACTGAGTAACGTGCATGTAATACAAATGTAACAATATCACCAAATACCTCAGTATTGATATTATGATATTGTATTTCAACAATGTCATGTTCCATTTCTTCTTCAAACAGATTAGAAAATAGCCATTCTACAAGCTCACAACTTATCACATTGTGATGCATTGTGAGCTTGAATAGAGCGGCTAATTTAGAAAAAATAATATATAAAATAGGCTTAACATCAAGTGATTAAAACTAGGAGGAGTTATGCCATAATCATACTGTTAAAGTATGATTATGGCATGACTTCATATATAATACTATGATATCCAAAATCCCAGACAATATCTAGTCTCCCATGTCATGATATATATCGCCAATGCCCTACATATCATACAATGCAGATGATCAAACAAACTGTTCATAGTAGGTCAAAATGTGTCTCCTTGTCACTATAGTCTAATAATAATAGAATAACTCTGTCCCCTTTATGCTGTTGGGGTATTTGATACATTTGCACATATGTAGAATTTGTCTTCTGCATTTAACTATTAGGAGCGGTGACTGGGAGCTATTAATACAGAACCCGGGAACAGTTTATTAACCTAATAATCAATGTTGCATTGCCATTTGAATGAGTTATAGTTAATTTCTTATAGTCTCCAAACTTCGGAAAGGTTGAACTGAGAGTCCTTCGAATGAGATTGGCTATTATTCTTCTCTCGGGGTGCAGCTATACCTGCCACAGTCCCACGTCTCTCCAGTTTTCTTCATTTGTTTGGTGCCTTCTATTGCCAGACACCTAACGACAGTGAAATGGAGTGACGGATGGGTGAGCTCCGAATGAATGAAGGATGAACTTGGGAAAGAGCCCTGTGCCGGTAACCGTCTCTAAACAGTTAATCATGAACCTACAGTATCTACTGTTGCTGAACTCATTGCATTTGGCACAGACCTTGAAGTCAGGAAGCAAATAGGCCAACAGCATATTAACCACTTTCAACATAGCCTCCCTATTTGGGCCACGTCATGTTGTTTTTAAGCAGCAATGTTGTGTTTGTGCATGAACCAAATACATTTCCTCCGTCTGACTGCTGATTGGTCAAAACAGGAAATAGTCCATTTTGGTTTTCACTCGATCAGAAAATTAACAAGGGATGAAGTGATTGTGCTCTTGTCATAAGATGACAGGAGGACAATCACTTTGTCCCTTGTTAATTTTGGGAGTCTATCTTGCAGAGGAGCGTGAATGTACAACTTGCTCTGGTTGGATAACACAGCACAAGGACGTCTGCACTGCAAGCTTTGCTGAGACAAGAGGCTAGAAGATATATTCAACCAGTGGTTGTCAACCCTATTTCTATTTTACAGGGGTAGGACATTTAAAAAAAGAAAATTGTATCTCTCCCTGGGCTTTTAACCACTTAAGCCCTATTTTGCACTTTCAAACATTTCTGAAAATAGTCAATCCACAAGCTCACAACGCATCGCTATATGACGCATGGTGAGCTTCTAGATCTGCTATTTTTGGAAAACGTTTACCTATGATGACATGCCCAAAATAGGGATGCCAGGGTGTAAGTGGTTCAGGATGGCAATGTCTGTCAGTGGTCTTGTGGTTTAGAGTGTCCACTCTGAGATTGGGAGGTCGGGGAACTTCAATCCCCTGGTCGGGTCATACCAAAGACTATAAAAAAAATCACACCCAGTGTGAAGTGGGCGGTGTGTGGTCATCACAACATGACTCACTTTAAAAAAAGGATAAATGACTTTTTTTAAAGTCCATACTGCTATTCATAGGGCTGCACATGTGTCATGTGTTTCGCTAGCCAATCACAGTCCTGAATTTGCAAAGTCAGCCAATCACATTACAGTTAGTGGTGATGACACTAGCTGTAATGTGATTGGCTGATATGAAAAAAGTATTGATTTGCATTAACAATGGAAGGGTTAGGGGTACACAAATGTTTTGGTCGGTGTCCAAAACTCACTTATAGGGGGCGGCTACACCGCCCCAAAAATGGGACCCAAGGTCTCTCTACTTGGCACTAAGCATCAAATAAGTCCCCGAAACATACTAGCATCATGTCCAGGGGGTGCACTTGTACATCATGGCTGGTACATCAAGTCGCCTCATGCTACAGAAACAGGAGATAGGCTTTGGGCCACAACCACATCATGGCTCGGAAACAGTTGGTTCCCAAGGCTACTTACTTAGTTGGTCAGTTTGGCGGATCGTCCAACACTTTGGTCCCAAAATAACATAATGTAAAAAAGAAAACTGGATAAGAGACCCCATGTCCTTTTTTGCACATCTCAAAATCTAATGGCTGGGTTGCCATGAAACTTTCCGAGCACAAATGCTTAGTGCAGTGTATTCCTAAGTGAAGCCTATCCATGTGTGAATCCTATCCATGTGGCCAAAATGTCAACTTTGCACAGAATACAGAACGCAGAATTAACTCTAATGGTTTTGGTGATGCCATGGCCTTCCTTCCGTGAATATACTGTATGAAATATTAATTTTATATTATGCATTTCTTTCCAAGGACAACAGGGCTTTTAGACTCGTCTTGTTATGCACTAGCCCCAGGCCTACAGATTTCTAGCATTGGTGCTGTATTTTCCGATTTCCGAAAGTTATTCAGTAATTGCTCTGGAGTTGCACCTCAGCATAAAAGATTAAGAGGGTGTCTCGTTATCTTTTCGGATAATGATCGTGAAAATAGAAATTCTCTCTCATGCCCAGCATGAATTGTTTAAAACTATTTGAATGGCACCAGTAGGTAAATGTTAATTCAACCAAATATAGAAATGCAGAAGGCGTAAATATATAACGTTAAAGATAAAACGATAAAGTTCTGACCCTACTGTAATTTACTTTGATGTGCTTCTGAAGATATGAACAAGGTGATGTATCGTACTGTATTGAATACCATCACAAATAAAAACCATGAGAGCCAGATTGCTGGCACTTACTATTGGATCTTCCTGACCCAAAGAACAGCATTGAAGGAACAATGAGGATGCAGTAGCACATTAGGACTAATTTAGATTAAATGATACAACCACGTCGCACACCCCAATATAACAGTTATTTTCGGGAAGAGAACACAGTCACGTCATAGTATAAATTATAATGGCCAATCTAATCTCTGTTTCTGATGAAGATGCCAGGTGAGAAGCTGTCACTTGGAAATATCCATGAAATGAGTAGATCGATGCAGTTGCTTTGCAGCCAATCACCCAAATGGGAGTCATTACTGTCCATATGGCTACACCTGAGATGGGTTCATGAGCAGGGAAAATTTGCGATAATACATTTGGTGCTTCATACCTCCCAGAGTCTGTTACTGAGAAATAAATGCAATTAACAGTCTGACTTGGGCAGGGTGATCAGGTCAGACCCATTTAAAATTCATTACCAACCAGAGCACACCGTATTACAACACTTTAGGGGTCAGTGGACTTAACAAATCTTTTTAAACCACATGAACCCTAGCGTCTGTATTCTGGGCATGATGTCACAATAGGCAAATATTCTGAAAAAAGGCGAACATTTGGCAAAAGATGGGATTTGGATCACTTATCAACACCTGCCTTCTTGCAGCTAAGCCCTCTGCAACATGATCAACTAAAAGGCACATCGTGTCCACACACCCTGGGGGTGGGGGGGGGGGGGGGGGCGGAGGGACAATGCATTATTCAAGACAACAGATATGATTTTCTGAAAAAGGTATTCAAGCCTCCTCTCCTGATTTAATATGGCTGTAGAGCCCTGAGACTTCCAGACCTAAAACAAGAGACAACCAACCCCTGTGATCTCTGCAATATAAACTGTGTACACACTCACACACAGACAGGTAGGCAACCAGTATTTACATCAGAGTCACCCTGCTCTCCCTCCTGCCGCCTCGATTCCTGGGCATGAAGACAAAATCTCTGTTAGGAGGAGAGGAACTATGATTATTATTATTTTTATGATCTACTAGGGGTGGGCAATATTGTGATATGAGACTACATGTCGTCTGAGATTTTGGTTAACGTAATAACATATGGCATATATACAGTATATTCTGTATATATATATATATATATATTTATATTATCATCACATTACGTCATTATCATCACTATCAAGGTGTTTGGTAACAAATATGGATTTTGTCCATATCGCACAGGCCTGTAATCTACTGTAATATGAGGATATGGTTTTAGAATCGGTTGGAAACAGGCTTAGGCTAAGATCATGCTTAGATCATGTTTTTTAGTAAGCGGTTTAATAGCTAGAATTAGGACTGTCCAGTTGCAATCTGGCTGTTCCATTTTAGGCCTATTTTGAAAAGATTTCAAACATTTTCATAAATAACGAAAACAGCAGATTTACAAGCTCACAATGCATTGTGACGTGTCGCAAGCTTGTAGATCAGCTATATCTGCTATTTTGGAAATAGGGCAGGAGTGGTTACAGAATGGATTGACGTCAATAAATATAGTAAGAAATGCATGTTTGTTCCTGTGGTGCCACTACAGTACCTGCTGAATGAGAACGACTCTCATGTCTCCGAGGGCAGCCGTGCTCACAACAAGGTGAGCGCTTGCTTTGATGGGGATCAGCTACTGTAGCTTTCATGTGCTGCCAGAGGGGAGAGAACAGTGGGAGTAAAAGCTCCTATCTTTGTGCTACAAGGAGAACCTTCGCCTTGGGCACAGAGACAGGTAGGCGGGCACCATACACACAGAGTTACTGTATGCAGTGGTGGATACTCATTTCCTAACACTTGACAATCTTGCTCACCTGAACCTCAGCCCATATCCTAATCTTAAAATATAACCCCAGGCTACAATTTTTTCTTTATCAAATATAAAACACGCGCTGTGTGTCTCAAACTCGCATAACATGAGATGGCTCAATCCATTCTCGGTTTGAGACATTGATGATCATCCCTTAATTTTTTTTATATAATAATAATACTGATTAAATTATCTCTCCTTTCGTACGACTTTTAATAGTGTAAACAAAACAAGATATGCAACACTCTGTCCCACTTCAGTTACAAGACTGAGCAGATGTTAATGGACTCCTACGCCAAGGCTGGCGATACAAAAGGCATGTGCTGTAGGTAGGCAGCTCTCCTAGCAACAGGCAACAAAGACAGTCAGAGAGGGTCGATAATCTTTTCAAACGTTTCCTCGCAATTAGATGGGAGCTGTGGACTCATAGGATTGTTAACGACAATGGAGGTGCACCTTGACCCAAAGTTGCCGATCAGATTTGCCCGAGAAAAAAAACATGCACCGTCTGTATCACTGCCTGAAAAGAAAGAAAAAGAAAAAACAAACAAAAGGGAAATACAAAATTAACATGATGGGGTGAGTGGCTGGCCATTGACTGGAACCCCACCCAAAGGCTGACTATACAAACAATTGACATTTTTGTACAGTGGTTCTCAAAGTAGGGTAGTCAAGGACCCTCTGGGTCTGTTAACTCTGAGAGTGTACAAATGAAACCAATCGGGGTCCATTTGGTTTTATTTGTACGGGGTCATTTTTATGGGGGTCGTTGAAATAAAGAAAAAATTGAGAACCACTGTTTTAGTGGCCAGGTAAACCATCCCGGTCGCGTGAATTTACATCATCATGTGTCAGAAGACACATGAAGTGAATTCACGCGACCGATTCTGCAGACCGGTCTGGCCTCAATTCTGGGTGGGTGATTTGCAGAAACAAAAAAAAAGGAAGCGCCTCCTCTGCGTCTGTCAATCACAGGGCCCTGAGTGCAGACACTGATTGGCTCTTCCACTTTTTGGTTTCTGCAAAACGCCCAGCCAGTGCTTGGGGCCAGACAGAAGACACATGATAATGTGAATTGACGCGACCGGGACGGTTTACCACGTTACTGTTTTAGTAGACAACTACTACACACTGAGAGGCGGGGCTGAGTATGTCAGAACACACATGACCGTGCAGAACCTCCTCTAAACCACTAAACATCTGTCCTGCAGTGGCTAGTGATTAGCCTGTCCCGATGTTAGCTGTGTGAAATCCAACATGTTTCGTTCGCCTTACGCCGAAAACAGCAGACCTACAAGCTCACACCGCAGCGTGTTGTGAGCTTGTAGGGCATGTTGTGAGCTTGTAGGTCAGCAATTTCCGACACACGACACCGTCATACGACGGGAGTATAAATTGGGCTTCAACTGGTCCTCAAGAAAGACTGTGAAAAGCAAAAGGAGCGATTGCAATATAACGCTAACAGTCATGAAGAAAGACAGCTGTACTTGATAAACTCCCAAAACTGGGGTGTTGAAGCGCTGACGAACATTTACTCCTTCTCAGAAACAAACAACAACAGCTGTGACAAAACATAAACCAGGGTCTGCATAGTCAGGTGCACTTGTAGCCATAACAATTTCACTGTTAAATACTAATCACCGAGCTCAGATAAAAATAAAAACACACAAAACATTAAACATAAATAGAAAAAAATAAATAAATTGAGCATCATGTTCTGCACTTTAATAAGAACAATTGCAAGTAAAGCTACAAGAAACTCTACAAGATAATATCTAACTGCGGTCAAATAATTCAATTAAAGTTTTTTTTTCTTTTTTTCTTTTTTTTAAAGTCATTACACAAATCAAGCCTAAAAGGCTGGTAAAACAAATTCTTGGGAGGAGAGAGGAGGGTAAAAGGGGCAAAGAAGCCTTGCAATGCCCATTTACTGTGGAGGGGGGTGACTTGGCTTAGGTGCTGTGGGCAAATGAATATGCACTGCAACCATGGAACAGTCCAGTCCAGAGCGGCCCAGCCCGTTGCTACTCGCTAGCCCGGTTAGGTCTCTTTGGAGGAGGGGGTGGCATGAGCTCCGTGTCTGGGTCCGGCGGGTGTTTCCGGGTCTGTGTCTGGGCACAGCGGTCCAAAAACTCCAACAGGATTTCCTTAGTTACCGGATGCTGTATGGAGTTACAGACAGCTGGGGAGCACGGAGACACACACACAAATATACACACACATGCACACACAAATATACACGCTCACGCTCATGCACACACACACACACACACACACACACACACACACACACACACACACACACACACACACACACACACACAGAGGAAGGAAGTTACTACAGACATAATGACAGGCTCATCCAGGCCTGGCAAACTCTGTGACACTTTTAAAAAACCCATCACATTGTGACGCATTGTGAACATTGTGAAGTAGATGTGCTATTATCACAGACACACAAAAAAAAGTGTTGAGTGTAAACAGGAGGGGGCCTGTATTGAAATCTGTTATTTCAGCAGCCCTGCAGAAACCTGTTACCACCAATATAACAGTAAAAATACATTTTAAAAATCCCACTGATGACCATGTGTTTGGGACAGTTTAGGATGCATCAATCATAATCTGATGAGTCTTAAAGGACGTAGAGAATGGTCAGCATTATGGGAAACACCACCACATCAAATTTAGGAATTGTTGATAAAAAAGGTTTTGCAGTTCACTAATAGCTTGCATCTACAAAACAATGAACACTATACAGTCGCTACATGAAAAAAGGCTTTTTGCATTTGTTAGGTGGCCGACAGAACAAATTGAAAACAGTCTCTGATGTACCACTATGAAATGGATTAGACTGAATCACGGCTGAGTGGCCTCCGCCTTACTTTAATGAATCTAAAAACCAAAAGGTGTTTCTGAGCCTGAGAAAAAAGAAAGAAAAAAACAAGCCTGAATCATGATCTAATTTCTAATGCTTTGACATTTGCAGCGATAAGGTCACAAATCACTTGCTGAAAAGCTGGAACATAAAGAACATTATTCTCCCCAATGTACGAAGACAGAACGGCCAGATATTGACATTCTCCCCCACACCCCTCTTTTGTATTCCACAGCACGTGCACATGGCGAGAGCCACCCAGAGTAATAATACAGACATTAATGCAGGGCAGGAAGATGATGTGAAATATAAATGAGGCAAACCATTAATCGACCGAATGTCTCGTCACTGTCTTCTTCAGGGATGGGATATTAATAATCGCGTCGGGCAGAAAACTTGTATCTCCATATTTCATGTTTTGTTTTCATAAATGAATGCCCTATTTTATACTTTGCCATAATGACAATGTTGCCCAAGCAATCTAAAAGCTTGCAACGCGCCAGCGCGTTATGAGCTTGTAGATTGGCTATTTCAACTATTAGTTTTTTTGTTGTTGAAGATTTTCACTTATGACATGCCCAAAATAGGGATTTAAAGTATTATAGTCTGTCTGTGGGTTTTATAAACAACTAATTAAAAGCATCAACAAGAGCTTGTGACCAAATAATAACTATATTGGATCGGTTGGAACACAGTTTTTTTTTTCTTCTTTTCCTGAAATGTAACCGTTTTGGACATACCGTACAGTACAAGGTTTCAGGCCAACAGCGACGATACTGAGAAATTATTGTGTGACTGGTACGGGACCAGCAGGTCTTTGTGTCTCACCCATAGCCGTGTCGTAGGAGTTTGGGAAGCTTTTGTCAATCCTTTGCCGCATGAACACCCATGTGTTATTTTCGAAGTTGCACTCTATGATTTTGTTGTCGTACTGCTTGAGGTCCTTCGAGGCCTGTGTAGAGAGAGACATGTCGCTTTAGTACATAAACACACACACAGCTTAAAAGTACCACGAGAGCATACCCGTCTCTAGAGAGGGTGGGCCCCAGCGGGGGGTGGGGGGGATGGAATCCCTAGCAATACCAGCTGAGCAACATGGGCCGTGGGTGTTTGACGTCAAGGCCTTTTCGGTCTTCCGTGGACACAAACAGAATGCGTACAGCACGCTGCGATACAGTTTGGCTGTGTGACTGCAGGCTTGCCGACGTGCTTACGGATTATGAGTCAAGCGAGACATTTTGCGCATCTGTTGTTTATCTTTCAAGCGGCTGCGTCTTACAGGGAGGATTTCAGAAAAGATTTGAAAAAATTCTGAGTCTCTTTGCTGTGATTCCTCAACAAAGGTTAACCTCTACAGCGAGCACAGTAAAAAAAAAAGGAAAAAAAGAAATGATATGCAGATTATACGCTGAAATCTAAACTCGTTAAACCATTCAATCCAGGAAAGCATCTCTGTCATTTTAGATGTCTTTGGCTATTCAAAAATAGCAGATATACGAGCTCATAGCGCGGTGCCGCTCTATGAGGTTGTAGATCTGCTATTTTTGAAAAATCTTGAAATTGTGTGCGAATCTTTGAATATATAATTTTTTTAAAGCGAACATTTGTAAAATATTTTGTTCCAGGGACCTCCAGAAACAAAGATTTGAGTTACAAATGTTCGCTTAAAAATATATATTCATTATTAATTCTAGATTTTTCAAAAATAGCAGAAAAAAAATAGCGCGGCACTGAACTTATATATCTGCTATTTTTTAATAGCCAGAGTATAAAATAATGGTTATAGCTCAAATCTAAATTGACACAGATGCGTTCCCGGATTGAATGGGTTAAAAAGGCTCCCATCCCTTGATTTGCACCCTGAAGACTATTGGGGTGGAATTTTGAGGTGGAGAGAGGCAGACCTTCAGGGACTCAGTGTGGGCAAGTTGCCAAGCTCCCCCCCCCCCCCCCACCCCCCGAGCAGATGAGCCTGAGCTGGCGCCAGAAAGCAGCAAGTGCCACACTGCCAAGGAAATCATTGGCATTTGGCAAGGCACTAAGTAAGAGCTCGCCTGATCCTGGGGTGCGGGGCATCTGGTCAATCAGTGGGGGGTCAGAATCACAGAGGAAGAGGTGCGTGAGTGAGAGCAAAATGCATTGCAGACAGATTAGGAGGTGCTAAATTCAGGACATCACACTCCCAAATAATGACCTTGACAGCTGGTAACCTACAAACGTGTAGGCCCGTCACAATTATTACATATTTGAGATAATCGCAATTATTTTTGCATAACCGCCATAATCGTTTCCATGTTGAAAAATGTGCTCACATACTTGTTTTTTGTTAATTTCCACTAAATTACGTTTTGTTTCTTGCTCATTTCAATAAGCAAATTATGTTGTATTTTTCTCATTAAAGAAATTAAACAGCATGTACATGAATATTCATAAAAAAAAGCTATTCAATTACCACTTTTGTCTAATTGTGGGAGTTATTGGAGTGGGACTTGTTAACATGTACTGTACAACTGTCATGTTGAATGAGGTTTCTAAAGGGTGACTTCCATACTGGCTGGGTTCCAATATGGAAGTACAGGTACATTTTACAGTATATATCTCATCTGTATACAAATATAAACAAATACATCTATGCATCCTTTTAGACATGAGGTCCTTTGCTACTGTTCCACTGGAAAACATGTTACTGTTACATTAAAACACTCTGTGATAGTGATGGGGGAACATACTATAGGGAAGATTCTGATTCTGATTTTGTGTTATGTAATTGTTATGTTCCACCTGATTGTTGTTCTGTTGAGCCGGCTTTTGTTCCAATCCAGAAGTAATCAGAAATGGCTCAGAGATGTAGCATACTGTGGCAATTGATCCATTTTAATATCAAGGAACCATATGTGAGAATACACAGCATAAATGTGGATAGACTGGATACTGGATATGGTGAACATGGCTAGAAGGCACAATAGTTATGGCAAGAAATAACATACGGTAGCCTGAGAGGAAACAACTTCAAATTGGTGGCTAATATCCACCTTAAAATTAAACCTTTATTGTCCGGATTTCATAGCCTTAAGTAATAGTACATAGTAGATGTCTGCACAATGAGATATCTTTACGATTGTACCCAGTAATTCATGGCTCCTACCCAAATGCAGACATCCTAACAGGATGACTCAACTTCCAACGATTGTCGCATCCTGGATATATATATATTATCTATTCTTAGATGTAATTACATATCTGTTGCTGACCGTTAATAGCTATCATAGAAGGGACAAATGTAAGTTGGATGTCTCACTGCAAGTACACATGGCACCAGTACACATGACGTCAGTGCTGGGTCCACTGTGAAGAAGCATAATGCTCATTATTATCCCACGCAATCACGGATTGATTGTTGTCTCCACCAGGAAGGCGTGGCCGAGACTATGTTTTGCACCCTGTCCGTCAAGCCGTGTGTCTGTCCGTTCGTGTGTGTGTGTCTCCTTCCATCTGCGAACAGCTGCACCGTTGGCTCGATCGCAGCGAAACTTTGCACGCACATTCCCACTAGGCCGAGGAAGAAATGCCAGCCTTTTCATTGGCCTGTTATAGCGTCACCAGCAGGTAGATTGTTGCAAAACTCATTCTTTGAACAAAAAATGCCGTCCGATTGCCGTGAAAAGCCAAGGAAGAAATGGCCCCCTTTTCACATTGGCTTATTATAGCGCCACTAGAAGGCTACAATAATCTACCACACCTAGTAGAGACCTGTGCTCTTAAACATGCACCCACTACATGATTAAAAAAATCGGGGGCATCTCACATTACAAGATTCTATCCATATTCTCGGGCTTGCCCGAACACAGCAATAATAAATAATATAAAAATTTAATTCATTAATTAATTAATAATTATATCAATTATTATATTAGTAGTCTATATTATTTTGATATTAAATAAAGTAACACATTACAATACGTACATTTTCAACCATTACAAATATTTAAAGTTTTTTTATGAGCCCAATTCAGTATGTTTTTTTCCGACAGCCAGCTGCGCTCCTGCGCTGTGCCTCGCAACACACACACACGCTACAAGCTCACAACGCGTCTCATCCGCGGCACTTGTGGTCTTGTATTGTATATTGCATAATGTTATCCGCTTAACACCATTGTGCGACGAAAAATAATCCTGGCTGGCACAGAGAGACTTACCTTGCAACATTTTACAAAATCAATGGATTTAAGATCTATGAAGGGTGCACCAACATGAAAGGTTTGTTTCTAAGGCATTAGATGGCGGGCCAGAACATATAATGAAAGGCTAATTTAAGAAATTGATAATTAAAAAATGTACTGGAACTCCAAGAGTCAAGACAGAACGCCTTATGTTGGCGTACTTTTGTGATACTGTCACAGAGAATGAATCAAAATGTAAGCCATTAGGTGGCATAATAAACTGTAAACGAGCTGTTTTCCCCCCCCTTTCCATTTGTGAATAGTAATACAGTTTATGGACTGACCATGTAGCAGAGCCTACCTCATAATTATAATCATTCAATAATTTGAATGATTTTACTTTTATTCTCATCATAATTACCCCCTTCTGCCAGACGTAGGCTACAACGTCACATAAGCATGATTCATCATAGGATCGCTTTGCAGATCTACAAGCTCACACCACGGCGCAGATTGAATATATTCGCAACACCGTTGTAAATCGAAGCGTAAATTGGTTGTTACTGGATGGATTGGAGCTGCTACTTGTGCAGAGACCAGAGAGACAGACTGCTTGAGATCGCTAAACATTAATCTGCTACTAGTTAACAAGAGAAATGACACACTATCCAAAAGTATAAAAGGGATATCATAAGTGACAGTGCTGAAAACAGGGCATTTAAAGATGAATATGGACAGCAAACTATGAGTTTCTTACCTAGTGTCATCCATGCAAAGCCGTTATGTTTCATCGGCTACACAAGTTTTGGCTGTTTGCAAGCCAAGGAATATAATTTTAGACGGCACCCCAAGATGAAGCATGGAATGGTACCAGGCAAGTTATATAAAAGTTTAATAAGCATCCTTCAGGTATATAATATAGCCTATATATAGGACTGTCACACCAATATTGTAAAATGAAAAAAATAAAATCATTATCAAAATAATTTATTTTAATACAAAAAATGGATTCACCGCAGCTGCACCAGATTGTCCATCCTACATAAACAACCTGTGTGTGTGTGTGTGTGTGTTTGATTGATTGAAATTCTTATTAGGCAAAAGAATGTAAAACAACACAGTTACATTTATAATGCTTTTGTCTAAAAGGTCCGGCCAAAAAAGTCCTTGCGGGCTTGTTTCCATCGTGTGTGTGTGTGTGTGTGTGTGCGCGCGCGTGCGGCATTGCGGTGTTGGAACAGCGGCCGTATTTCTCTCGGTCTGACCTGCGCTGTGGTGTTCCATACGGTCCTGTGAGCAACTTGGGAGGGTTCAGATTGGATCTTTGAATCCCCCACACTAAACGATATTTATGCCCGAGATTCGCCCCCGATCTAGGCTGGGGTAGAGCACGCACCCCCGATATTCGGGAGGGTTGTTTTTGTTCCGATTATCTCGTAGCGTAAGGCCACCTTAAGTCTCCCGCAAAACAAAGACGATTACAACATTATTCATATTGAAATTATCCTCTCCCTATTTGATAGGAACAATTGAGGCATTTAATTTATTTGCTATAATTAAACAGGTTTTTCTCCACCTGGACTGTACACATTGAGTTGTGTACTGTGTACAATGCGCAGGTGCACAAACCAGAAGCGTCATCAAAGCTTCTCAAGCCACAGCTCTTATCTCCAGCTCTGGCAAGCAGATCTGTCAGGCACTGAATGGGTTTATGCATGATTAATGAGATACAATCACAGGCCACATATAGAGAAACCCACTCCATGATGCACTGAGAGTGAAAACTAAATGGGATATCAATAATAGCCATTACTTTTAACAGTCTTTTATATTTTCTTAACCTTTGCAAAAAGTGAAATTGGTGCTTGCAATAGCGATGACCACATTACTGGATTTGACAACATTGAAAATGGAAAATAACTTTGCTCCCCATGTGCAGCCTGAATAAATAATTCATGCTGACCTGTACACGAAAGGTTCTGGAATACTGAGAGTCCTGTGACCAAAACATCTCTCAGGCTGGTACCAAGGTCAGGAAACAACGGAAGTGGAGGGCAGCAAAGGCTGTAGATAATGGCTAAGGCGCAGGATGCTGGTGGGCGCATGAAATATTGTAGGATGATGAACCCTACTAATTTTGGTGACACCACTGCCTTTCTTCTAGCGCCACCCTTAGGCCACAGTGTCCACTTGAATACAAGCTATCTCAAACTCTAATGGGCGGATTGCAGGATGAAGCTTCTGATATTGGTGACTCCATGGCCTAGGCCTAGCGACAAGTAGGACTCCAAGGATGTTTGGGCTTCAGATGGTAAAACTTTCTTTCAGGAATACTGACTGATTAGGACTGACTCCTGGCTAATGAGCAAGCCAGAGGCAGCTGGCTATTCGATGCATATGTGGGCCAGGTGTGTGACAAGGTCGAGCAAGAGAAGATTTGCTGTAAATATTTTATTTGGCAATATGTTTGTGAAAATAGATGTGCTTGGGACATACAGAGTATATGACTCAGACTAAATACCTGAGACTTGGATACTAACTTTTGAGATAACAGATGTTTTGATGTTTTTTTGTATTTAATCTCTGATCAAATCGATAGTTTGGACTCTCTGCTCTTTGTGAAGGCATGCAGAAATGTTTTTATTTCTTTGGGCATTCCAGGCAACATGGAGTGAGTCGTTGATACAAAAGTATAACTCCTGGGAGTAGTATTCATTTAAACTGTAATTACACTACTGTATGTCTATGTCAGCAACTAAAAGGAAGGCAAATACATTATTTACCAGAAATGTCCTAAAGACCCAGGGGTGGTGGGATGTGAGAGCAGAAAGTTTGTAGGTGTGATCTCTTACTCAAAAGGAAATGAATTATGAATTATTGCATCGTATCAATGAGAATATTTGATGGTCATTTGTTCAAATATTCTCATTGTAGTTGTAAGCTGTCCGCAGGAACTAATCAGATCATACAGTTTTTCATAGAAATATATCCTAGGCAGATGACAATTATCTATATATCCTAGGCAGATTACAATTATCTTTATTTTACAAGTATCTTATAAGAATGCCCTACTACTGCTCCAGTTACTATTCCCAATAGTGACACAACACAAATTGTTTAGCATTGTCTGCTGCTTATTAATGTATGTATAATTTTGGCAACAAAATCGAAAGGCTGGCAGCAGCTTCATCTATGTGTACATCATTTGTTAGGAGGAATGCTTAGGCACACGATGCAACAAGCAATTAATTAAGACCATTTCAATGACTTAAAGTCATACTGTGCAACATTCATTTTAGTATTCTTTTTGGTGATACCTCTGGTAGCTGTCATTACAGCGCCTGTCAAACAAAACCTCAGAAGTACTGCTCCAAAATAATGCTGCAGGGTCCTCGCACCGAATATATTTTAGAAAACAACTACAATGTTGAACAGAAACGGTATGTATTAACATCTCCGGTCATTTTGGCCTGAGTGTTGGGGGCAGACACTCGGAACAAAAAAAAATGTTTAGAGAAAAAAATACATTTAGGTGCAATGGTTGTTGCGAAAAATATAACATGAAAGATTATATCAAGAATAGCTTTTGTTGAATTGAAAAAGTGATACGGTTTAAATACTAAACACAGGTGGAACTGTTACCAATCTTATCTCACAATAGTGAGTTCACCAAGAAGCTTATACAGGTTAAAAGGCAGGATTCTTACCACTGTATTCCTTTACGTTCTTGGCAGAGTTTTGTTTCGTGCATTTTTGAACAAACAACGACAGAATTCAAATAAATCAAAATGTGTCGATATTGTGATAATATGTGACAATAATCTTTTTTTGTTTTCTTTTTTCAAAGGATCTACAAGCTTTCAACACGTCACAATTCGATGCGTTGTGAGCTTGTCAATCGGCTATTTTGATTGTATTTGAGGATTTTTTAAAGTTTGAAAGGCTTACTTGATGAAAACCAGGGGGTAAAAACAACCCTTATGCCATATTCATGATACAATACGATGACCAAAATCACAGACAATATATCTAGTCTCAAATCCCGATATCATTATAAAAATCTATATATTGACCAGTAGCTAGCTGTTATCTTACCTTCATCTGTGCAAAGGGCCTGTCGTAGCTGCCCACGTACAGCAAGCCAACCGTCTGAGGGAGCAGCCTGTAAAGACAAAAGATCTCCATTAATATCTGCAACTCTCGCCAAGGGCCACATCTCAACACAAGGCTACTTATTGGAGGTATAAAGGTGCTGCAGTGAGATCAGAGCACTACCGTAAAGTCATTTACCAGTTAGTAAATGAAGGCTGTGGAGCAGTGATTCCTTACCTTTTTAATTTCAAGGAACCCCATTTTATTATGCATTATTTGACCACGGACCCCCGTTTGATACGATTTGTATCTCTGGGATCCCAATCTACTCTGTAAATTCCTCAGTGTTAATTTAACGTTGAGTGTAAAAATGTGTTTCCATTTGTCCACTCTCTGTCCACTCTACAAATTGAGTGGACAAGAGTGTACAAATGGAACCAAATAGAGTGTGCAAATGAAACCAAATGGTCCCTTCAGGCCCATTTTGGTTCCTTATGTACACTCTTTGAGTTAGAGACCTGTATGGGTCCTTTTGGTTCCAAACGTATCAATCATTTAGCTGGGGAGCCCTGGAACCCCCTACGGCCAGGGGGAGACAATAACATTTAAAATGTTCGCCTACAATGACATGCCAGGTTGAAAATGGCTAAAGTATTTTTTGGAGCACATCATTTGCCTCTGTATTATGAAATGTGAAATGAGTGTGCACAAAGTACTGATATAGTAAATAGAAAATTCATTCATAACTTTTTGTATAGTTATGAATATTGCAATAATAATGTGTGGTTCTCACAACATCCAAAGGCACACCGGGAGCCATCTCTTGGCACACTGTCTGGGAACCACTGGTCTAAGTATCCTGGCCGTGTGTCCCTGCAGCAATTGTTTCTCAACCCAGAGAGCACGCCCCACAGATGGTCGTAATCACATGCTGCTCCTTGGCACATTCTACTAAATCACACCCACTCCGTGGTTATTTCCATATACTTCTCATCTGCATTTAAGCACAGCATGGAAGTTTCACAGACGTAGCACTAGCAATGGCTTTGTGTTACTACAGCAGAGGGGGGGGGGGGGGGGGGACTCTTAGAGCGGAAATAAGGGTGCTTGGTGAGCTGCAAACTGATGGCTAAACCACAGTGTGGACTTCTAGCCATGTCATTGAGTCATGATTGAGGGCCTTCAATTCAACACCATTAGGGAAAGGAAAGGAAAGGGATTATTAGCTGGTCCTTTGGAGGAGAAATTGCTGTACAGTTTCACCCAGCTGATGGCTACTCAGATGACTATGACGAGTGCACACAGAGGTGGAGGTCTGTGCGCTCAAGTGTCTTGCTCAGGGACACTTAAAATACTACGGCTCGCCCATTTACTTACTATAAATGGGCGAGCTGATGGTTGAACCGGCGATTGCCAGACAGCCTCTCTATGGTTTAAATGGGAAGCAGTCATGGGTGCTTGTGCTTCTTTCTACTCCTGCCCTTCAGTGTAATGACTGGTGGGGTAGGCAGGAAGGAAGTGGCAGTCAACATTAGAGGAGCCAATCAGCCGTGCATTGATGAGCACAACGCCAAAGTGAGTGAGCGGTGCTATGAGTCCACTTTTCGTGTCAATTCGTTGATATACAAGAAATAAAAATAATTATTAAAAAAAAACATGCCTCTCATGTATTCAATTAACCTACTGTACATGACCTCCCTGTCAAAGACAATGTTACAGGGGACAGTGGAGGAAACACGGAGAAGAGGCAGGCACAGAAAGTCCTGGATGGACAACATCAAGGAGTAGACTGGCTGGAGCTTCCAAACCCTGCTACGCACAGCAGAAGATCGAGAGCGCTGGAGATCCCAGACTGTCCAAGCATCCACCATGACACCCCTACGGCCCCCTAGGCCATGGGATGAGTGAGTGAGTGAGACATGAGTCAGTTATTGGTTCTAAATATGCAGAGGACGGTTTATAACAGCAGTCCAGTCCAGAAACCGCAGCACCCAGCGCCGCTCACCAATGAAACGCTGTATTGATGCTGACACAATGCTTCAAATGTAACTGGGAAATGTCAACAGGTCTTGACCAGGGGCCATGCAGTACATGAAGAATTATGTGAGAAGAACATTCCGCCTCCCACGAGTAGTGGAGTCACTTCCCACGAGTCCAAATAGGCATTTCATTTATTATCAGGGGTGCAAGTGTGAAGGTGAGCTCTATGGCACCTTGAGTTAAGGTGGCAAGCGTAGAAAGGTTCCATCACCAGATAAAACATAGCTTGTTTGAGCCGTCCACTCACATACAAAAGACAATGTCCCAAGACAGTTTACTCTGCAGAACCATTCATGGTCATGCTAAAGGTCATGGGGATTCAATGACAAAACTGAAAGAAAAAAAAACCTTTCCCCCCAAGTGCAATATAAGCCTTCTGTGCATTCATGCTGAAGGTATTATGAAGGCATTATGAGCAGGGGTGCACATAACTGGTGTGCAGGTGCGCATGCGCACCCAAAATAGATAATGCGCGGCACATAAGACGACGCAAGGCGCTTTTGCGTACCAACAGCTGGGACAGGAATTTCCAAGCTTTTATTTTTTAGCAAAACTAAAAAATAAAAGCCTGGAGATCGAGGCTAGGAATTTACTTCCTGAAGCCACACTCACACAATCACGCTAAAGCACGCGTCGGCCCCATGTACAGCCATTAGGCGCAGGAGGAGGGGACGCATGCTGCACGTGATTGTGTGAGTGTCGCCTCGTGTCTCGCTGTGCGACTCGCAGCTCGCTGCACGCAGCCAGAGCAGCGGCTGTTAGAGGCACTCGTCACTGATGATGAACGCACCGTAATGGTGCAAAATATGCCGTGAACGTCCCAATCTGGCGGATAAAAGCAGCGCAGCACAGGGCACCAACCTTGGGGGGTTCACCAAACGGCGTGAGAAAAAGGAAAACGGCGGAATTTCGAAGCAGAGCGTCCTTTTTTCTCGATTATGTAACCCATATTTTTTCACCCAGTGCCAATTGCCTATGTAATCCGCTACTCTCCTTCTGCCAGCCTAGGGAGGGCCCAAGCTGAAGCTCATGCCTCCTTCAATGCATGAGGAGCAAGCAGGCCGCTTCTTATCACCCGACAAGGGAGTTTCCCCGGTAGGACGTAGCGTGTGGAAGGAACACTTTATTCCAACCAGTTCCTTTCCCCTCCATCAGGCGCCCTGGCTGACCAGGGGGAGGCAGTATAGAGACCAGGATTACTGCATGTTTTTGTGAGGGTACCTACCCTAGGAGACACGGGGAGAACATGCAAACTCCACACAGAGACCCTTTTGCCAACCCCACCTAGGGTATGGGCACTGATGACGTGGAGGAGAGAACACACCCCCAGCACTCACAGCGTCCCCGGCGGGAATCGAACCCAGGACCTTCTATCTGTGAGGCGACATCGCTACCGACTGCGCCACCGTGCCCCTCGCCCTCTAATGTCTTGACCTTGTTTACCCGAAGCCATTGTTGTTGTGTGCGCCTCCTACTCTCTCTCTCTCAACCCAACTGGTAAAGGCCCTCTAATGTCTTGACCTTGTTTTCCCGAATCCATTGTTGTTGTGTGCGCCTCCTACTCTCTCTCTCTCTCTCAACCCAACTGGTAAAGGCAGATGGCCACCCACTTAACTCTCTCAGTGCCAATGAAATAAAAAAATTATTGCCGACTGTGCCAGCATTTTTTTTTAAATAATAATAATAATAATAATAATAAGTTAAACAAGAAGTGAATGGAGCAGCAAATCTTCGGATCACGATATCTTGGGTTCTGAAAATTATTTTCCAAAACAAAAAAACATTTTCTTTTTATTACATTTTTTTAAAATGTTTTAAAAAACTCGGGATAACTCGTAGTTGGCACTGAGGGCATTCAGAAAAAACTCGGGATAACTCGTAGCTTGGCACTGAGAGAGTTAAGAGCTAGGTTCTGCTTAACATTTCATGTTAAAGGGAAGTGTTTCTCTGCCACTGCCGACAAGCACTTGCTCATGGGGGAACAGTTGGGTCTCTGTATGAGTGTGGTGTTGACCACCTGTCCTCTATACATAAATAGTGAGACTACAACGTGAATATATAAAGTAATTACATTGACGGTATGCTGCAAAGTGCTGAAACACATTCTCATCCAAATGCTACTCAGGGCCAGGCCTAACAGCAACAACAACTGAAACATCACCATTATTCGCTTGGGTCCCACAATTTGAATTCCCCTCACAAAGCTTATATTTGCACAAGCCGTACTCCCAAGCCTTACTCCCAAGTGAGTAAGGCTTGAAATCAAATCTCCATATTATATTCCACCAGATTGAATTGCTTTGAGCACTTCTCTATGGTCAAATAAAACCCTCTGTGTGCACTGTGCTAGTGAAACACATTTGAAATGACTACAAACTTAAAGATAAGAAACACATTAATCATGCATGTTTACAGTACTACTCCTTTTGAACCATTTTACATCAGCAATGCTGAGGAAGACTAGCTGACTGCTATGGCAACAACTGAAAGTGATTCTAACAAGCTAAATTAAATGTGATGACACCTCTTTCCACAGTGGGAAAAAGAGCAGGCTGACTAAATCAAGCCTGTTACTGGCTTTTTCAACCAAACTCTGGAACAGGGCATTACAATTCACCAAGTACAGCTAAATGAGAGATGATGTACTAATTAGGTTTAGAAATAATGTGGACGCAAAGTCGCAAGTGATCCATAATTCAAGTGACAAACCCAACAGCTAGAGGTTTCTTTCGGTTCAAAGTCAAACCACGGGTGGAGCATTTGAAAGTATTCTGTTATCGCTTCCTCTCATCCACCTTGTTCTCCTCTCTTTCTCCGCCGCGCCAAAACCTCCTCCCAACCCCATAATCAGTTGCAGTCTTTGTGCTCCTTTTTCAGAGGTGGTAATGAAAGTCTCAGTGGCATGCAGACGTGCTCAAGGATGGATTGTGTGGGCTGATGAACACGCTCCCTCCTCCTCTCTCCGTCTGTCTGTCTCGCTCCGAGAGAAACCAAGACAGATTTGAAGATCAGAGGAGCCTGCCGCCCATTTTCTCCTTTCATCAGAATATTCTTAAAGACAAGAACAATGATCACTTTTACTCTCCTGCACAGGAGGACAAGTCAAGAGGCTGGCTGGCTGATCAGTGGGCAGACTGCAGGGCAGTGTGAGTGGCTGTGCTCTGCTGGTAAATGTCACAAGCACTTATAAATGATTACATTTATATAGCGCCTTTTCTAATCTTTCTGATCACTCAAATGCGTTTTAACAATGTACTCCACCCATTCGCACACTGCACAGAACACCATTGCGTAATAGGTGTGTATGTGTTGCACATTCATACACCGATGATGGAGGCAACTATGCACGGCATCAACCTGCTTACTAGGAGCAGTTAGGGGTTCAGCGTCGTTCTCAAGAACACTTTGACCCCCACCCAGGAGGAGAAGCTCCTGGGTGGAGAAGACCTTACCGGGTAACGTTCCGGCACCGCGACAGCTGCTATACCTCCTGATCCCCTACCCCCCAAGGTGATCCTCCCAAGTATGAGTGAGACCTGTTGCAGGTTGAATGCTACAATGCTGGTACAGTCCTGTAACCATGAACTCTGGCGTCCCAATTCTGAGCGTGTCATTATAGGTGAACGTTCAGCTAAAATAGCAGATCTACTAGCGTGTAGATCAGCTATTTTTGGCAAAGAGATTCTCTGGTACTCAACTGAACGTGAAGGTTTGTCAAGATGACACTTGAGTACGGACCAAGTGGGGACAATAATAATTTATTTTCTGAGGATAACAATCATAAATGCAGAGCATACATGAATGCAACCAGCTTTGTTTGCACCTACAAAGGCCACATGTAACAGCAAATAACCTCCATCATCAAGAGTGTATGTACCAAATGATCGAAAACTGAAATTAACTTGAGCACACTGTGCTGTAGCACTCCTTGTAGCAGCAATGGGCCATGTTGTCATTAAACCTGAATTGGAGCCTAAGGCAAACATAAACAATATATAGATGATCGAAAGGGATTAAATGGGGGGAGGGGTACCATCACCGAAATTCAATATACTTCACTTTGTTCCAAGACATGCCTCAGAGCATTAATGGCTGGTGTACACCGCAACAGCACTCAGATGGCTAAAAGTACACCGGCCATGAATGTACCAGAGTGATAGGTGCTGTTAAAATGATCAGGCAGAGCGTTTCCCTGGCAACAGTGACTCACCCTTCTCCGCCCACTTTGGTGATTTTGAGGCGGAAGTCAACGGAGTTGAGACTTGGGGGCTTCCACTTCAGGATGTCATCACACCTCCCGGGTTTGTATCTCTGCAGGGAGGGACACACAGCACAGAGATGTTTACAATGTGGATAGTTTCTTCAGGCAGAGACGGCATAATGCTGCATCCATGAAAACAGGGTTTACTGTACGTTGTTATGCCTTTGTCGACCCACAGCGTCGTAGACTGAAAGGGGGATGAAATCCTAGGCTGATTTTGTAGTTGAATTTAAATGTTTTTGGTTTAAAAACTACAGATAGGAGATACAGAAGATTAAAAATGAATGTGTTAGATTTAGGTGCGTGAATGTGAAAGCATTGACCAGTGGCACACCCATGGCTCTGGGCACACATAAATCTAACACACCGTTTATCAATTTTATTAGCCGCAGCCTGCCATGTTTTTACCTCTCTGTAGCTTAACCTGAACTTGAAAACAAACTACAAAATCAGCATAGGGTTTCATGCCGCTCTAATTAATGATCTGAGGGTGTAGAAAAGGTCAGGTATCAGTAACATTCAGTAAACTGTGCATGTTTGTCTGAATTAGACACCACCTGCAGATGTTGCTGTCAACAACAAGACAGCAGCGATGAATGGAAAACGAGAGTTATTATAAATGAAAAAAATATATTTAGTTCCCTGGCAAAAAGCACTAATTAAATAATCTCTAAAGAGGACTTAACATTGAAATTAACTGGCTGTATGGAATAAATTGGTTTTCAAGTTGACAAGAATGAGTCTGCAAGTCCAATTAAAGGTTGACAATGTATTCACAATGATTCCGCTCGCTTCAGTTGGGGTTCATCCATGACTGAGGCTGCATGATTCTTTTCTTTTTCAAATCAATATGTTTCTATGTCTTAAGATCATGACCCACCCACCATGTCTTACCACAATCTACCTTCATTATTTATGCATACATGACATTTAGGGAGACGTAAAAAACAGCACTGTAACATGAAGGGTGTAGGTTGCAGGAGACAAACCAATGCAGTATCTGTCAGGATACCCACTGCCCAGTAACAGACTTTTGCACACCAATGGGTTGCACAGAAAAATGAGGCCCTCAGGAGAAACTCTGCCATACAACAAAACTGGGGCTGTAACTATCCATTATCTAGCTTAATAATAATAATAATAATCTTATTATTCTATAAATTACTTCTTTCAATTAATAAAAAAAAGGATATCACTCAATTGTTGTGAAAAATGCCGAATACATTGTTTATAATCGACTTAATAGATCGTATGATTAACCACAGACCAATTTTCCCCAGAAACAGATGAATTCAAATTGATTATTTTTTTTATAATCAATTAAATCGAATAACTGTTGCACCCTTAACTGAAACCACAGTAAATGAGCCTGCTGTAGAAAAGCCACTGCTAAAAAAAGAAAGAAAAGAAAAAGAAAATCTAATTTAAAAATAATATAAAAAATAATATCAGCGAATAATCGACTTTGATGTACAGTGTCGAATAGTGGTTTTGATAGCTGGATATTAGACTATCTGTGAAACCCCTAATATATGGATACTTTTTGGAAATTGGAAAGGCTTAATATCTAAATGCAAACCACAGTCGGTTGTGATTATGTCCATCTTCTGCTACAGTACAACACCCTCACTATGTGCTGTGCTGACTGCACACTGAAAACCAAAAAGCACAGAGTAGAGCGGTTAACTTTAAATATTTGTTTGAGCAAGTCAAAGACTGACTTTGTCTCTTTCATTGAAAAATGACAGAGTCATAATGTCCTTTTGCTTTGTTCCTGATGGGGCTCTGAGTGTGGGAGGAGGCCTTCACACGCCTTTGAAACCAGTGCTCTCCATAATGGCTATTCACCACAGGCAGCTCGAGAACGGGAAAAAAGGGCACGGCTCTTTTCAAGAATACATCTTTTCATATGAAAACGTGGGCGTCGAGAGGAACATTCTTCAATACACATCAGTTATGCTGTGCATTGGATAAACAAAGATGAAAATGTACAACCATCAAAACAGTCTCTGCTCTGGTGAGATGACATTCAACTCGAGACATTTACATGTTAAGTGAGGTGATATCAGTACAACTGGCTAGTAATCAGTATGAGGGCTGCAACTAACGATTATTTTCTTAGCACTTATTCTATTGATTACTTGTTTTGATTAATTAAATAATCCAGAAGCATGTATCTTTTTTTATTACACATTATCAAATTGACATGAAAAAAATATATATATATATATATATATATATCATCAACTATATTGATTAGTCTGATTACCACTCTAATCGTATTTTATACTTTGTTAAACAATGTTGTGTCAAATAGCCGATCTACAAGCTCACAACTTTTTCTGTTATAAATTAAAATGATTATTGCTACCCTAGTCGGGATTTGCAAAACATGATTAAAATACTCAGAGTGTGTGTGTGTCACTGGGCATCAGTTGCCCTTGGTACCTAATCAGACTCCACATTCAAAAGGTGTCCTTCTACTCAAGATTCTATTCAATTGAACACCGCGGTGCCAGTGTTCAACTCTGTCCTTTTTCCATTACTGTTGTTGAATGAACATACAAAGCCTGAATATAAGTGCAAAACAGACCTTCAATTCAGACCTTGCATTCACCCACACATCTCATGCTGATCCATCAAATTAATGTCCCTATAATGATGTGGCATTGCATATAAATTGCCACCGTCTTGGGCAATGGATTCAGCGAGCTATGATTGTCATCAACTGAAGAACATATAAACTGAGGGAGAGACAAACTAATTTCAGTTATTGCAGGGTTTAATTGACTGATTCAAAAGAAGGTCAGACAATTTCCATTGCCAAAGCAATGGGTATGAATAAAAAGCTTGATCCATCTGCAACCATTTTTAACATTTGGAGCGTTAAAAATGTATTCCCATTGAAACAAACTAATTAATGTCTGTTTGTAGCACCATCAGTTTATTATTATTATTATTAATTATGCACAGAAAAACATTTATACAGAATACACAAACATATGTGACATACACAATGGCCTTTGTTGCAATAGCCTGCTAAATTGTTGTATGCGTTGTTGCATACCTTCTTTTGTACAGTTTGTTTCTCACAGCTTAAGATTAGTTGGCTATACAAAATGCACACAACACTCTAATGCGTGCAGCGGTATTGGCACAATTTGGTGGTATGCCTAATCTTGGTGTAATCAGCATTATTGTTATGTAACCTAACTGAAGTATTTACAAGAAGACAGGGGGTGACCGGACAGCCACACAATTTGCTGCATGTCACTCCCCTACTTCTTGACGATGATCTATGGCTGCCTTTGTGAATGTCGGCACACAGTGAATAATCGATTATTCGTTCATACCACCCACCGATTATTCTGCCATCAAAAATGTTAGCCGCACACATTCCTAGTTATTAGCAGGGGAGGAGCAGGGGAGTTAACCTGCCTACTGACCGCATATTAAAGACCACTGCAGTGTCAACAAGGCCTCTTGAGCATTCAAATTACAAGTCAAGTCATAGTAGTGAGACTATGGTTATATCCAGCCCAGAGACCACCCTTCTCGCAATCACAGAAAAGAGGATTATCATCATTATTCTGTTTATTGGGCAGGTACTGTACATATAGCATACAATTTTCTCAATGTTGTACCGCTGATTTTTGGCCATTGTACCCCTTATTGTTGCTTGCTATAAGTATTATGACAGAAATCTAAACTATTCTACTGTGAATTGTTCTGAATGAGAGCCAATTGTATGAAATGCGTCAAACCAGAATGCGCATCAAATATTTAGTTTGAGGCTCATTTTCACAAGCTGAACATGGACTACACCAGAGAAATAATTGCCAGTAAGTTTAGACCACTGAAGCATGCAAGTGTAACATTCTCAAAAACACAGACCAGCAGTTGCTCACAGAAGAACTGTGTCCTTGGTTTAGATGGGTTTGTTGCCCAAGTTGTAGAGTTCTGATGGCTAGGTTTTGATTGAGAACCGTCTATGATTCAGGGGAAAGCACTGTGCCGAGTTAGGTCCTGATAGGGACAGAATCGTAAATCATCGCCCCCCCTAGTCTCGGTACCTCCGAGACGTCATTTCTTTTTTTGACGAGGGGGCCCGCCCCGCCGCGGGGGAGCGCGGGAGGTGAGCTCCCGCGCTCTGGTTTTCATTCTGTAACATATATATATAAAAAATGTGAATAGGGCTTAAGTGTTTAAGAGCTCACCACCCAACTGCCACAGCTTTGCTTCATCACAAAATATCGCCTTATTTCAATGGGTTGACATGCCAATGAGATTTTAATCAATATATCTAGTTGTATCAATCCTTATTGTCATCTAAACTAAAAGATGAGTTTTTGATGGTGTAATGTGCTATGCATGTGCAGGATTGCTTGTAAATATTTAAGGTGCTTCTCTATTATGGCATCTTAACCACTTATACTATACTTCAGTTGACTGGGGTCCCCCAGGGGTCAATACTTGGTCCCCTCCTTTTTTCCCTCAACATCAAATATTGCTGCCGAAAATAGCTGATCTACGGTAGCTGATCTCTTGCAGATCTGCTATTTTCACTGAATATTTGTCTATTTTGACATGCCCAGAATAGGGATGATGGCGTTCATGTGTTTAATATGACTTAATCTACTACAGTACATTACCAGCAATGACATCAAAGAGCACTGCAAGGCCCTTATTGGAATGTCTCATACCCTGATATAATTCAGTTAGCAACCATGACAGCCAGGAGAGGTATTACATACCAATAAATCTACCATTCCCAGCAGGCATCTGGTGTCACTTTTTTATAGGGCATGTTGGTACGTGTCTATTCCACTGTGAGTCTGTAGACATCACTGATAAGGTGTAGGGTGGTCCTGCCTCTTTGGTGACTGCAGGAGTCCACCATGGGGACAATGTCTATAGTCAGGCCATTCAAGACCCCACAATTGTGCCTTTGTCACCACAACCCAAATATAGGGGAATGGCATGCCAATTAATCAGGTAAGCAACTTCTCCACAATATTTTTTAATTGCTTTTACAAAAGTACATTGACATTTTTGCATACGGTACTTACTTCGGTTTACATAATGTTGCTTTGCTAGTATTGTGTTGTTCCTCTGTTTCTGCTGCAGCACAGTGCAGGGATTTCAGTCCAATTCAAAAGTGAGAAATCCATAACAAGTTTAAAGCGCAAACACTGACCAACAATATGTACTGTATGCCATGTATCCTCACAGTCTCATATTAAAAGGCTACTGTTGCTGCAATTCCCTGCCAGTCTGCCTACTTAGACAGACTGCACAGGTCTCCATATAATTTCAACAGTGCATTCAAAGCCTACCCCTTCTCTAATTATTCATGAGATATTTGATCGATCCAGTGAAATGAGTCACAGAGGACAACCTGACCCTCAGCTGCGTCGATACAGCAGCTAGCCCATGTCAATTCCTCGTCTCTAAACCCAGAGTCTTTTCTACAGTCAGGTCATGTAAAAGATTCAGTGTAGTCCTTAAAAAAGATACAAAATAAATTCAGATTTATTTTGCACACTCGCACTCCACACACAGTGTGTGTAATTTGGGAAATAGACAGAATAATAGCCAGAATAAAATGTGAGATGAAAGAGATGAGATAGTGGACTGGGTTGTGGCTGTGAGGGGCATGGATCGGATGGAATCCAATTATAACAATTGAAAACAACTGACAACAATCTATCAGTTGTAATGTTGTAGTCATTCAGGGGAGGGCATGGAGGCATACATGTAATGACGAACAGCGAAGCAAAAAACACTGGACAGTTTTGTAGGAATACATACAATTAATATTGTAGCATGGATTAAGCAAGGGACTCATCAGTTAATTGATCTAGGAGAGACATCAGCTTGGAGAGCCAGAGATACTCTGCTGGTGTCGTCGCAGACTGCAGCTGTATAAACCTGCAGACAGTCATTACCAGACCTTCTGCTCCCAAATGGCTCTAACCATACAGGTGATCCATGATAAGGACTTCGCAAATCCCAAACAGAAAAACAAACGTAAAAACAAGACAAAGAGTCTAGTGGCCCTATTCTGGGCGCCGTCTTACCCATTATCCCTAAACTTCTTTGCCATTTTTTACTATTTTGAAAAACATTTTCAAATAGTTGAAAGAGCAAATCTACAAGCTCACAATGTGTCGATGTAGATTGGCTATTTGAACTACTTGAAAATGTTTTTCAAAATAGTAAAAAATGGCAAAGAAGTTTAGGGATAATGGGTAAGACGGCGCCCAGAATAGGGCCGTAAATGCCCAGCTACGGGTGCTAGAGAAAAGACCAGGGGTCACCAACATATTAGTAGGTTTTATCCTTGCTATTCACATGTACGTTTCATGGCAATCTGCCCATTAGATTTTGAGATTGCATTCAATTGGACATTTTGGCCCAAGGGTGGCACAAGGGCAAAGACCACTGATTCACCCAAAATCAGTAGGGGCCATCCTCTGGAAAGCATGAATGCACTCGGCAGTGTCATGGCAATCTACACATTAGATTTTCAGATATCTTGTGTGCAAGTGGACATTTTGGCAAATCCAAGATGTAATCTGGATCAAATCTTCAAAATGGATAGTTCAAAACAAAAACATAGGATTGGGATCAGTTTGATACCTTAATCCCACTGGAGGGGTAGATTTAGAGTGGACATAATTATGTTTCATTATAAATAAGCTGTTAAAGTGTGTAAATACTACTGTACCTTATTTGCAGCCTTTATGGTTGATTAAAATCTTCATTTATTTTTGTCACATTTGCAGTGTACACTTGCCTACCTCTCATTACTGTGTATTCAAATAAAGAAAAAGAAGAAGAAAGGAACCCTTTTCTGGGCACTAGAGAAAAGTGTCCTTTGGGCGTTAGGATTTCAAAATCTTGATTCTTATCCGGTCAGATAGGGATTACAAGTTTTTAACTCGTGGGTCAAGGATTGGAAGATAATTACATGGCAATTCAGCCAGCAGTTTCTGAGTTATCTTGTTTGGGACCACAGTGGTGGACTGACCCGACTGACATTGCCATCTTTCTAGGGGGGCAAAAAAAATGAAAATGTCTCCAGCAGTGGGAGAGACACAAGCAGGGAGTGTGTTTCAGTTCACTGAGTAGATAGTTGCCTTCTGCTTTCCAACAACCGATGTTTAACGTCAAGCCTGACTTGGTGCTGGAAGCAATAGAGTGTGTCTTCAATCTGTTGAGCGCATACATCACAAGACAAACCAAACCAACATTCCTCACATCATTCTTAACTCTTTCATTGCCACACTTATTTCAGACTGTGTCGTCCCAGTGCCTCAAAAAAAGGTGCATTTTTCCTCCGTTTGCTTTTTAACATTGAAGTGAATGGAGCAGCAATTTCTTGGATAGCGTTATCTCCTAGTTCCTTTGAGATAAACAAAAAAAAACAAGACCAAAAATATATATATATATAGATATATATTTTTTTTAAATAATTTCGTCATTTCCGTCCGTGGCCATGATAGCATCGGACGGGAATTCCCGTTTTTGGCAGTCAAAGAGTTAATAGAGACACCTGTCTTTCCTGGAGATATATATGATGACAGATGATACTTCATTAGATTGTTTAAATACTATTTCTCACATGACCTTATTTAGTGGATGGTCAGAAAAAAAACAATTCATGATTTACCGTATTACAAAAATGTACCTTAACCCAACATTTTCATATGTTAAATACTAATAACAACAACAGTAATAATAATACATTGTTAAGTGTCCAGCTTGACTTCTTATTTTAGTATATGCTTTAGAAAGTACAATACTTGCATTACCTGTGTTTGTATAGATGGGCCATATGAAATCTGAAAATGGCAGTAGCTAAACACAGTTAGATGGGTAGCAACAATACCATTTTTTATCAAATAACCAATACATACAGTAGCCTGCAGACACTGTATATATTGGCAAACAGGCTGACATCTTGTTTGATGTTCATGTCCTGTATAATCTCTATCTGGGTCCTACAATGCCCCCAAAGCACACGGATGATATTGATCAAGGTGTTCCCTCCTATCTCCTGGTCAGGCTGTATTTGTGTTGATCGAGTCTGTTCACCTACCCTGTGATTTTCATCTAGACCCCATATATGACTAAAAATAATCAATATCAACAGAGCAAAACAGAGGACAAGGTAATATAACAGTTAACAGCACAAAATAAATGGTGAAACTGTTCTTTCTTTACTTACACTTATCTTGAGGGAAAACATTTTACTTTGGCCTTATCACCAAGAGGCTCAACTAACTGCAAGCTTGCTTCAAGGGCTTCTTTCTATTGAAGAAAAACAGCCAACAACTGTAAGTTTCTAAATGTCAATACTTCCGACTCCCTGTAATAGCCTAAAGTAAAAACTTTGCAAAGTTCTCTTGGGATTTAAGCAAAGCTCCTAGAAATGTAATGAAGGAGATGAAACATATAACATGAACAAATCGAGATTATGCAACACTATTTCCTCTCCCTTTTCTGTCCTGTACAGCGATAACAGTAGCTCTGATAACATTGTTGCTGATTAACTTAAACCGAACAACTTTAGCGGTTCTAACTGTGCAATAAATCAATCAACCAAATACACCAGAATACTTAAAAAACACTAACTCAATGTAGTCACCCCATAACATCCGAACTTTTTCCAGATGGTCTGTTGCCCATTCATACTCCCTCCGAACACGTCTGTGTTCTGAACGCCAGACCCCGCCAACTCAGTGTTCTGATCAATGAATCTGCCCAGCAACAATCGCAGCTGGCAGCTTGCACTGTCGTCTCGAGACGCTGAAGCATTGTGTCCAACCAGCGCGGCCATTTTAATAGGGAAAAATAATGTGGGAAATTCGTCAAATTCGCATGGTCAATAGAAAGTCATTTCAGAGAGGTTTGTAGATCCTGGAGTTTGGCTCAAGAGACTAGTCCCTCTCAACGTCTGTTGGTGCTTTCACTGCTGGCAGAATGAAGTCATGCAGAAACAAAAATAAATATGTCACTCTGCTTCTGACCAATCACGCCTTCTGAACTTTCGTCAGACAGTCAGAACATGTAGGGGTGCAGGAGCGTCCAAAAAAAATTCTGTGACCGTCCATCATAAGTTCTCATTTTGTAGTTATAACCTACCCTATCCGAAGAAAATTCGGACGTTGGATGAGGCATGTACCCCCTATAAGTCAGGAAAATAACTCATCACAGTATATTCCGGAGTGTTAAACGTACATTTTCAGAGTTAATACTCTTACTTCTAATGTGCTCCAGTGCAGTAAACCACCACAGGATACTGATGCAGCTGATGGAGGATGGAGCTGTAAACACTATACTGTATGTGCTGAAATGTACTTTAGCCACAAAGCCAGTGTGGTAGTGGAAAAAATATATTTTGTGCTCTGCGCAAACACGTCTGTCACACTGTGCCCAGACAGCATTTATGTAGGTGTGCTCGCTGGCTACAGTTTTAGCAGGCATCTAGACAGCTCCCTGTCCAGCAGCAATGGTGTCTGAGAGGATTTTATATACATAAAAATATATCCAGTACGCCATTGCATCAGGCTCCACTGATTCATAGAATATTGTGTATTAAGCGTCCTCGAGTCCAACAAGGGAGGAAAACAAGTTATCAGCATTAAAGTAATACTAGGTAACTTTTTCAAAAAAACTAAAGTTACATTTTTTATCTTTTGTGAGTGGCAAATGTTTCACAACACCCATTTCATGAATTTCACCCCCGAAAGGCTTTTATAAACCTATTTTCTATTGAAAGTGGACAGGGGCGTCTTTCCGGCAAAAATTACATCATCCGGCCGGAAAATGGAAACGGAAATGCACTGGTTTCCTGTTTGTCGTTAGCAACAAAAAGGAATTTCACGCTGTTTTTATGGCATTATAGGATTTGAAGATGGAAAAACAACAGCAAAAGAAAACACAGCTCACGGTAACTAAAGCTCCACTGGCTAAGAGAAACGATTCGCAGATAGGATAAAACAACAAAAAGAACGCATTTGTAACTCTTCCGCCTTCCGGTGAAAACAAATGGAATTCTGGGAAATGCAGGCATCCACTAAAGACCTGCAATGACGGTAGTGACCAGCAGAGGTTGCTAAAATCGTTATTTTGGGACTTACAAAGTACCCCTTTAATATCGCAGATGAAAGGAATGTCATGCGGGACTGCTGTTCTAACACCGAGCTCATCAGCATTCCAACACAGAAGGCCCTCTAACATAAGACACCGTTGGTAGGGCACAGGTGGTCAACATGACGTCCGAGGACCCCCAGAGGTCTTTGAGTGGCTTCCAGGGGTTACCAGCTAAATGATTGATAGTTGGGGACTAAAATGGACCTTTATGGGTTTGTAACTCAAATGAAACCAAATGGAAGCAAGCAAAGATATTGACATGGGAGGGTCAATGTCAAACAAAACAAGATGAGTAAAAAAGAAAAATTGCAGACATGTGATGTGTTGCAATAAGCATTTTGTTTTGGAATATAACAGATCCAGATGCTGAAGCTTACCCCGCATGGCTGGAAGATGAGCCCGTCCACTTCATGGCTGACCTGTGACGTGAAGTTTCCATCCAGGAGCTGAAAAAGACAATGGGAGGTCATACCAGATGATTAGAAATATGTGAGGTCAAACTGGAACGCATTAGAGTGGAAACACATGAAATGACAACTATTACATCATGTCAAAGAGCAATACCTTGACACTCTAAAAGCCAGGTGAGTATTGACTTTAAAAAGTGACCCCGTTTACATTCAATAAATCCATTCATCCATACACTCTTAACCTAGATTGCCAGAGCATGGCTCAGACATCAGCGCCTATCATTTGGCATGCCAGAGTAAAGACTAGAATAGCATATGAGTCATTAGGCTCCTGGTGACTGTAAAAGAGTGGGTTTCATCTGCTTCGTTGTCACCACAACAACAGCTGTTGCAGGTTAGAGGGAACCTGCAGCACCATACTGGATGACGGACCAGCAGGCCTGTGACCTACTGCACAAAACAGACCAAAAACTTAAATACATAGTAGACTGCATACAGTATACCTGCAGCTTCTGTACGCTGGCTGCAAGGCCAAGGATGCTTTCTGAAAACATTTATTGCATTGCAGAATGTAAAAAAAAAAAACTATGATACAAAGTAACAACAGTGCAAAATAAAAATCTTATTACAGCTACAAAGAGGAGATCATGTCCCACTGGCTGTGGAGAATGGAGATTATTAAGTATAGTATTAAGTAGCAGAGGTACCGGTACTAACATCCTGAGGCTTTTGTGTGCTTGGACAGGGAGTTAGAGTTAGTTATCTTCATTGATACCTTGAAAGACTCTTCACAAACACTTCCATGCATCGTGTATAAAAATGTTTTTAAGAAAACAATACAGCACAAGGTCAGAGACATGGTTGCCTTGCTTATGTATTCAAGCATCAAAATCAAGGACATTTTCAACAACTTCAAAGGAGGAGTTTATTTATGAAGGCCGTGCCATATGTGGAAGCATTTTCCGTGTTGTAAACACCCATACTGCACTATTATGACACTGTAACTGAGTGCCAATCAATAATGTGAAAATGCTCAAAACTTGAGCTTTTCCTTGAGGCGTTTCTAAAACTTTGAAAATATAACCGGCTTTAGTCTTACACTAATTCACACACATCTATGAAATATGTGCCCGGCTTGAGAGCCAGACGGGAGCAGAATGCAGGCTGGAGGTCAGCACAGTGGACAAAGTAGACTAATAATCTCGGCAACCAGAATGTTGAACTTGATTTGATAGTTCAAACTAAGCAATACGCCTACAGTATATGTTGTGTATAGTATTGAATAGAGCCTGACCGACATATAAGTGGGATGAATAGGAAGGAATTAAAAGACGCTGTAAGTATTTGGGTTGGTTAATGTATGGAGATTTATGGCACAGCAGGCTTCTGTTTGAACGGCTATGGGTATGAAGTAGAAATGGATTGCTCTCAGACCAAGTAGCTGCTTCACGCTGCACTGTGATCTAGTTAGAAATTATGCTGGAGAGCTGCAGATAAAGTGTCCATGGAGCTGCATGTGTATCATGAGGTGAACAATAAGGATCAAGCATCTACAAAAATATTCAATCTGAATCTGCCTTGGAAAATTCAAGATACTGTATGTACTCAAAATGCAACAAAAGAGTATTGGCTAATTCTTGCAAATACTGAAAAATAAAATAGTTGACAAAACAGTTAAAACTATACTGAAATATCAAGTGAAAATATCTGAGACTAGAATTGCAAGGCATAATGGATTGCCCAGTGCTAAAGTCATAAGCGATTTTAGTTAATAAGACTCTCTCTGTACTCCTCCGATCGACCTCTTCTCTTTCAAGTGATAACTGATCTATGCTATATGTTCATGCAGACGGAAAATATAGGCAGGAAATGGCCATGGTCAATAAAGTACAATAAGACCTAATGAATTTGTGCACTAGAGGAAAGATCAGGTATCATACAGTACCCTGCCCTACAAGACAGAACTCACACAGAAAGCAACTCTGATAGGCATGACATAGCCACAACAATATTCTCTGCACAGCAGAAGGAATCTCTTCTCTGACTAGTGTGACAGAAACCATTTACATTTAAATCATCAGGGGGAATAAAACTGTCTCTCTCAAGCAAATCATCAAAGTGTGACATTTCCCTCAGGTTCGGACATCCTCCCCACCCTTTGAAAGCAGGAGAGTGTTCAGGGTGATATACAGTCAGAATGGAAACAAGCAGACAGGAGATAAGGAGCCATCACACAGACACATTCACAATGCAAGAGATGATGGATATTTCATCATTAGTGAGACAGTGCCGTACAGACACTAGAAAGGTGAACTCAGTGGAGCACATACAGTACTGTATACTGTAATATCTCCACCAGGCTGGGGGGTCTATCCAGGGCTGAGTAGTCATGGGTTGGAGCTGTCATTGTCACATGATGCCCAAGATTGTGTGCATTGGAAGATTGGTAAAATAAAAAAATAAAAAAACAAGTTTCTGCAACAAGCAGTTACATCATTTGTCTCATTTGTGGGACCCCAAATGGATCTAAGTGAAATCACTCTTGTCTCTGCATTGAGTGGAGGCCCCTCAATATGTGATTGAAATTGGTGTCGATTGGACAATGCGTTCATGATTTTTTTTGTAAAATAGGCTCCTCCTACAAACTTTGGAAACCAATTATTGCCAATCGGTATGGAATATAAAAACACTGATATGATACATGTTTATCACATGACTCCAGAGATAATGTGTAGCAATTTGTGCGTTTTGGACGAAATGTGACATGGCAGAAAATCTAGTTGAAATCTAGCGGAAATGGGCATGGCCTACATGGGGAGTTGCGTCATGATCCAAGGAATCCAGGAGATTTTGTTTGATTGTATGACTGCCTGGTGACATACGGTTCAAGAGTTATAGGCTAAAATGTAAAGTGGGCTGGCCTGGTATAGTGCCATCATGAGGCCCATTTGAAAAATATGGGGTGTAGTGACTTCCGTGGCCTACTGGCAATCTACATGAAAAATGTGCAGCTTTATTGGTCTATTAGTTTCAAGGATCAGCTCCAGACTCACATACACGCACATACAGACACAGGCAGCATAATGCAATGTTTGGAATTCAGTCATTATAGAGGTGCGTGGAATCGGTGGGTTCAGGATTTGAGGCTGAGTTCATGATTTTGTTCGAAGCAATACACTCCTGCAAACTTTAGATGCCAATCTTAGCCAATCAGGATGGAATATGAAAAATCAGACAGGTCCGTCTTGATCACATGACTATAGAGATGATATATATTCCAATTTGCGTGATGTTTTGACAAAATCTGTAGGACTAATATAATCTTTTGCAAAACTCTGCCTGCTGGTGGCGCTATGATAGGCCAATGGCAGGCAGACATTCTGCTCTGGCATTCAAGGAGTGTGTGTGCATCGTTCATCGGGCCAACAGTGCCGGCGATTAGCTGTTCACAGACAGATGGACGGACGGACGGGGTGCAAAACAGACTGGCCTCGGCCACGTCTTCGGCCTGGCGGAGGCAATAAGTTGCTTTCTGGTTCTCTCATTCTTTTTTGTAATACTTTCATGTTGGCATTAGGGTATTTTACCTACTTTGTTTGAAAGGCTAGCATCCCATCCAAAGAGTTGCATTATTTTTAAAGCCGATTGATGTATATTGATTTACTGAGACAGGATGTTATAGAGAGAAGGGATGACATGCATCATGGGTCCTGGTCCGGGAAGTGAACCAGAGAAATTGGGATTATGTCAACGTTGTCCGTACAGGCTGAGCCTTCAAGACACCCAAAGCATTGCAGCTTCAACTCCAACAGTGGATCAACTAACCCTGTTAAATACATTTGTATACATTTATTATTCATAAGGTGGGCGATAGGGGACACCACATCTTCAATGAATGAATACATCTTAGCCATGCCAGGGAGATGTAGATGCAGAGATGTATGCACAATGTAGCCTACAACTCACACTCAATTCCCACCGGACAAGATGTGACGCAATACAGTTAACTCACTGAGTGCCAGGATTGCCAGAATTATTTCAGAATTGATTCTGAAAAGTGCCAGAGTTTTTTTCACAGAAAACAAAAAGTGCTTAGGAAGAGAGATATAGCCTTTTTTAGTTCTGAGTTAAACAAGGAGTGGATGGAGCTGCACATCTTCAGGTAATGATATCTTGGGTTCTGAACATTTTTTTCCCAAAAAAAAAAAATCAATTTTTTTTCCCAATTTTTTCAAAAACACGTCAAACACGTTAATGGCACGTTGCGCAATAGCGGTAAAACACGTGAAACACGTTAATGGCACTCAGTGAGTTAAGTATTCAAATGTAACAAAATAAATCAACGATGAAAACAGGCACGTACTCCGTGATAAGATGCCAACAGCTCTCTCTTGATCATTTTGGACAGACAGACCAACCAGTGGGTCTCAAACATTTTCATGTCAAGGACCCCAAACTAATATGTATTTGGCCACAGACTCTGATTTAAAAAGATATTGTGCCAGGTACTCTATAAGAGAAGATTTGTCAACATTTGTGAAAACAAAATAGCTCATCTACAACGTTGTGAGCTTGCTTGTAGATTGGCTATTTTCGAATAGATGAAAAATAAGAGGTCCTCACTAATCCTTACAATAAGATGGCATCATTACTTGCTCTGTGTCTCAGAGGTGGTTCAGTTCAGAAACCTGCCCATCAATGTCATCATTGGTAGGTAGATTTGGTAATTTAAAACCTTTTTTAAATTGATGCAAAAATAATGGCATCTATTTCTGCACACCAACTTCACATTAGCTTAGAATCCCCATCGATGATGTCATTGGTAGGCAGGTTTCTGAACCATCCACAGTCCACCTCTAAGATAGCCTGGTTCCAGTCCATAGACCCCGCCCACACTGAGTTAACTGCCTCTCTTGGTCTGGTGTCGTAATGTGAACCTAGGATTAATTCGGTACAAAAATGTATTGTCCAATGAGAGTCGGAGGTGGGGGTGGGTCTAACGAGTCCGACAAGCCAATCAGCGAATATCTGCTAAATCAAGCTGTGCGATGACGTCAGATATAGGCGGATCCATAGATCTCTTGTGATTGGTTTAGGGAAATTCGAATCCCCTCCCCCTTGTAATCGCCTACACTGGAGCCAATGTCAGATTGAAGCTCCATGCAGCTTCAGTATGATAATCAGGCTACCTCTGAGACACAGAGCAAGTAGGCAGAAATGTTACATCAAATAATGAGCATTAGTGAGGACCAATTATTTGAAGATAAGGTTGAAAACAGTGTTTACTGTTCCTCATTTTTCTGTTCCTACACTTTGAGTAGTTGCAAAAAATGTAATACAAATAAACATAGGCATAATTCCTAGTACTGTGCTGTGATCTCCCTCCCTGTGCATTGCCATACACATACTAAAATCTTTCACCGTCACTTCATAAAGTTGCTCCAGGAAAAATTACATTACAATTATGAATTATACTGACCTAAAATAATAGTATGGCTCTGGGACTTGTGCTAATACTTTTTCTTTTTTTTTTTAGAACAATGGAGTTTTATGACTTGCGGATATTAGCTCCATTTGTTTTGGCAAGATGGACAGTACTTGTAAGTAGGAGAAATGCATTTTCTGGTCTTGAACTCATAGCCTATGTTGACAAAAACAAATATAAATAAATGAGCTCAGTTAGTAATTTGTGAGGTTTTATATTCACATGGCATAGTCTAGGTCCTGACACAAATACACCCACCTGTTCTATTTACACCATGGGAAAAGGTCATATTAGAGAACAAATAAGTCAACTTTCATTATCAAATATGGATAGGATTCAAAGCATTCCACTTATTCTAGGAAAATAACATTCCATAGGGTAACATCAAAGGGGCAACATTGGTGTTCTCTGGAATGATGAATGAGTCACACACCGACACCCACATGGCAGATAGCCAGACTAAAAAGAAATGCTGCCTTTATGAAGCGACAGCATGTAGGCGGGAGATACCGTTTCAGGTCTCTCATCACCTCAGCAGGGCCGACCCACCACTTTGGGTTCAATCAGTGAATCCTGGATGCAGATCCAGGAGAAACGGAAGGCTTCTACGCACTACACATCATCCTTCGGTGAGAGTGTTCCCTCGAGCGCTACTGCAGAGAAAGGCCATGACCCCGCTTTCCTGGTAAACCTCTTTAGGACGGAAACACAAAGTCTGGCACTGTAGGCGTAGGGAGGAGGCGGGCGGGGGCAGGGGGTGAACAATACTGCCCCATTAAGAGATCAGGCTCTCATTCGAGACTTGGGGGCAAGACAAGACAAGGGAACGGCTACCCGATCAACTCTGGGAGGCGAACCAACAGCTAACAGGGTGAGCAGTGCCTCTCTCTCCCAGAGGGGAGAGTTAAGTGTCAAAGTGATGGAAGCCAGGCTATTTGCTTCTCCACTGTTTCTCGCTGGGGCTCATTTCACATGGTGACATAGCGATGAATCATGCCTGTTCCTGTGGTAGCCGACTAACTTCAAAATGACAATCTCCTACCCGATCGGTCTTCCACGGGCTCAACGGTCAATGTTTCACCAGCTGATCACATCTCAAACCCAATTGTCATCAACCATCCAGCTTGCTGTTATTTGTTTTCCGTTCCTCAATAAAAATAGATCAGAAATACAAACAGCATTGATTCATAGGAAATCAAAAGATAGAATAAAAGCCCGGCACAAACACACCTTGAGGCTTAATGTTAATAACAAAGACAACATCCACAGATGTGTGACACAGCCTGTGATTTATGAGATTTAATAATCTCCAACCCCTGTGCCCCCTTAATAGAGGGAAAAACCATAGCCATGTACAGTACAACCTTCATACCCAGACCACCTCTGCCTGGTCTTGTGACAATCAAATGGCCATTTAACAACAGCCAAGCCGATACAATTAAGGACTATTTTATGAGAACTGTGGGGATGCTGATCAGAAGAAAATACTTTTTTTTTTACCAGGTCACTTGATTAAATGTTCACATTTTCAGTAAGACCTGGCCAAACATACATCATTAACATTCTCCCATCTCATCCTTTAGCATGCCTATAACTTTAAAACCAGAAAAGGTTACAACCTGAACATGCAGTTTCAGAGTTTGACCCCCAGGAGTGACCCCTTAGATTATTTATCTTGACGTGGCATGCATTCAGCGCGACTCACAAGTCAGTCTCTTAATACTTTGAAACAGGACAACCACCCTTTTTATTCTTTAAAAAAACAGGTGGAAACAATTAGAGAATTATAAAGAAGCTGCATTGCAGAATTAATCCAAAGGCTTTGGGGTGGACCTTCATATTGGGACGATGGCAGGATCGGTTTCCAAAGCAGCTGGCATAGGTTTGTTAGCGGCTGTTCTAGCAACTACCTTGGATTCTGAAGTCCCCAGACATATCGGTAGGCGGAGATATCCCAACGTAGGGCAATGCGAGACTAGCACTTGGCATGCACATTTGGAGTCAGCTAGACTAGCGTGCTTTGAGGTTGTTGACATTCAATATGTCCAATAAATGATGTACAATTAAAAAAAGGCTTTCAATTGATTTCACCACCACTGATACCCTGTCAAGAGGCTGAAAAACTAAATTGAATCAAAAGCATTTGCCCCACTCAGTCCCGCGTTCTCCAACAACATAGCTGCACATTTAAAATTATGACCAAAAATAAGGGTAAAATAAAACCACAGAGTAGCTTCTAGGAAAATTGAGCAGCACAAGAACAGAAGCCTTAATAGCCACTGACAATGGGAACCTGTCATAAAATACTTTCATAACCATGTCAGTGTGACAAAAAAGAGAATCATCACTCCCTATGCTTCCCTTTATCTCTTTGGCAACATATAAAAAGACGAGTCTTTGAGCATCCTCCACTATATGGTGCACTATTATCTTGTAAGGTGATTCATATTTAATCAAACAAAGCAAAACAAGATGAGCTTCACTTTAGTGACAACATCACACACATAATCTAATGTGTCTATGATGTGGAGGTTTGTTTCCCGTACTTTATGCATTACTAATGTGCATTGGGCACAATGTACTACAATGTGCTCACACAGATTGTGTTGTGTGGCTCCATATTTCCCCCATATAACCAGTGTGGGCTCTGCACACCTAGGGAGAAGCCATCTTATTTTCTTGCTGTGTGCTTCTTCTCATGGGTCTGAAGAGAAGTCTGAAAGATTCAGGTGTTGGGGGGGGGGGGGACTTAATCAGAAAGCATAGAGAAAAGATTGATATTCCGGTCAGACCACAGGGCTGTTGCTGAAGGCTCCTTTTATGCCTAATGCGAACAGCCCACTGAAGCCAATGCGCAGCTCCCTATTACATGCAAAGCTGACATCAGAGTGTGCAGACAGGACTCCTTGACTACCAGCTTGGTCCAAGTCAGACAAGGTTACAGTCTGGAGCAACAGGCGCCTTAGAACAGTGGTTCCAAAACAGTGTGCCTTGGGATTTTATGACAACCAAAGATTATTATTACTATTGCAATATACAGTATACAACTATACAACAAGTTCTGAATTATTCTTGAATTTACTACTGTATATCAGTACCAGTACTTTGTGCACACTGAGAGGTGAATTCTATACCCTAAACAAAATATTTAACCTCTTTCAACCTGAACCTGGTGTCCCTATATTCACACCTTAGTCAATAGCAATCAACAACTTTCATGGGCAGGGAGATGACTTTGAATTAATATCCTCAAAAAGTCACACAGAAGAAGTACTGTCAGCATTCTGCTGTCCTTCTCCGACTACAAAAGAAAACAAGATTTGGGTGCGGCCACACAATCAAATGCATTTCAGGATATTTTGTTTTGTACTTAAAACCCTATATACTTTGTTGACTGGAGACCTCCAGGGCTCTATACTAGGACATGTTCTCTACCCCAAGTATCCTCACCAAATATCGATGATTTACAAGCTCACAACGTGTCTGTAAATGTTCACCCCAGAATAAGAACGCTAGGGTTCATGGGGTTAATGAGCCAAACGCACTCATATATGCTGTATAGGAGAGACATCCTTAAGATATTTTTCGCAAAATTGTTACACTTAATTGTCAAAGTGCATTTGATGAGTTATTGTTAGAGAGGTGCAAGTTATATATTGTTATACAATATATTGTATATATATATTGTTATATTGTTATACGATACTGTATATTTGAAGGACCCGTTTCGCATTGCTGTGAGTCATGCACTGAAGGCAGGCAGCGAAGCACCAACCGTATGAGTGCTGAAAAATTACATAAGCTCAGCAACCCAAGGAGCATCTCGAGGTTAACCTGAAAACTCAAGGCCCTCTCTATCATAACACTGTGTGCACATATGCTGCTCAGGTCTTGCTGTTGCATTGCCTGTTTGCAACCTGCCATTTTAGCCCACCCCTGTATGCCATTGTAAATAAGAATATGTTTGATGACATACCTGGTTTAATAAAATAAATAAAAAACATTACACCCCGCATTTGAGCCTGGAAGATAGAGAGAGAATAGAACATCTAAAACAAGACAATATACTTACCATTAAGCACTTTCAACCTGGCATCTCTATATTTGGACTAACACTATAGGCAAAACATTTCCAATATCCCAAAATGTTCAAAAATAGCAGACCTACAAGCTCACTGGTATACTTTTTGTGAAGTATACCATTTGGTTTAATTTCGCTACACATACTTTTGCCTTTACTGTGCAGAACAGGTACTATTTCTATGTCAACTGCTATTGGAGGCATTGAGAGAAAAAAGAAAGAAACTAAGGTAAACAACACCCCTAATAGCCAAGGGGCCTATATGATGTGCTCTTCAAAACCAGCTCTTATACAATAGGAAGCGTGTTTTCTTTTTGTGAGTGGGTGGTAGCAATGGAGAGGATGCATGGTGATGAGAAGCATCTGGTCCTTGAACCCAACCCTGGAGAATGGGTGTGTAACCAAGACAAGTGGGATGCTCCAATGAATCCTTTATGACAGGGTATTTCAGAAACTAAGCAGGGCGTAACCATGGGTTGTGGGAAGTTAAATTGTTCCTCAAAAATCCCCTAATAACTCTGAACTAGAAGGTACCTAAAATTGTATATGCTACCAAATACTTCTCACTATCAAAATGGTAAGTAGAAAGAATATAAACAGGGGCACTGATGGCCAAAAGGTTAGGGCTTAGTCCCGGGTTTGAATCCTGAGCCCGACAGACCTTTGCTGCGTGTCACTCCCCACTCTTTCCCCGTTTCCTGACAAATCTCTACTTTACAATCAACAAAGGCAGAAAAGAAAGAAAGAACCTACATACATCATCCTCATCGCCCACTACCCTTTAGGATAAAGTGTTAAAAAAGGGTGTTATTGGTTTTATGTCGAAGACAAATGAGTTTAGGGAAGAACGTTTTTTCTTTTCAGCACCTACACAGTGGCAGTGTTGCATGAATGTTCCTGAGGCAAGGTGAACTGTATTGTTTTGTAGTGTTATATTGGTTTACTGCCATTATATATGTCATACAAAGAAAAGCTCTTGGCTTCAAAAGATTAATAAAAAAAAAGGTCAATCTGGCATCTTTGAGAGAGAGAGAGCAAAAAATAATAATTTTAAATTTGACTTCACAGGAAGCAGTCGTCATTACAAGCTTCAATATACTGAAAGACCAAAAAGAACAAAATGAGGGTGCCATCTGCATCCAAATTTGCAATTTGAGCTGAAGGGTGTTTGTTGATATGTACTGAAAGTTAGAGATGCATATCAAAGCTCAATTAAACCACATGAACCCTAGTGCCCTATTCTGTGCATGTCAAAACAAACAGCGAACATTCAGTGAAGTTAGCCGATCTACACACTCACAGAGCACTGTGTTGCGAAATGCTGTGAGCTTGTACATTGCTATTTCTGACAAAGAGATTTGGTGTAGACTAAAGGTCTTTACACACCGGGGCGATTTTTTTCATGCGAATGATAAGTTTTTTTTAAAAACCTTATAAAGTCAATGCAAGCTTACACGGAGAGAAAAAGCGAAGCGAAAAAGCGTCTTTTAATTATTCGAAACGAGTCCGAATTTTGTGTATATTCGCCGGTGTGTAACCGCCTTTAGTGATAAAAGCACAGACACCTGGGGTTCTCAGTCAAAGAAGTACCTAGGATTTAAGTGTTTTAAGTTTAGCTAAAATCCTAGATAGGGGCACTCGGGTGGTGCAGTGGTAAAGTCCCTGCCCACCACCACAAAGTTTGTGGGTTCGAATCCATCGTGGTGCATCTGGCTTTGTCGGGCGTCTATGCGAACACAATTGGCCCATGTTCGAGGGAGGGAAGCCGGGCGGGGAGGGTGATATTGGTCATTGCACGTACTCCTACGGGCTGGGGCGGCACCTGTTAGCAGGGAGTGTTGGGCGGGAGGAGTAGGACGAGGGCCCTACGTCCTCCCGGTGGGGGCTCCTCACTGGCAGGTGAGTCAGTGGGATACAACAGCAGTGACAACACAGAAATGTGTGTGGGGAGGAATCAATTGGCATAACGACAAAATTGGGGAGAAAAAGGGGGTTAAAAAAATGTGTTACTCTAAAAATAAAAAGAATCCTAGATGAAAAGACACCTTGTTTCCTGCACTTCCATCACATGTTCTTTAGCTGCTGGAGGCCAGACAGTTGACGGGGGTGTGAGGTCAGTGAGCCAGTGAGCAGCCTGCAGACTGACGGTGCTCGGTGTGCGGCTAATGAGACATGCCGTTAGCCTGTCACTGAGAATCCCCTCTGACAGCAAATGTTTTGTACAGGCCCACACAAGGTAACACCACCATCTCCATCAAAAATTACACATGGCTCCAGATAAGGCAAGCGATGGTTGAATAAACCTATAAATGTATTATGTTTGCGCGCGTGTGTGTGTGTGTGTGTGTGTGTGTGTGTGTGTGTGTGTTTCCTTTCAAAGGATACCAAATGGTTAAAGATAGGAGTCCATATCGAATGTGACAACAGATAACACACACAGGCAGGACAGTGCCTGGGGGTCACACACAGACGTTGAGATAATTTCTTTGTGAGGAGTCGGCAGCAGCGTGGTGGCTCCCCTGAGCGGGAGATAAATGGCCGTGGACTCTGATTCATAGCACACAGAAAAGTAAAATAAGAGCTCTGGTGCACATCAATAGCAACCACATGCTTCAGTGAACCTGAAGGCTATTTCACCTCAACATTTCTGCTGCAGGACCTTCCAATCTTGTGGCTTATTGCGTATTCAATATCTAAGCTAAGCCTTAATCTCAACCCCTCTGATTAAGTAATCAGTCTGCACTCCACAAGAAAAGACTGCAATCTCATAAAGTACCCGGATTAAGTTTGTTTCACGATCCTACCTAATTTTAGATGAAAAACTAAAAAACTGGGGTGGAAAAAGACTTTCATAAAAGAATATCTCCACAGTAAGAAAGCTGTCATTCTCTTCCCAGAATTATCTGAAGCCCATCTATCTCAGAGTTCAGAGAGATTCACTGAACACAAGAAAAAAGTAATACCTAGTCTACCATAAGATAAAAGTTGCTTCTAGAAGAGTGATATCAGATACCGTGATACTGATTTTATTAACTGGAACTTACTCAACTTAAGCCTAATTGCTTCTGCCGTTTGATAAATTGTTTTTGGATATTAGGCCAACACCTTTTTAGGCAGAGGGAAAATGGACTCTTTGCCAAATCAAAACTTACCACCAATGTGCCATGAGTCACATTTAATTAACTGCACAAATTATGCTATTTAAACAGCATGACAGGCTTACGGCGTCACAGTCAAGAAAAAAAAGAAAAAAGATTTGCTTTGAAGGTATTTTGGTAATCTATTCAAAGAAGCAAATGGATGGAGATGAGACTAAAACAGTCTAATCTGAAGAAATGTGATAGATGATGGTTGCTAACAAAAGGCTTTTGACATGGGCAAGTAAGAAAACCTTAACGTCGTACTCATGTTTACTTACTGTTACTTATTATGCGTGGGTCTGGGACTGGGTCTATGTATACTTGAACTTTGCACTCCTTGGTTTTAATTATTGTTGCAGACCTTTGGGACATAATTTATAATATAAATAACATTTGACTTGACTTGACATATATTGCAATGTGCCAGTGAATGTAATGTCACCCATTGTAAATTGAATTAATGTGTGTGAAAGGAGGAAATGACAGCCTACAGCTATAGAACATACTACAGTTCAATGCCACAAAGCCAATTAGGTCTGCTTAACTAGTCCTTGCAGCGGTGTTCACTCTCCATTCCGACATCTCACCACTCCGACTAGTGGCTTCCGCGTGCGGTTAGGGTTAGGGTTAGGGTTAGGTATAGGGTTCGTCAACGTCGGAAAGGCGACATGTCGGAAAGGAGAAATGCACCCCCTTGCAGCATGCAAGAAAAGAAAAAATATTAAATTCCACAACACCACTGAATGTTGTCCAATATAATACATACACTCTCACACACACTCCTCTTACACACACACACACACACACACAAAGAATACAAGTAAGACGCGCGAACGCTGGAAGCGAACGCAGCTCGAAAATATTGTGTATTTACGGACTCTGTGTGTGTGTGTGTGTGTGTGTTTGTGTTTTGACTGTAGCTGCACTCTGGCGCCCTCTGTCGGCCGCACCCAGGCAGTGCACTGCACACAGACAGACAGACAGACACAGAGACACAAGCCGAGCAGACTTTCATAGTAAGCTCCACTTGGGCGGAGCTCCGCGTTCGCAACAAAGTTAATAAAAAATAGTTCACAACATGATTTGTACTGTCAAAAGATAAGACTCATACTCAAGTAAACTCATTTACCATTTAACACCCAGGACTACAAATCTACATCACTGGATGAGGTAATAGCATTGCCCTTTAGGAAACTATTTAAGAAGCTCCGGAGCAAAGGATGAGGTTAGCCCTACTTGCACCTAATAGACTTTAGTCTTTTCTAGCATCAAATGAATATGTATGATAGGATGGATGAGTTGCTTTGGAAATTGCATAAATTATTATCACCGTACCTAGGCCCAAATGGAAATGGAAGACTCATACATATTCTGGGAGAAACTTGTGCAGGAGTCGTTTTACTTTTTCACCGCATTTGTCTGTGGAAAGTCCTGCGTTGCATTGATACAGAAGCAAAAGCACTGTTTGATTCACAAAATAAGAATGGCTGGAAATCTTTTCTCTTAACACATTAAGGCCGATTCTACAAATACCTTCTAAAATCAGTAGTCCTCACACTTTCAAGACGTTTCAAAAATGTAAAAAAAAAATAGCAGATGTACAAGCTCGCTGAGCTTGTATATCTGCTATTTTTGAATAGCCAACGCTAAAATCTAAAATGACACAGATGTTTTCCCAGTTTTAATGGGTTAAAAAATCAACCTGCAAAATAAGCTTTTTGATCCATATAATGCTGGGAGATGAGACAATTGGTCTCAGTTCGAACACATGCTGTATAGCGAACAGCACGAGCTTGGTCAGCGTCATACTAAAAGTACCCTAGCGTATATTATTCACAACAACAGAGGTAAAACTGCAACTGGCTTCAACAGCTAATGTTAAACAGAGTGTGTCCATTCAAAGGCTGCACCATTTACAAATATCTGAACTTCTCTCCAAAATTCACTAATCGTAACAAAAAGTGATGTATGGTTTCCTCCACCTGTTGAAACGGCAAACAAAATTAGGCTGAGGCATGCGGCAAATGAATTAGGGCAGACGTAGTCTTCTGGACTGTTGTTACATTTTTCTTTTCCTTTTTTTTCTTTATGATTAGAAATTAGAAAATGTTCACCCTCTTTGTGTAGCCGCTGGAGTGGGGGATTTGAGGCCGTGCCCATTATCTACACACTCCAGCTCTGAATGAAAGCTCCCATGTAGTTCAAGGGCTAATGAATCACATTCACAAAGCTTATCTGCTGGCTGGTTTTCATACAGTGCTCCAGACCACAAAATACAATACAAGTCATAATAACAGCTGTAGATAAGTACACTTTAAAATCCTGAGTGTTAATTTAAGTGTGAGAGTGCACAAATGTATCCATTTGGTTACATTTGGGCACCAATGTGTACACTCAGTAACACATGGATCGATTCAATTTTAGGATTTTACTGTGTACTCTAGCTAGCATAACGCTAAGAACCCGGCTTCATAACCAGCTTCAAATAGTACGGCAACATCAAACATCGTTGCATTGTTAGATTTCCTCTCTTTATGACATTATATAGCATACAGAGAAGTGCAGTATAGCTCTTGCATGTGCATTGCGTACCTAAGCATGCCGTGGGCATGTAGGGAAAAAAAACTCTCCTTGAACGACTGAAATCAGATTGTTACGCAACCAGTATTTTTTATTCATGAATTCTATTCCGCACTACATACATCTAGTCCGTCACACCACAGTCAGCGTACACAGGAAAATTCCCCAAATATATAATCTCAATATACAAGGCGTGTGTTCCAAAAGAGGCTACACAAAAGGCAATTTTGCCAATAGATAAGATTTTGAAAGACAAACGAATAATGGTCCCCTTTGGGCCCATTTGAATGTGCCATGCATGCACAAGTGCCAGAGACACTAAACAGCAGCCTAGCAACAGACAAAAGCCATCATACAACTCCTGCGGCTCCTTGAAATATCATTTAAAGGAATTTCTGACCAATAAGCAATGCCACAGAGTGGAGAGTTCTGCTGCTATGAATTAATGAAGTAGATTCCAGTTCCGTCCTTTTCAAGTCCCCTACAACAGAGATATGGCTGTATGCGAAGCAGATGGCCACTGCATGGAACAATGGGGCAGTGAGGAACCATTCACAGTTCCAATGACTTCATTTCTAGAATATCTTCATCAACAACCCCCCAAAACGGACGATGGGGGATTTTTCATAAAGGCCTTCAGAAGAGAGGACAGTACAGGGTTTTGAGCAGAGGTAATCCAGACACTCACACTCTGCAACCCAGACACCCATACTCTGCAATTCGCACAGCACAAAAAACAAGACCACAAAGATAGCAGTGATGGGGCCTGTTGAAGAGGGACGAAATGACGTCTCTATAACTGCCAGCCAACTCTGGTCCCTCCGCACACTTTGATTGTCTGTGAATGTACAGAGCCAGAATTTCCCACTGATCTCGTCTTGAGCAAAAGATTGCTTTAACCCATTTAGACCGGGAAAGAATCTGTGTCATTCTTAGATTTATTTGGCTATTAAAAAATAGCAAATATACAAGATCTGCTATTTTTTTTTTATCGTGAAACTTTGTGCGAATCTTTGTATATATATATAATAATTTTTAAAGCGAGCATTTGTAACTCAAATTTTTGCTTCTGGGGGGTCCCTGGAACAATATATTTTCAGATGGGGGTCCACATTTTAGGGGTCCTTGACATGAAAAAGGTTTGAGACAACATACGTTTTTTTCAAAAAACTGTTCGGATTTAGGAGACATTTGTAGAATCCCCCCAGAAGCAAAGATTTGAGTTACAAATGTTCACTTTAAAAAAACATATATAAAAACATTTTTTTTCAAAAGGAATAGCAGATCTACAAGCTTGCATCTGTTTCAAAATGACACCGATGCATTCCCGGTCTTAATGGGTTAATTGTGCGCTGCCCCTCGGCAGACCCCTCGTTAGGGCAGAAGTGCAGGTCTTGGGTGGGAGGCTGACCAGCTTTTCACAGCATTAAAACATAAAGACCCTCTTGTACTGTGTCTGGGGAACTGAACATGAAAAAAAAACTTAGCCTGTAATTAACTAGAAATTATACGACTCCAAAAGCTAAATATCCACAGTCCGGACTCTCCAGAAGGAGTTAAACCCTAAAATAAGTATGTACATATATTCTGGCACCCAGGGTATTTGGGGGATACTGATTTGATTTCTGATTACCAGACAGAGTCTCTACCCCCTCAGGCACAGTGTGGCCGTCCAGATATTATGTTTATAATGCAAGTCACAGAATTTGCTAAACCGTGGTAGGAGGGAAAAAAAAGTAAAAAAAGGGTTTCAATCCCAAAAATGTGCATTATTATTATTTTATATGTCAATATGTTGTCTGTTATCCTTCCCCCCTGTAAGCCTTCACAAAGGGAAACTAGAAAGCGATGCTCCACAGACAGACACACACACACACACACACCAGCAGGGGCGAAAACATAATCTCTGCCTCGCGGCCTTGCAGAGATAATAATCTAATTACCAAAAGGTTGTAGTTAGTTCACAATATGTTGGATTTGTGCTTCATTAGGCCATCTGGATCGATCTTTGTGAGAGCAGGTGTAGGCACTAATTAGGCCAGGTCTGCATCAGTGGTCAGATTTAAAATAGGGTGGCGTATACAAAGAGTGTTGAGAGGGAAGAGGAGGCACTTGTTAAAAACAAACTTCTCGTTAACAGCCGTTCCGAGTTGTTTTGTGATGAAAGGTCCAACACCAAATCTGGCGACGAGTCAGGGGAGTCAAGTCTATTCATTTGCATCACTGCATCACTCAGTGCTGTTGTTTAGCGACAGAGTTATCTATCTCATGGATAGGACGATAATCGCTGCTATTATGACACTAATTAATGTCCCCCTACACCGACAAGTGACAACATTCCTCCATGGCTCCCTGTCTGGGCCCTTTTTAAGACCATTAAAACACATATATAATGACTTTTTTTGTTTTTGTTGTCTTTTTAAGTCCTTTTTAAAGGCCTTATATTCACATAATGAATTTTAATACCTTTTTAATACTTTACGACTTCCGCGGACACCCTGTAAAAAGTTACCTTGCGTGCTGCGTGAATGTCAAAGAAGGGCTTGGCTCGGACACTGAAGGGCTCCTTCGTTTTGTCGATTTGGCCCGTCTTCATCTTCTCCATTCTGGGAGAAATTATCTCCTTCTCAATGCACAACAAGCGGATGTTGAAATCACATTGGCCGACTGGCTGCCCCTGAAAAAACAAAAAACATCAATTTACACATTAATAAATGATCCCTGGGATGACATCTGTGAAATGCTACCTATATAAAAAGCAATATGATTTATTTTCACAATCCAGCCTAAAGTACTAGGTTTTAGTACTTTAGTAATCACGACACAGAAATCTCCAAGTCATGCATGAAAGAATAGTCTGTGGTTTTCAGTCATTTATTTCTCCAAGGTCATCAAAATGCAATCTAACACTAATCTCTTTTGGAAATGTCTTGTATAGCTATGAAAATGAAAAAAATAAATTAAGTGGCAGTCCACTGCCATGGCAACAGTGTTATGGTCTGAATAATCATGAGCTGGAGGACAAGCGTCCTCGTGGGGCTGAGCAGACTGACCATATAGTTGCTACAATATTGACACCAAACCTAGTGTTTGCACAGTGCAATCCGCATGTCTTTGATGTCGCTATGACAACAGGACTCTCATGCCTTCGCCTGTTGCCACGTGCAGTAACTGTTAACAGAAGAGCACCGGCTGTCCAACCAATCAGCTGGCCGGAGCCGTCATAGCCTCTACCAAACGGGTCGGGCCACCGAGGCCAAGCCAAGGTTCCACCAAGCCCATCTGTCTGTCCACTGAGAGTATGGGGGAAGTAAAGGGCAATGAAAGCTGACGCTCTCGCCTGCAGTTTCTCATTAATGTGCCTGGTCGAGAAGAGCTAAATTAAAAGATAATGTCTGTCTGCCGGAACTGCTTTCAAGTGAAAACGGGAGGAGAGGAGCTGGATGGAAATCACTTTGGCGATAACTGAATTTTATAATGTGCAGGCCATTTCCGGTTTCAAAATGGGAGTCTGTTTAACTGATGTTCAGTATAGATCGTCTTAGGAGACGCAGATCTGAAATGACAGGAGAGCTTTGTAGATTGTAGTTTGTAGTTGCAACACAAAAGAATTAGGAGAGCTCTTCATGGAAGATGAAACCATTTGCCATGTGAATTCAGATTCTGAAAAAACAGTCATATACCCTTTATTCCAGGGAAAACCAGTAATGACAACATTGATGTATGCAAGTAAAATACTTAGGTTATTACTGCATGCTGTATTTAATGCTTTCCACTTGTCCAATTGATGAACTCCACTTAAAGCACAAAGGGGTTGCATTTACTCTATTAACTAATCATGAGTGTGTTTTAGGCTTAACATGGATTAATCCAATAAATGTGTTTGGCTGTTGGCTCCCATTCCCTTTAAGAGCCAGATGTGCCTGCTTGCATCTTGTGTATTGCCATTTAAATAATGGATTTGGCAAGTTGGAGGAGACCCAAACAGTTTTCTGCACAGGAAAAAGATCTGCTTGTGCATGAAGTGAAAGTGCGAAACCATCTATAGGAATCCAAAGCTGAGGTGAAGCAGACGTGGGGGGAGGTGGTGGTGAGTGTCTCCTCGTCTTCAGGAATAACCAGAACAGCCGCACAATGCCAGAAGTGATGTAATGATGTCAGGAGACGGGGAAAACTGCTGCTCACCTAATGTGTATTTCGGCATGCTGTTCAGAATCGAGCCTTCTGGCGTCGTGTAATGTGTCATAATTTAAGTCCAAGAGACATCTCGTATCAGCCTACTGTCCTATCAATAAAGGCATAAAAGCCCCAAAATAAATCTTTAAAAAATAATAATATTAAGATTAATAATCACATGCTCATCCTCTTAATTTAAGCCACTTGTCAAAGCATGAAGGAGCGGAACAGCTGTACAGCTGTGCCTACTGCATGGCAATTCATAGCAGTCCAAGAGACATCCATGACGGATGGCGATGTCAAGGGCTGTTCACACCAAGAATGATACCTGATGATAAATGTAACGATAATGATATGAACATCCACACTGATAAATGAACGATCTGTAAACATGGATATTGAAGACATGTTAGGCTACCGCTGTATGCTCTGTTGCACAGAGACATAAAGACAACAAAGGTTCACAAAATTCTTCAAAGAGTCTTAACATATTTCAAAGTCACATGGTCTTTAAATATATTTTCTATTATCAATAAAAAAAAGTGTACTTGAAATAAACATCCGTCTATCTCACTCTCCTCCACCTCTTATTCTTATAATTCACAATTTCAGCTGCAATGCTGTACGTGAGTGATGTGTTGTTATGTTGTAGATGAGTGACACCCTGTCAATTCAGATCTATTTTGATTGTGAGCACAGTGTACGCACATTGTGAACCAGTCCATAGAAGCTGGTTCTATATAGGCTGGTTCAAATCTTACTGTCTATGTGCTCTTTAAATAATACTGTGGACTTTTACACTTTTAGCTGGTCTAAAGCGCAATCCCTTTCAGATTTTTCGCACTCCCCCTAACATTGCAATGCACCAGTAATTTGTCTAGCCACACCTCATTTTAAGACCAACAAGGCCCTGGGCGCACAGATGGGCGCAAGCACATTTACCCATAAAAATGACCACTGTTTGGGTTGTAAACTAGCAATGACAGTTGTGCTGTGCTTTGCGCCGGGTAAGATAGGGCCCTGTGTCAGAGAAAACGGCTCTAATTCACTGCTTAATCTGCAGCTTTTTTTCTGACTATGTTGGATTTAGTGACAGAATTATAACTGATCCCATACCAGAGGGCCTGTTCTGTAGTTCAATATATGGATGCAGGGCAGACAGTGACTGAGATGCTGTAACTCCAAGGTATTTGAATTATGCTCTGCCACTGATTTAGGTAAAGGCCACATATTTTCTCCAGAGATTCCTATGGAAGTAAAGGGCACCAGAGGAGAGTAAAATGGTCCATTTAAGCGGAGGAGGTTCTGGGCAGCCAGTTTGTGAGTTCGTTACTGCTTACATGCACTGCTGACATTTAGATAAACAGAACATAGAGCACTAGAATGTTCAGAGTGCAGTTCTGTTCATCTTCTGTGTGAGACAGCCCAGCTCAAGTGTCAGGTACTTACATGATCTAACTTTATACTGTATTTTCGCTCAAGCGTAACTCTGTTGTACATTTGTGTCTAATCTTTCAATGTGCAGAAAACATTTTTGTTTAGATTATAGCACTTGGGGCAGACAATTAAGATGGCATTAAAAGTCACACAAACATTTGAACAATCTACAGACAGCCTCCTTAAAATCAGTGTAATAATGAAATAATGATCCCTTTGGGCAGTAAAATTGCTAATAACAGTTTTATAGTTTTTTTTAATCAACAGTTTAGTTTATATCTCTTCTCTCTCCCCAATTTAGTCATTGCTAATTCCTTCCATGTTTAATAGTCCTACCGTTGGTCCAGGGATAGTGTAGACAATCATGTGTCTCCTACGGTGGTGGGCACAACTTTACCCCTGCACTACCCAGATGCCCCCCGCAGTTTTACACATTCATGACCCTGAAGCCATGACACAAATCATCAGTGTCGGTCGAAGAATTGCTTGTCTCAAACTGTTACTTTTCAGAAAACATTTTCAAAAACATTTCATTGCTTAAATATTAATAAAACCAACCCACAGACATCAACCTGATGTCCCTATTTTAAGTATGTCATTATAGCTGAAAACCTTCAACATTGAAGCAAAAATAGCAGATCTACAAGCTCACAACATGTCATATCACAACATATTGTGAGCCTGTAGATCTGCCATTTTCGAAGTATAAAAAGGACCTTAATTTATGAAAAAACTTTAAAATATGAAATGTGGAGATGCAAGGTGTCTTGCCCAACATTCATTTTCAGTGAATGCGCAGTGACTAAAAGCGTACTACAGTACGTGTTCCTAGAACAACTGTTATCATGTCCCACACATTCAGCACCATCTGTCATCTGTGTCATCAGGACGGAACAAGATGTAAGTGTGAGTGATTGCTCAGTAGGAAACACACACTTCAAGTACTGGTCAAATAATTACCTATCGATTTTCTGATTGTTTTGGGATTTATAGTAGCTTTAAAAAACTGGACATTGCAGTGGCAATGTTCTTACCGTGACGGCCATCCATCCAGTGCTGAATGAAAACAAAACAGACCGACAGCAAAAAGACAGTAACACTGTCAATACTGTAACTCAAAAGTTATTGATAGAATAATTGCAACAAAACTAGAAAAAAATGCTCCTTGGAGCACAGGTCTCCGCCAGGTCAGGTACAGTAGGTTATTGTGGCCTCCTGGTGGCTCTATAATAGGCCAATGTGAAAATGGTGCCATTTTTTCTTAGGCCTTTCAATTGGACACTGCATTCACGATTTGAGGCATTTTGTTCAAAAAATGTGTTTTGCTAAACACAAACCAATCCTGCAAACTTTGAAAGCCACTCTTAGCCAATCAGGATAGAATATGGCACTAGCGTATGGTGGGTCCTAACGTGGACCGGGCCAGATTCTTAAACCCCCCCCTCGCGGGGGGGGGGGGGGGGGGGGGGGGGGGGCTCGCGCAACGACGGCTGATAAGTGACAGTCTATTGAGAATTACCATCAGCGTTAATGCAAGAGAGAGAAACGTGAATAAAACACAATGCAAGTATAATCAATGTATGTTTTTTTTATTCTCAAAAGTGTATTTACAACAGCAAAGTTAACAAATCAAATACAGTGCACTGCAGTGCAAACATATAGCAGCCTAGTATGTTACAGCTTAATACGACGGGGTTTGCACTTGAACATGTCAATAACCTCATCTGGGTCCAAACGGTTAGTTAAATCTCTCTCAAAGGACAGGAGACATAGACTGTTTAGGCGAGAGGTTGTCATTGAACTTCTGCATGCATTTTTGATTCTGCCTACACTGGAAAATAGGCGTTCAACGGTGCATGTGGTCATTACGTAGCAACAATGTAGATGCAGCATTAATCAAATCATTCTGAATAAGAGGACTGGTCATTTTAGCACACTGGTGGAGCGTGTCTAAATGGGCTTGGATTACTGGATTATGCTTGGCGACCAGTTTAAACAGCTCCTTAAAATTGCCTGTGTTCTTATCATCATCACCATCAGTCTCTCTGTGTCCACGTAATGCTATGCCTTGCTTTGCACAGACAAGGATGACGTCCAAAACAGCTTTGAGATGATCGCGGTTCTTCTCGAGTTTCTCAGCATAAATCCCATCAGTGTTTGTCAACTGATTTAGGACTGTGCCACGGCCACTTGCGGTTACTTCTTTGTATCCCAGGTATCTTTGTAGTCCTTCTTTATGTAGGTCACTCTTCTCATGCGTCGTAAAAGCAACGCCTGTGCGTTTCCAGGCTGAAAAGCCACCATGCGTAAATGCGTTCTCTGAATGCTCAGGCGCAAAATGCCGACAGGTCTTGCAAAACACAGCATCTCGACTAATGCTGTACTCGATGAATGAAAATTTCTCATACCAGTTTTTTGAAAAGCACCTGGAGCGTCTGTTGATCGTTGTAGTTGGGAAGCGGCTTAGTTTGGGTTGAGTTGCTGGCTCGTCGATAGCAGAGAGGTCTGTAGGCGCAACTGCGCCGCTGGAATCCGGGGAGCAGGGGCGCACTGGTATGGTGCTGTTGGCCGCGGCGATGGTTGCTGGTGGTGGGGGCGGGTCTGGCGTTGTGGTGGGCGCTGGTGGTTGTGGCCCCACTGGCCCCCCAGCAGCCGCTGGTGGGGCAGTCGTCACCGCTGGCCCGGTGATGAGCGCTGGTGTCCTGGCACTGCTGCTGTCCTCCTTTGCTGGCGTCTTGCTGGAGCTGGCGGCGCAGTGTAGCAGCATGCTGCTCTGGACGAATCGTTTTTTGGTTGGTGGCTTCTTCATGTTGTAGAGTAGTAGAGTAGTCACAAGTCACAACAATAATGAAATGTGGAGCTATTTCTGGCCCTGCTTTATACTGTTTACCTGGCAAGAGAACCGGTTTGACGGGGAAACCGGTTTTTAATGGCCACCCATTAACTATCCGGCCGAATGCAAATAAGCCCGATTTGAAAACAAAGGCGAATTCCGGTGGTTGGCTACAACAGAATGGGTGAGGGGGTGCTAATGTTATGTAGATTTTTTTTTTTTTTTTCTCCCTGGGGGCAGTGGGGGAGCCTCTATGACGATACGCCCTTGGAATATGGAAAATCGGACAGATCCATGTTGATCACATGACTATAGAGATACTGTGAACCGATTTGCGTGAGGTTTGGACAAAATCTGTAGGAGTGATATCCAAAAATGTGTTTTGCACAAATCGGCCTCCTGGTGGCGCTATAACAGGCCAATCTGAAAAATTCGGGCATTGGCCTCCAGGGAGTGTGTGTGCACAGTTTTGCAGTGGCTGGTTGCCGGAGATTAGCTGTTCACAGACAGACACGGACGGACGGACAGACACACGGACGGATGAACAGGGCGCAAAACATACTCTCACCATGCCTTTCGGCCTGGCGGAGACAATAATCAATAGTTGCAGCCCTAGAAGAACATGGTAAAGAAACTAAAAAAGAAGGTAACCCGTTTGCAGGAAGCAAAAAGCATCCGATCCGTCAAGCTACAATTCTGTGAATTATTGAACAGCTCTTAAGGGAAAACTTTACTGTAGAAGAAAAAAGTGTATCTATATATAAAAATGCATGAAATGTTAAAATTGGGGGAAGCTGTGGGAACAGAAATCAAGCCTTCTCTCAGAGAGAAGATGGGCTGAACAAACCGGCTGAACGATTGAAATTCAGGGAAGTGGTAAAAAAAGTAACCCAACAAAAGAAAATGGATCTTGACTGAAGGTTTAGTGGTTCTCTGAGCTGATGTGAAATCAAAGACAGTGCTGATGAAGTCAGAAGGACTAGTCAGAGGCAGCATCATGCGCGAACTCCGCTCTGGGAAATAAGAATGTTTTGTTCCGTTGTTAAACTGTTCATGTTCACCACAATTTAACTATTTTTACACTCGGAGAGGCTTATTGTTGGTATCAGCCAGAGCGCGGGAGTCTATCCCCATTTCGCAATGCGCTAGACCCCTGGGAGATGGATTGCGGAGGTGGAGCTCCTAGTACTTACAGTACCACACAAGCCGTGCTACTCATACGCTGAGTTGGCGGTGCCCGAGATCGAACCCATGACCTTGTGGTCGAAAGACGAGTGCTCTACCGACTGAGCTACCCCGACACTTTTGCACTCTATTTAAATAATAATGACACAATTCCCCCGTGGGATCAATAAAGGTATCTATCCATCTATCTAGTCTCAAAGAGACCCCCGCGCTCTCCCGTGCCGGAAAAACGAGTGCTCCAATAGTGAGTTATATACACACCAAATTCATATGTATTTGTGCGTGGACCCCTGAAAAGATGTTATGCTAGGGGGCCCCATAAGAGATCTTTTGTGCATTATTTCTTGATTTGTTTAAAATTTTTAACACGTTTTCAAATGTTTGAAAAATAGCAGATCCACAAGCTCTACAACGCAATGAACACATTGTGGGAAACCCTATCAAGGACCCCTGGAGAGCCCAGACCCCACTTTGAGAACTGATCTATATCACAATAGCAAAGTGCGCCAGAATGAAGATGTTCTTCCGGGCTTCCTTTACCATCTTTCCCAATTACAAACATTCACACAGATAATTCTTGGGTGTATGGCTGTATGTACAGTAGGGCAGTGATTCATGTTCACCAATTATACAGGCGTGTCCGTGATGTAGAGATAACATTACAATTCTTACAGTTAGTGGTATTCCCCTTTTAAGGAGCATGTATGGAATGTATGAATGTGGGTGTGGGGTGGGCCGGGGCTGAGTGGGTAGACAGGCCATCTAGGAATCGGAAGGTCACTGGTTCACCTCCGGTCCGCCCAGTCTATGTGTTGAAGTGTCCATGAGCAAGACACTTAACCCTTAACTTATCCCCATGTGCTGTATTAATGGGAGCCATTTTACTTCTAATAGTTAGGATGTGTTAAATGCAGAGGACAAATCTGCAAATGTACATGTAACGTAGCAAACAACAACTAAAGGGGACACAAGTATTATATATTGCTACAATGCAAGAAAACATTAAATAAACTCTACCAACGTTTTGTCATGACAAGTCTTCCTAAGGGAATAGATCTATTACAACTTTTTTTTCTTCAATAACAACAACAATCGAAGTCACCCCACTCACTAGGAAAACCACTTTCTCTATGCCCAATTGCCCATGTACCAGAGAGCAGAGGTTGACCAGCCTCAATAAAGTGTGCTGAAACAGTAAGTGCTTTTTTTTTTAATCTTATGGAGCTGAGATGTTCTGCTATAGTACCTTAAGGGCACATTTAGTTTTGTCTACATAGTACTTGCCACATGGACATGAGATAATGTAAATAACACATTTTATGGTGCAAGAAATAAGCAGGTGTTTCAAATTGGTAAATTAATAAGTACTGTTGCATTGCGCACTAGCACCAAATCTGTAATTCCCATCTGGCATAGTTGTGCATTGTGGGGGGATTCAGACAGCAGTTTTGAACGGCATAGAGTGTCTCTAAGGTTTCTACCTCATGAGGAAACTACTCGAGTATAGTCATTAAAAACTTTACATAAATGAGGATTACATTTTAAAATGTGCCAGTGTCTATGCAAAACAGGCTTAGATAATTTTCCAGTGTCTATGCAAAACAGGCTTAATCATTTAGGCACACCGGGAGTACTTGGTCAGTACTTGGAAAGCAAGGAACTTCTTTCTTGCTTTCCTGAGCACCCTTGAAGGTCGGTTCTAGATTTCTCATTTATTCTCTCAACTGTAACAGCTAGTTCTTTGCGGACACGCTTTTAAAATGCATCTTTCATTACAAACATATTGTTGGTAAAATCGACAGGGTCAACACTGGCTGTTGAGACTACTTTTAGGGGATGATTATGACAACAGTGAGTTTAGTCTATAGGTCAGTTTAAAATATATTGAATCTACGGATGATCCAGGAAAACTGATTCTGTCAATCAAAATTCACAGTGAATTTTAGGTTAAGAAATTGAAAAAAAAAATACCAAGAGACTGTTACAGGACAGGCAGAATATATCATCTACATACCATAATAGGGAGAAAATGGATGTTTCTCATAAAAGGAGTTTGTTTTAACTCATATGAATAAAAGAAAAGATCCTACACAGCACAGTTACAACAGTTGTAAAGAAGAACGTGAGCATTGTTGTTTCAGTGGGGCCACTTTTTCTGCTCGCAGTAAAGTGGACTCTGAAAACCATTGTCACTATTGCTTAGAAAGTCATTGGAGGGATTGCCCTGTGCTGCGGAGCAAGATAAAGATAAATGAAACAAGGTCTATCTCCACTAGGTCAGTAGTGTGGTGCCGTTTCAGTTCCCCCGTCTGGCCTGTGCCTCACAGTCGAGGTGAAGGGAGTTATTCTATACCAGTAGTTCTAAACCAGTGGTCCAGGGACCACCAGTGGTCCTTGAGGGGGTTCCAGGTGGTCCCCAGCTAAATGATGGAGAGTTGGTGACCAAATGGACCCGTATAAATCTTTAACTCTTGAGAGTGTAAAATGAAACGGAATGGACCCTTACGCATCCATTTGTTTTCATTTTACACCGTTACATTATTGTTAAACATCTGCATTACTTGGTTAAAGAATTGTTATTTTGATTGTTGTTATGATTGTTATGATCTCTTATATGGTACCAACATCAATACAGTATATGGAATTGTGGACAAAATCTTATCCAACGATAACAAAATATTCAAAGTTTGGGGTCTGAGAGGCTAGATCTCATCAAAAGGTGGTCCGTGGCTCAAATGCAAAATAAATAATGTACCTTGATATGAAAAAGGTTGAAAACCACTGTTCTATATAATTGTAAGGCCACTGCAGGAGCTGCGAGGTGCCTGATAAACCTGTAGACGAGCAGTGTAGTTCTGAGACACATGTAATGAGCGGATTAGTGATAGTTATAGCCCGTTCATTGCCAATGGTTTCATTTTATTAACCACATAAGCCCTAGCGTCCCTATTCTGGACGGCGAAAATGGGCGCCAATTCACTTGTAGCAGATCTACAAGCTCATATCGCGTTGCGAGCTTGTAGATCGGCTATTTCCGGCAAAGAGATTTGGTGTAGGGCGAAGAAGGAACGGGGCCAAGTACAGAATCCTAGTATAGGGGACACCGGTCGACAAAGTATGATATAAATGGTCAAACAGTTTGTTTGCTCAAGTCAAACACAGTGTGACGTGATGGCCAGAGTCATCACACTTAATTAATGAGCTATCACCAATTAACGATGATTGACACCTGGCAATCTCCCTGCTCAGGACTGAAATTGCTACGGTGTGTGAGTTTTAGTTTGCTAGCAGCAGCACTCAAGTTATTTAAAACAGTTCACTAACTGTATAAGCAGGCCTGCAGATATTCAACCTCCACTGCGTTTGGAATCCAGGGAGGAGAATTGAAACTGAGGATGTGATTTGTTGACCATAATGGGACCCTATTCAACACACAGGTAACACAGAACAATGTACTATATCTGATGGAAAAGCTTGACTGACAGCAAGAGGATTCCATTTCAGACACTTGACTAACAGCAAGAGGATCTTTTCCATTAACTCATTCAGTGCCACATGACGTCTAAAACGTCATAAAAAAAATCGCCATTGTTAAGCCCTGAGCGCCACGTGACGTCTTAGACGTCATAATTTTTTTTTTAAATCAATATATATATTTATTTATTTTTACTTTTTTTTTTTTTCTTTAATGTTCAGAACCCAAGATATCATGATTTGAAAATGTGCTGCTCCATTCACTTCTTGTTTGACTTCTTACTGAAAAAGGCTGTATCTCGGCACCTAAGCATTTTTTTTTTACAATGAATTTCTGGCTCTGGCACCTGGACAACATAACCAGAAAGAAGTCAGGCACTGAATGAGTTAACTGACAGCAAGAGGATCTGTTATGTTTTTTTTTTGTATTTAAAAAGACTATTCATTTTGTTTTATTTCAAAGGGTGTGGTGACTTGAATTAATAACCCCCATTTGTACCCCCAGGTCTTGAGTTTGAAAATCATTGATTGAATATATATTGTTTTGGGGTTGCTATTATTGATTTTATCTTAAATGCAAACTGACTTGAAAGCCATTAATGTTGGGGTTGATGATTGATTTTTGTTATTATTTGAATGCAAGTCTGTTGTAACCCACCTCTGGTCATCAATACAAAGACTGTTCCAAAGATTTAAGGGTTCTTTATTTTTTTATTGAGTCCTTTGTTCGATTTCCTTCTCACACCACCTGGCTACACAACAAAAGGAGAGGCTAAGCTACTCTCTGATAGGTACACGCCTATCTGGCACCCGTAAAAAAAGCAGCTACTTGAGGAATTCTTGCCTAGCCACAAACTAACAATCGACTTCTCAGGTGAAGGGGAATAAAGAACATGTAAGATGTGACAAAGCAGAAGCCCACGTTCTGTGCCTCAGCAGACAGGGCAGGAGATGTCAAGAGGCAATTTTCTCCCACCAACCACCTCTGCAGTGGGTGTTAAGAGCTCTTATATACTCATCTCATCCTCTGCTCGCTTTGTTTAACTCATTCCCTGCCTAGGACGTAAAAAACGTAATTATTTCCAATTACCAATTCTGCCTAGGACGTAAAAAACTAATATAATTTTGAAAAAAACGTTGATTTTAAAAGATCTCACCGTCCTTCATCTCTCGCAGTGACACATTTCATTGTAGCACACCCGGATACGGAAATACGTCAAATCGAAGATTTTCGGTTCAGACCGCTTCCTGTTTAGGTCCCCCTCTAAAACGGCCTTTTCTCGGCTTCGTTTTTCTCCCCCGTGTAACGCGGTTTAGAAACGCTTTTTAGAAACTGCTTCTACTTCAAAATGGAATGTCGCCGATTGAAAATTTCTTCTCTGGGCCACTCACACAACTACCCTGTGTGTCTACAAACAGTTGAACACGCAATCATAAGGGATTTAGCGAGGTCTGTGGCGAGCTGAAAAAGGTAAGTGATTCGACCGTTCACATGGCAATACATGGGGTTTTTACACTGGGCTGAAGGAGAGAGACTCCGCCTCGGTCGTAATGTTTGTTGTCTGTTTTTTAAAGTTATAAAAAACCCTAAATGGTTGGCAGTGGGCAAACACAGCCAGAAATAAGTCTGGCAGGGAATGAGTTAATGTCACGTCTAATGAAATATCAAAGAAAGATAATGAGGTCAAGGAAAAGATGGCAGAACTCCAATGTTGATCTCAGGTTCTAAACTCAAAATTGACACATGTAATCTCAGAATAATGGTTTTCTATATTATAATACATCTTGTGAAGGTATATGGATAGTTGTAGGAACATCACGACAGCCTGTCAATGCCTCCACAGTGGGAGAGCTGACAGTGACTGACAGGCATTTACTCAGAGCTGACACGAAACAGTATAGCTGCAGGAAGTTAAAAACCCTCATCTAATTCCACAGCCCACAGCTGAAACAGAACAACCCACCTCCAAGTCTTCAGGGTTGACAGTCAAGGTCAACCAATTTCATGTTTCAAGAGGCACCCGCTGTGCTGCGAGAGCACCCGCATTGCATGACTTGAGAATTAATTGAGCCTTTTTAATCTACAAGCTGCCCTTTGACATAACCTCTTCAATTTTCCGCACAATCTACAGATGGAAGCAAGTGAAAAGCCTTGTTCTCCTCCTCTGGCCGAAGCTATCATGCACACAAAGCTATCCTGGCCTGAGGAGAGGACACATGATCCCTGTCGCCACACTCCACTCTCACCGCTAACTCGGTGGCTGCTGGCCTGTCTGACTTCCCAAACAAGTATTTTGTGTGTTTAGTGTCACTTCAGGGCACGAGGCCTGGTGGGTGCTGTCTTTCCTCTCCTGCTGGATTTCCATCCTGGGGTGGTGCCTCCGTGCGGAGGAGCAGGGCACGGCCACATAACGGAGAAGGCCAATAATGGCCACGCTGGGATCAATACAGCACAGCGTTAGTGATGGCTTTGAGGGGAGCCCCCGTGGAGACTCTAACCTCTGCTCCGCCTCACAAAGTCGTTCCCCTTCGCGACTAGGGTATTGATTGAGCCACTCGCTTGTGTGGTCGATCCTCTGATCGATGGAGGGGACTAGGACAGGTTACAGACAAACATAACAGCGCTTTTCTGGCAGAAACCTTCTATTATATTCCATGTTTTTATGTTTTCAGAGTGTCCCACAAAAGTAGCTAAAATGGCCAATCTGCAAGCTTACTTCCGCTATTTAAAAAAACTGGCATTCCTACAAATGCGTAAGTCTCTCTGTGGGTTTTATAAATATTTAACAAATGACAAATATTAAGAGGAGCTTGAGACAAAAAAAATCCAATAACTACATTGGATCCATTGGAACAAAGATTTCCTGAAAAGTAACGGTTTTGGACATACCGGGTGTCCACCCAACAGCTAAAGATCTTGGTGCCCCCACACACACACACACACAGAAGAATCCATCAACCGGTTTCTTTTCATTCGTGTAGGGTCATTCATCTTTGGACTGACCTGCCGTTATATCAGCATGGAGATAAGCTTAGCCATTACCAGCCAGTTGATTGTTGTCCTCGGGCAAAAGAAATCACGTCGGGGTGAAAAACGAATGTGACAACACATCACATGAGAGAACGCATAATTAAGCCTGCACATCTTATACAGTTGTTCTGTGGCAATTATCGCTGCCACAACTAATGAGCGACGAAGAAGGGATAATCATCGGTTTCACTTCAGCCGAAAACAATGAGGCATCGTTGTTTTCGGCTGCAGTGACACCAATGATCGTCACCTCTTTTGACAATGTCAGAAGCTCCAACACCCATTAAATCCTATTCTAGCAAATTAACGAACTAAACAAAAGCAAAAACGCAGACAGAAAAAAAAATCACATTTAAGTGGTAAAGTTAACTAAATATTGAGTGTAATAGACAGGTTCAGCAGTGGCTGCTTTGTTTGTTTGCTAATTTACCCTGAAAGTCATGGTTTACTGATCGCTGTTAACCACTTAAGCCCTATTGTGAAAAACAATGAGGCGTGTTTTCAGCTGCATTGACACCGATGATCTCAAATGAACGATGAACAAAATTAAATGCAAACAGATATAATAAATCATATTTAAGTGGTGACGGTTACCTCAAAAGTTTAATGTGGGGAATACATATTGAGTGTAATAGACAGGGTTCAGCAGTGATTGTGGGCTGCGTTTGTTTGTTAACTTACCCTGAAGGTCAGGCTTGCTTTACTGATCCCTGTTAACCACTTAAGCCTTATTTTTAAAAATAGCAAAAGTAGCCGATCTACAAATACACAACGTAGGGATGCCTGGTTGGGAAGTGGTTAACTATGTGGGTCTGTGATTCTGTGAGGGAAGTTGCATCCTCGCTCAACATCTAGGCCAGCACAGCGCCGACACCTCTGCTAACAGGTAGGAGTCTGGACAAATTGGCCTGCTCTTGTCCTCAAGGACTTTGTGTGTGACGTGTGCGTGTGCTGGACACAAGTCAATAAATGCCAATGCACTATAGAAGACACCCTGCTCTGATTAACTCTACTACTGACTGCAGACGTTCTAACTGCATTTGAAAGAATTTGACACTCCATTTCCTCTCAGCTGGACCCCAGGCAGAAGGGGAATGATAATGAGGCCTGGCCAGTGCTAACGACCTGCATAGAGTGAAAAGCCAGACTGTATCATTTATTGATTTAAGGACTGGAGGAGTGACAGGTGAAAAGACAAGCTACTCACGTTGAATTTTATGATATCATATATCAGGTAGCGGGGGACAGGCTGGCCGTTCACCTTGTCTATGATCATTTCCTGTGGAAACAAGGGGGAGAAAAGAACCAGAATTACAGATGTGGCGCATGCGCGCAATGCAACAGTTGTTTTTATCCACATGACTCCTAGCATCCTTATTGTGTGCATGTCGTAATAGGAGAACGCTTAGTGAAAATAGGCAAACATTCAATGGAAATAGTAACACAACTACAAGCTCACAATGCGTCGCAATGCAATGCGTTTTGAGCTTGTAGCTATTTTCAGTGAAAATGTTTGGTGTCGAGTGAAAAAGGGAGGGGACCAAGTATAGACCCCTTGGGGACTCTGTTCAACAAAGTAAATAGGGTATAAGTACTCTGTTCAACAAAGTAAATAGGGTATAAGTACTCTGTTCAACAAAGTAAATAGGGTATAAGTCGTTAAGTGTACCAAATGTTTACACCCTCATTCAGAAGAACCAGTAATTTTCGCTGAAAGTGAGGGAGAGAGAGGAAGCGTTGAGCAGGGAACAGCGTAGTTGGAAGACTGATTGGTGTGAAATGAAGAGCAACAAGTGAGGAAAGGGCAACACATGTGAGTCCTCTGAGAGAGGGGTGGATAAAAAGGCATGCCACCCGGAGCACAGCGTCAACATATTAATTGGGAGAAAAATCCTTAAATCTGCTGTGGAACCACATCATGGTGTACTGAAATCCTCCTCCCCTGGCACCCTCCCCAGCCTGCCCACCCCACGAGTGGTTACGTGTGATGGGAACTGGCAGTGGGTCGGCAGGGGATGATTAAGTCTCAGAGGGCTGCGTCTTCAGCGAGGGAGGAAGCCTGCGGCACCAAGGATAGGGGAGGAGTGAGTGTGTATGAGGGGGGTTGCTAGGGAAGGAGGACAGGACGCAGAAATAGAACTATGCATGCATTATTCAAGACTGTCGAGTTCAGATGCAGGTACACATCGAATCTGCGGGAGTCCCATGATTGGTTTTCACATAACTATTATGCAACCATGCTATGTGTCTGTGTGTGTGTGGGTGGGTGCCAGAGACGGTCTTGTAAATAATGGTACAGTAGAGTAACAAACTGTCATCAACAGTCTTCACTTCAGTTGTGTAACCTGTCACTAACATATAGAGGAGGAATGAATGACGCCATTATGGGACTCTACTTCACTTCCTTGTCTTGAATTAAATATTTACACCCCTCAATGTCATCAACTGTGATGCGTCTGACAAAAGTGGAGCGGTAGCAAGCAAATACTTTTAGAGATTCACTGCTAGCTGTGGGCAGGTGATAACTTTTGCCCCAGAGTGCTTTTAGTTGCACACTGAAGCCGTTGAGCATCAAATAGAGCTTGCATAATACTACTCAGCCAAAAGGAAAGAAAAAAATATCCTGTGGGCAGGAATACCTAAACTTCCAAACAAGGGGTGCCATTTTTAATACTTAATTAACTCATTCACTGCCACTGACGTAAAAAACGTAATGTTTTCCAATTACCAAATCTGCCTCTGACGTAAAAAACATAATTTAGCAAAAAACGCTGATTTTAAAATATCTCACCGTCCTTCATCTCTCGCAGTGACACATTTCATTGTAGCACACCCGGATACGGAAATGGCGTCAATCGAAGATTTTCGTTTCCGCCTGCTTCCTGTCTAAAACCTTATTTTCTCGGATTTGTTTTTCTGCGCCGTGGAACGCTGTTTAGAAACGCTGTTTAGAAACTGCTACTACTGCAAAATGGAATGTCGCCGATTGAAAAGGTCTGTGGCGAGGTGAAAAGTGAGTTTTCCGTTCACATGGCGATACATGGTGTTTTTATGCTGGGCTGCTGGACAGAGACTCCGCCCCGATCGGAATGTCTGTTGTCTGAGCGGCGTGCACGTATCGCCGGTGTGTTTAGAAACAATTGGACTTGAAAAAATAAAAAAATGGCAACATTTTAAATCGCTGGCAGTGGGCAAACACAGCCAGAAATAAGTCTGGCAGAGAATGAGTTATTTAATACTTAAATCTATCGAATTTAGATACAAGTTACACAACATACAAAAAACAGAAACAACAGATTACCCACCATAAACCCTGTGGTGGGGAAAAATAGCAGATCTACAAGCTCACAATGCATGAATGCATATATCGATGCAACGTGATGCGAGCTTGCAGATCAGCTATTTTCACTATTTGGGCTTAAGTGGTTAATGGTGAATTCAATCAACACGAAGCAAATACTGTGAAATCACTGTAGATACCGATTCTCTAGTTGTAGTGAAGCCATAACTGGCCTGCAGTCTACAAACAAAGACGAGGACGTTTCTGTGGGGCTGAAGATGAAAGAGATCAGCGAGCCCAGCTTGCCCTCTGCAAGGCTCACAGTGAACAGCCAAGCGAAGGCTCTCTCTGTGAAACACACAGGGCCAGAAGCATCAACAGACAAACAACCGTGATTCAAAACAGCCCTTGCGGCAGCACAAACGCACATCTGAACGGCTCCTTCAAAGGCACACTAATGTGCCATTATGTGGCATGCCTGAGCGAGGAAAACGACATTTCACCATATCAGCGACCATTTAGCCCGAGAGGGAGAAGCCTCGCCTATTTTGCATAAAGCGGAGTGGGAGGAGGAGAAGATGATGAAAAATGAACTTGATAATGATGACAGATAACACACCTCTCATCACATCTCCAGCACAACACTAGGAAAACTGTACATGAAGCAGGGCCAAACATCTCAAATCAAATCAAGGCCAGAGGACATAAACACAAGCCATAATGGCACCCAATTTCCTTGCGTGTTTCTTGTTAGGAGAGTGTGATAACAACTCATGTCTTGTGCACCTGCTGCTGTTGAGAACTGGGACCTGGGTGACCTACACCACACTAAGGGTGCCAATAAAAGCCCAGTGCCAATACTGGAGGGTGAGGAGGATAACTCACACAATACTCCCGCCTCCCGGAGAGCCTCAGCAATAGGGCTGTCACGATCCTGAAATTTTACTTGATGATTAATTGTCAATCAAATAATTGTGATTAAATAATTTAATTGAATACGTTTTGACATTGAATATTGTCACAGAATATGTGTCTTTTAGGCTTTGTAATCAAAAACTGCACAGGATATATAAATAATATATAAAGAAATGACATAAATAATGTACTATGACCAAGACAGGCCCTACTGTATATTTAATAATAATAATAATACCTGGGATTTATGTAGCGCTTTTCTAAGTAATCATAGACGCTTTACTTGTGTGTGGGGGGGCCAGGGGAGGGGAGAGAAAAAAAGAGATCTTTATTAGAAGAAAAATGAGATAAGAATTAAAAGTAACTAGAAAAAGTGCTCATTGTGGGCCAGCAATGTTGATGGAAAAATGAAGAATCAGACAGATCCATCTTGATAACATGACTATAGAGATAATGTGTACCGATTTGCGGTATCCCTTTTTTTGGGCCTCCTGGTGGCACTATAATAGGGCAATGTCAAAAGGGTGGCATTTGTTCCTCAACGTAGTACGATTAAGTTTCACCGCAATCGGACGCTGCATTCATGATTTGAGGCATTATGTTCGAAAGGGGCCACTCCTGCAAACTTTAGATGTCAATCTTAGCCAATCCGGATATGGACGGATGGAAAATCTGAACGAGTAATATAAACAAAAATGTTTTACATAAGGTGGCGCTATAAAAGGCAGATGTGAAAAATACAGAGCAAAGTTTTTTTTTCACATCGGCCAAAATATTTTTTGTTGCAAAAATGGATCTCCTGGTGGCGCTATAACAGGCTGATCTGAAAAATTCAGGGCAGAGTTCTGCTCTGGCATCCAGGGAGTGTGCATGCATAGTTTCCCTGTGAGTGGCCCAGCGGTGCCGGAGATTAGCTGCTCACAGACAGACGGACACACACACACACACGGCCGGACAGGGTGCAAAATAGTCGGCCTGGCGGAAACAATAAAACACTAAAAATAGCTCGAGTTGAAATCAAAGTCAACTCGGAAAGGCGATGATTGTAATTTTATACTTTCGATTTTTTCTAAAATAGCTACAATAGCTGATTTACAAGCTTACATGTTGCATTGCAGCACATTGAGAGCTTGTAGATCTGCTATTTCCGAATTCTTTGAATAAAAAAAACATGAATTCATACAGATGAATGGAATTAAGCACATATAATTGTGATTATCTCAAATAACTACGATTAGGCAATTATGTAATAATTGTGATAGGCCTACTCAACGCCAAGTGCAAAAATGCACTGCAGAGTGGAATGTTTTATTTATTGTGTTAGAGCGTTGTTATATGTTTATGCTGATGTGCGTCTACCTCGAGCACACAGACAAATTCCAATGTTTCATTGATGGTAATAAATTATTGAATCTTGAATTGTTGTGGGGAAAACAAGATAGAAGCATCCGATTCTAGAATAGTTTGTTATTGTGTGCTTTCTAGACAGGGGTTCGCAATCTTTTCCATGGCAAGGACCCCCAAATAGACATTTCCTTTGGCTACAACCCCTTTACTGTGAAATGGCTTAAAAATTTAAACCAGTGAAAGTAGCTGACAAGCTAATGTAATTTCAAATTATTTTTTGAAAATGTCTTAAAGATTTTTTTTAACATTTTTACAACTATGACAAACAGGGTTTCCAGGTCGAAAGTGGTTAAATTGGCATAACAATCTCATGAATTATATTCTATTGTATTGTATTGTCGGACACAGGCATACACTTTTCCTGTCAGTCCTCTATTCAACAGGCTCTACTGCCACAGACTCAAGTACATCCCAGAGGTTTGGCATGAAAGGGGGCGACAGACAATATTTGTCATCAGCATGGTGGAGCAGCAGGCCAGTGTCAGTAAGAGGGGGGCATCATAGTTCAGTAAAGCTAGGACTGAGCACGTGGGACTTTTAGGAAGGTCACACAGAAGGCAGCATGTCGCACCACATTAGAGATGTCTGAGCAAGCAGAACTAGAAAGGACGGAAGATGGGGTCTAAAAACAGTGTGGCTCCCATGTGGACCTCAGACTTCCTTTGGCCAGTCTAAAACGCAATACATGCTCCTTCAGACGTCCGAACATTTTTTGTGGAAAGGGAGGTGATATAACTACATTCTGACATCATTCAGAACTCCTGATTTTTTGGACGCTCTTGCACCCTCAGATGTCCCGACTGGCCGAACTAGTTTGGAAAGCCTGTCCATAACTGATTTCCGACATCAGAAGGAGACATCGGAAGGAGCATGTATTGACATCATACGTCTATGATGTATGACTACAAATTTGGAAAAGGTTTCAGACAGACAGACAAACACACACACACACACACACACACACACACACACACACACACACACACACACACACACACACTCCTGCAGAGCCACATCGTGAAAAGTAATGAGAGAGCTCACCCCGTCCAGTAAAGTGTTGGCTAGGTGGACACGTGGATCTTTGCGAAATGGGAACTCCAGGTTAGCTATATGGAAGACTGCATTGTCTCTTTCAATCATGTACACTTCATTCTTCCCGTGGATCAACATCATGTACCTGTTGAGAACAGAAACATTATGTACAGATAGTTAGAATCAACAACATTATATTCAGATTCAATTGTTTTCATGCTAGCTCCCACTTGGCACGCAAATGTCTGATTGTCAAACAGATGCTGTGTTTACTGAAAAGAAGAGCAATTTACATTTACATTTTAGGCATTTAGGTATTTCCAAGAGTCTTACAAAAGTGCAAAGAATCAAATGAGCAACGGTCACCCCTCAATAGCCACCGCTGAGCCAGGCACTTACCCAAACGCTCCAGTGGAGCTGTTCAGCAGCAAACAAGGGAAAAGAAACTGTGATTGTACTGGGCAACTCAACTCCCAGGTGTGAATATGGTTAACTGTGTGAGTGTGAAGTAAAGCATTGCTGAAAAAGAGCATTTGTGTTCAGCAAAACTACCCGGAAAAATAAAGGCATTGAGGGCGATCGATGTTGCTGTATTAGCGAGTCCTACAGGTTGGTCAGGGCGTCTGTTCAGCTGGGAGAAGAACTAGGCCAGTGTTTTCCACCGCTTGTTGTTGCTTATTGATCCCACATTACTGTCAAACTTAGAGGCAACAAAGAGGATTTTTCTTCTTTCTCTTAATCTATGATGCCATTCTGGTGTATCTTTATGGTAAATTAGCTGGACTGGAAGTGCAACTATTAACAAACAAACTAAAATTATTTATTCATGGGGGTTGGGTATTATTTTCTTGTTTGGCGCGCATACAGCATTTATAATATGCAGCTAATGTGGAAGGAGATGTATGTATGCAGAGTCAGCAGTGTCTCTCATACCAGACAGTGTTAATACCACAGTTCCTAACTCCACAAGTCTCTTTTGGAATAATTAATAGGCTTAAGATACAGACTGAACAACTCACAGCCATATAAATTAAGAGTGAGTTAGTGTGAATTATTCCGAGTTGTAAACTTTTTCACTTCTAATTTGTGTTTCTATCATTACGTTTTTTTATTGTCTTGCAGTGCGATTGTAGAGAACTAGAGGTGCGGGTCGCTACGCGACCCTTCCGTCTAGTCGCTGGTGCGAGGCTCTCGTGTAGTAGGCTGTAGAGGTTTTCGACACGCAAACCAAAAGCGAGAGCAACAGCAGTGTTTGTTTCGAGACTAGCCATGGTTCACATGACGCTTGTATACACAAGCGTCATGGTGCCAGTTGCCCCTGGGTTTTCGCAGATTTCTTTTTGTTTAGATTGCCAACTCTCACATGTACATAAACGTTCAGATTTCAAATATAAAGTGCTTACCACAGAGCCACGGATGTTACCTCGCGATGCGGACCACATTAAGTACCCGTATCTCCCGTATTGTTCAATAAAAAGCATTTTAAGCCCGTCGCCGGCCATTTCCTTTTTTTCAGGTTTTTTTTTTTTTTAATGTATCAGAGTGCAATACACCTCCCAACCATTAGGTGTCGCATGGTTGAAAGTATCGGAGAAAATTTGGAGAAAATGGCCGGCGATCGGATTAAAATGCTTTTTATTGAACAATACGGGAGATAAGGGTGCTTAATGTGGTCCGCATCGCGAGGTAACATCCGTGGCTCTGTGGTAAGCACTTTATATTTGAAATCTGAACGTTTATGTACATGTGAGAGTTGGCAATCTAAACAAAAAGAAATCCGCGAAAACCCAGGGGCAACTGGCACCATGACTGTCATGGAATGACAGTCATGTTTCAGGGCTATTTCGAGACGCAAACCAAAAACGAAAGCAAACTGAGAGACGGACACATTTCACCCGTTCATCTATCTATATATTCACACAGGCTCTTGCAGGACCAGAATGTGCGGCACAGATTGATGAAGCAGCCCGCTCAGCCCAGCGAGACGGCGTTCGCTGCGTTCAACCCTCCCAAAGAGTCAGACAGACAGTATTTGGATGGGGGGCGGGGTTGCCGGGGTTGCCATGTCCAGGAGTTGTAAGCGTGAAGTGGCGTGTAATTGCTTAGGGAAAGTGCGTCGACGCATGCGCAGTGCTGATGCAACTTACATACAGACGCACAAACATTCTGGCGCATGACTGTAGATTCCAATTGTAAGGTAGATGGTCTGCAGTAATGCAGAAGTAACTTCATCGTTAGATTATAATATCTTCAAATAACACACGTTCACCAGGGGCACGGTGATGTGTCCATGGCTAGGAAGATTGCCCAACTAATCCTTTGCAGGCATTTGCAGGTGATTTAGGACTATGAAATACGCCAGCACTACAGCTGGGGGGGGGGGGGGGGATATGTGTATATATTATATAAACCACTGGGTGCTGTTTTTTGGCAGATTAATCTATTTAAAAAAAGATAAAGGTTGGAGCTTAAAATTTGGGAGATGGAAGAACCAGCGTGGAAAATAACTTCTCCCTCCCACAAGGCCAAGCGTCTGGAGCATTGCCAAACTCCAAACAATAACGGTTAGTTAAAATGCTCAGAAATGGCCGATATATCAGCAAAAATGTATGTAAGAGTTAGCAATTCATCAACTAAAGTATATCCTAAGCATTTAGCGGACTGTAATTACCTGCCATTATGAAATAGCTTTCAATAGCCATTAGGTGAATATGACCACACTTTGTCTTTATTATGCTTGATGGCTCGGTGAAGGAGCTGGTGGGGAACTAAGAATCAAATTGTACCCCCACACACCTCCATTGAATTACTGCTCCACTACACCATCACTCACAGTGGGAAGAAGAGACTGGAAACATTCAAACCTCAGTGAATAACAGAACATGTAATCAGCTGATGAAATCCAAACTCTGAGATGTGCTGAGAGTCCATTTGTGAGTGTGAGTGTGAGTGTGTGCGTGTGTGTGTGTCTTTCACTCCATCAGGAATTAGGCAGCAGTGAAATTGTATTCAGATTTACTGTGACAGCATCAAATGCCATTAAACTAATCAACTCAAATTGGAAATTAACTAACCTCATATAAACACGGCAACTGGAATAGAGAAACTGAATTGTTGAAAATCTGATTTAAATTACAACCCAAATGAAACCATCAGGCCTGAACAATTGTCATTAGGAAAATATTATATCTGCATACCATATTTAACTTGACTGTATATTCCAATATGGTCCAATGCAAAATTGTGTTCGATATTGTTATTGTAAAAAAAAAAAAAGTCTATCCATGACAAAGGACTTTGATTTTCTTCTGCACACAGTGATTCTTCTTTTGATCTGACTCTGGGTGGCATAGCAATTCAAATACTGCAGCAATAAGCCAATTCTTGTTCAGTGATTACACTGCTATTCAGGCTGCAAATTGGATTATTTGAAACAAATGTAATATATAATCAGACAATTATCTTATATAAACTAATTTACATGCAACTAAATATATATATACACGCACACACACACACACACACACACACACACACACACACACACACACACACATACATATATATATATATAATGTATATATATTCCAAAGGAAATCACACTTCCAGACTACAGTAAGCTAAAGAGCTCCAGTCCATTTTAAATTACAAGCCGTTAGCTTAGCAACAGTGCAACCGGTGACAGGATGAACGAAGAAATAACTGACAGAACCAGTGTGTGCAAGCAAAACTATCCCACCAAATGCTTACCGTTTCGTTAACTGAAATCTGTGTTGGCAGGCAAAAACCCTAAGCAATTTCACAAGGGAAGTGAGGGGGGGAAATCAAACAAACAAAAAAAGTAAGGTCCCTAAAGATAAGCGGAAAAGGATAGGTCAACAACCTAGAAGAATTAGACACCGTTGTATTCTTCAATTGTCACTGTCTACTGAAAAGGAGTGTGTGATCTAAATGCCACACTCCTCACATGAATATTTCCAAAGGCTCCATGATCACAAACAACCTGCTGTCCTCTGTGCTCACCTCTGATGTTGAGCCAAATTATGCCGAGAGGGCTGGCAAATACTCTTTCTCAAAATACCAAGTTGGCAAAGGAGGATGTTTCTGTTCTGTCTCTAAAGGTCAAGTATCCTAATCAGTGTGCCTCAAAATGGAGGAAAATTATCCCGGCACTTTAAATTAGGGCATTCATGCAGTGCAAATAATGGGCACAAATCTTTAATGTCACACTGGCTATAAAATAACACACACGAGGTGGTAGGGATGAACAACTCTTTGGTCAAGTAAGTCTGCACACAGAGATGGGTAAGAGATGAATGGCGTTCCCACTGACAAAAGCTATGCATTTGTCTTGTCATACCTGCTGTGACACCATTAACACATATGGAATAGATTAGATGCAATTAATTTGCCTTCGATGCCAGGTGGTATGGATGCAGAGCCCTGGAAGCCTGCCAGGAATGGGTTAGGGGGAGAATACAAAACATTTTTTTCCAGTACAAAATCCTATTTTCTGCTGGCTTCATGAACAGTTTATTTAAAAGCGCTGTGCATCACCCAAGCCCCTGATATCAAGTTGCATATTATTGAAATATTGCAAAAGCTTTTGTCAATAGGGTGTATCTCTGTGGTATGTGCCCCAGCTTCTTGATTCATCACTGTGGATTTTACAGGGGAATTAACAGAATGTATGCCAGTCTCCCCAATTCCTATTTAGTCAGTTTTGAATAGACAACATTGGCCCTACACACACCCTCAAAGACAAACACAAATAAAGTTGTAATTCTATTATTAACTCATTGAGTGCTATTCACGTGTTTCACGTGTTTTACCGCTATGGTGCAATGTGCCAATCACGTGTTTTTTTTTTTTAAATAGTAAAAAACTCAAAAGATTTTTTTTTTTTTTTTTAAAACAATGTTCAGAACCCAAGATATCATTATCTGAAGATTTGCAGCTCCATCCACTCCTTGTTTAACTTATAACTGAAAAAGGCTGTATCTCGCTTCCTAAGCACTTTTTTTTTTACTTTGAAAAAATCTCTGGCACTGGGACCACATAGCCAGAAATGTATTGTTATTTGAGAGTAACACATTCACCCATCTCTGATAAAACACTTGTGATTCTTCTCAACTTATCTTCCAGGCATCAATGAGTAGCCCGACTGCAATCCCCCTGTAGTGTAGTAGTAACGTTGGACAATTCACATGCACTCAGACAGCAATGTAATGAACAGCTTTTATCTTTTTTAAATGGAAACCAGACATATAATCTAATTGTCATTAGAGTGAGATAGTTGTCCAGCCATGCAGAGCAGCACCAGCAGTAATATTAGCCGTCCACACCCTCTTCAGTTTTAAAGATCAATAGACAGCGTTGAGCTTGACCCTTCTCCAGCAGAAAACAATCAGTCCCAGTGATGACCGAAAAGAAATAGTGTGCTAGCCCTGACTCCAGGGCAAAAGCTATAACAAACTAATACACTTTCCTAAATTGTTACTTATGTGATTTGACGTAGAATCAAATTCTGCTTGGGACATGTTTGTATTGCGCATAGTTAATGAGATAATTTGCATATTGGACACATTAGCTGAAATAATTATTTAATAATGGATATATGGATAATGTGGCAGTAGGTTGACAGAGTAATATCTTTAGGGCACAAAATATTCACATTTTATCAAATATAATATATATTTATGTGAAATTAGGTTTTTAGGTGAGATTAGGAGCTCAATTATGTAAACAAGGTAATTCTTTAAATGTATTGTTAAAGGGATAGTTCACCAAAAACATTACTTTTTTTCTATCGATTAGTCACCCCATGGAGACTTGAATTCATGGATATTTTTTTATATCTATGAATTAATTTGATGACCAGCGGACTGGCAGGCAGACTGGTAGGCGGACTGGTAGGCAGTTCCGGTAGTGGTGAGTCGGTGCCGTGATGGCGCTGCAGAAGATTAAAATAACAAAGTAGTGGTGTCTCCGTCCGGTGGATTATTTTACATTTTGGCCAAGAAGTGTATTTTAGACATGAGGGGGGGGGGGGGGGGGGCTCAGAGTGTTCCCACTTAGTAGAGTTGGCTTTCAACTCCATAAAACCGTCTTTGTTTTGGTGAGTAGCGAAAGTGTATTTCTTATTTTTACTCCCGACGACAGGTTATGTAGCCTGTGGTCCGGGTCCATTGGCTCATCGGTACCATAGCCTTAAGGCTATTATTCAGAGCTACAGTCAGGCATACATGAGATCAACTGACTTAAAAGTAATCTGAATATAAACCCTGTCTGTCTGATGTATCTGGATCACTGCTGAGCACAAAATCACTGCCACTCTCTGATGAGGAAGAGGGTGTCTGGTGTTGCATCATCAGAGGATGTAGCATTTTTCTTTTTCTGTCAGTGCCTCTTTTTTGCAGGTTGAATCTTTTGTTTACTTCCTTGACTTTCTGAGCTCTCATCACCAGCTTCCTCACCACACTTTGATTTCTTGGGAGGTTTTCTGCTCAGGCTTGGTTGAAACTGTGAACAGGAGAACCAAACTGGGACAACAAGACCGTCATCTGTCTGTTGCCAGCCGTTGTTCTCTGGTGCGGGAAAAACAATATCTTGCTGAAGACACCGTTTCCAGATGTATACTTAGGTTAGATCTCTTCAGATGTTCTTGTGAGCTATTTTTGTCAGGAAGAAGACCCAAACTTGACTTTACCCTCTGTCGCTCGTACGTTCTGATTCGCGTTTCCACGGTAGTCTTCCTCTTTTCCTGGGTACATTACTGTCCACATGAAGATGAGAATGTTCTCAAGGTGTTGTAATGACACTGGAACATTCCCACTGAAGTAAGCAGGGTAGACTTCTTCGTTGCCACCATTTTCTTGAAAGATTTAACCTTTCCAACTTTGTAGGGATACGAGGTTGTGTCACATCCCGTAACACTATGACGAGCCTGCAAGACATCACATACTTCCTTCCCATATGCTTCAGACACAGCGCCAGTGTCCACATATCTCTCTTTGTCTAATTTCATGAAACATTTCTCAGCAGGATCAACTTTGCTAAAGGCATCCACAATCAAAAGAAATATATCAGTATCTGCAGCAACAATCACAACAACAGGTGTGTCTGATAATATCGGATGCATGCCGAACAACTCTTGTATCTGCTTCATGATGGTTGCATTGCTCTAAGAGAAGGACAACTTCAGATGTGATCAACCAAGCATTGTCGGTTTCCGAAAATACTAGTGGGATGTCAAACCTTGATCTGACTGAGTCACTCTTGTAGTAATTAGCCAGAAAGTTAATCAGCTCTGTCTTGTTTTCACCACTATTTAGAAAGGCATTCCAATCTTTGCCCTGTCGCATAGATTGACCCTTTTCTGTGATCACAACCTTCCTTCCTGCTTGGCCCCTTCTCTTTTGAGTCAAGTCATTGATTCTGTGTTCCCGATAGGTATCCATGACTTTCACTAATTTTGCTGCATTCAACGTCTTTGTTGGCATGCAACATCGAAGTAGACTATCTGCATATTCACTCCATGTCTTCTTTGGGGAAACAGACTGAACAGCAGCCATGCCATCAATTATCCCCTCTGCCTCTCTGATGGGGGCTTGTTCACCCTCTGCCTCAGCGTCTGTGATCATATGGTTCCGTTTCTTTTGATCCTTGCCTCAGGTCCTTATCTTCCGTGGAAAGGGCTAATGGTACAGAGGTCAAAGGATACAAGTGAGCGTCTCTTGCACTGGTAGATTTGCCTACTAGACTGCCGAATGCCTGCTTTTCCTCTTTCAGTATCCTCCTATAATTTCACAAACCTCTGTGGTCGACCGACCGTCGTGTCAGCAAAACTGTAAAACTGTGTGCCCGTTTCTCCTCACTGGCTGGAGCAATTGATCTCAATTTCCACACAGCCATTGGCCATTACCATCTGAACGCAACTGCGAAGCGCGTTTTTCTATTTCATCCAATCTCACCTTATTATTAGCGTTTATCTGTCAAACAATGGGAGATCCAACTGCGTGCAGGGTTGCCAGGTTTCGCGGGACAAACAAGCAACAAGGTCGATAAAAGCAGGCCAAGCGAAGCGAGCCCTACAAGCAACAAGGTCTATGAAAAGAACGCCAAACGAAGTGAGCCCTTCGCCCTTCACACATATACATTGCCTCTTAGAAAACAGCCGATCTACAAGCTCACAACGCCTCCCAACCACCTGCACTTTCACAACCAACGCCAAAAACGCACTACCACCAATATTGCCCCTAAACCGCTTACAATAAGCGAACATGGCAGCACCAACTTCTGCACTTCGCCAGGGGGCCACATTCCATTCACTACGATCCGTTCACCGTGTGTGCGCGACGGGACGCGCCCGGGGGGGGGGGGGGTGGGGGGGTGACGGGACACGTGACAATACGCGCAATAATCCCACGTTTGCAACTACTTTCGCCTGCAAACTTCACCGGGTATGGTCTAGTATTAATAACTCTTAGTGCTTTCTTTGTTTTTTCTAATCCAGTTTTTATCTGTGGAGTCTGTATAGGTTTCAAGAAACTAACACTATCTTCCTCTTTGCTTTTCAGCCTCTCCTCTATGAACTGCAACAGCAGAGTCTCTCCTGTCTCTGTTGATTGCGACGAGTCTTTCACAACATCTTCATTTACGGCTTGGCCAGTCTTGAAGTGCCTTGCCACACCTGCTGCGAATGGATCCATGTACTTGTACATCTGGTCCAGCAGGGCCTCTACTGTTTTTCTTTCATGTTCTTTTTTAGCACCTTGGGTAGTTTCTTTGTCTTTTGAACTTGTTAGTATGCTGACTTTCTCTTTCAGTGCTGTCCTCACTTTGGCCATCAGATGACTGGTTTTGATGAAGTTCTGCTTTGAGTGATGTACTGAATCCTCCTTGCATGGGACCACCCCTGACTTTGACCACTCTGTTCACAGTCACTTCAGTGATGAAGTCTCTACTTTCCTTGGGAAAGTAGAGATGCTCCTCTTTCTTTTGAGATATTTGGTGTCATTTTAGTCATAGCACAAATTATTCTGTGGGGCTTGAAAGATTAGTAAAAATGCTCAAAAGCGCCAGCAGTGGCTGCAGACTTTTCTGAAAAGTCAAAGAGTTAAACACTATAAACATCCTTAAACATAAAATATTCATTCACTTAGCAGAAAACCACCAAAACACAAGTTGGGTGACCTCTACTACTTATTTCTGCTAATTTATGCAAATATGAAAATTGTCTCATTAACTACGCATGATAAAAAAAATGTCCGAAGCATAATTAGATTCTGAATTAGATAGGGTTTGATTTGCTGGGGGAATGGGAGGGAAATCCTTGCCTCTGCTTTTGATACCCCCCAGTCATTCACTTTTGAGCGCCAGTGGGGATAGGATTTATCCTTGCTTCTGGTCAGACTTAATTAACATTTCCCTTTTCCTTAGCATTTATTTATGTGCCACCATGTACTGTAAGTCAACGAGGAGACTATTATTGGAATATCAATTTCTACGAAATCATCTCGACAATAATATTGTCGGAGTAACATCATGGCAAGGTAACAACATAACCCAAAAACTCTACCTGCTGAGAAAATGGAAAGTGGCTAAGAAAATGTCCCTCCTGCTGTTGTTTTTTACAAATCGAACCCTGACTGAAGACAAAAACAGTCAAATGCAAGGGGGGAAGTGGGAGGAAAAGGGACGAGCGATAGCCCAAACCTGCAGACCAGAACGAGCAGCCCCATTTACAATTGGTCTACATTTTAGGGCTAAATGCACAACATACAATGAAAGTATTAAAAAGGCTTACAGTCAAGGGAGAGCAGTATTGGATTAGAAAAGGAACAGAAAACGTCTCAATAGCTCGCCTTAAGCCCTTAAGCAAATCGTTTCTACGGATGGGAAAATAACCTTCCTTTTCACAAAGGAGAAACACCAAACCACTCCAATACCGTTTTGGGGGATAGTGAATATGTCAGAGAACATCAACCGAATACGTGTCATTGGAGAAAATGACAGATGTGTCACCCACTGAGCAGAGAATAGGTTAGCGCAGGGTCCAGAGAAGGACCTCCTGCCGTCTAATTGGTCAGTTAACACTGTCAAGTATGTTCACTACAAAGTGGAGGGAGCTTTACTGCCATCCAACTCCCAGAGGATCAGTTCCTTATCAGTAAAAGATGAGACGCATTTCCGCCATCCTCACATCTCTCTCTGAGGTCTTGGTTATGGTGCACACACTGCCTTCTCCTTTAAAATAAAAGAAAAAATGATGCAAAAGAAAAAGAAAAGAAAATCTGACACACCCAGTTCCTTATTCACCTTCCTCTCCACCTGCTGTTATCCGTCCCTGATGTCTGGTGGGTGCTGTGAGCGTTTGATTTCGTCCTTATCTTCTGTGTCCTGTTCCCCTGAGTGCTTTAGTGCTAATGAGGCACAGGCGTCCATTGTGTGTCAGCTTTGCCGGCCTAGCCCTACGGCCTGACCGACAGCAACCCCCCCCCCACCCCAACCCCCAGGATCAAACCCAGCAGCTTTACACATCATTAGCGTAGGGTCCAACAGCAGGGGCTGCTTCTCCAATACTCACTGAGGAGCGAGTCTTTTTCCCATTTTGACGATAGTAAGGCTTGATTTATACTTAGTTCTGTGCTGGTGCCGCGCACCTAAAATAGCAGATCTACAAGATCACACCACGTTGCAGCACAATCAAGTATAAATCTGGCAGGACATTTTTTGTCCAGGCAGGGACTATTTTCAGCTATAGACTTCAACAGAAAAGACACTTTCCGGAAAACAATGGCATTACAAATTCTTATGTGTTGGATTGACCATCTTAATCAAGTTTCAAGTCTCTGCAACTTGATTTTCGTACCACACTGAAAAGAATGGAAAACATGGGCTACTTCAAAAGACCAAACAAACCACACGGTATACTTTGGTAAATGGTCTGCAGTAATGTCAAGTGTACGTAAGTCATAATCAATAAGCTGCCATTAACATGCCAGTATGATCCTTTAATCACTTAAATCCTACGTATATACTTCAGTTAACCGCAATCGGTCCCACAGGGGTTACAGTCCTCTCCTTTTTCCCTCTGCTTCAAATGTATTCACCAAAAATAGCTGAACTACAAGTTCACAACGTGTCACAAAATGATGCTTTGAGAGCTTGTAGTTCTGCCATTTTTCTACCATAAGCACAGTCCAAGTCCATCACAGAAGAAAACACATGCATACCTTGTTTTAGCTTTGAAAATCAACAAATAAAAGGAGGTCATCCTCAATGCAAACACTAGTTCAGAGGAAATTGAATTTGCAACCATTATTAATCGTTTCCTGATCTTTTTAAGTGTTGCTATTGATTGAAGTCTGGTGCACCATACTGTACGTGTCATGAAAAAAACACTTAAGGCAATACAGACAGAACAGAGGGCAAAGAGTTTCATGATAACATTCGACCTCTCCAAACAGACAGAAAATTGAATTTGGCACTTTAAAGAGACAGCCAAAAACCATCGATTTCCCCATTCTGGGAGAGTACTACTCAACAGAAAGCTGGGAGTAGTCGGGGGTTAGTTAAGAGAAAATAATGTAACATCAACAGATTAGTGTTAGGGATTAGGGATTAGGGATTCTTTCTCTTTAACCCTGACAAACACCTTTCCATACAGCACACAAGTGCGAAGCGAGTAAATACATATAGGGTTGCAACTATAGATTATTCTATTGATTATGATGACACATTGTGAGCTGGTAGATCTGCTATTTTTGCTGCTGTATAAAACATACATTTCATTATGTTATTAAAACCGATTTTTATAAATCGACTACACCAATGAGTTCCATTAACTGTTGCATCCCTACATAAATGTTTGAAGGTTTAAGGGATATTTCACTTTCAAACATGTTTGGGGTCATTTTAACATCTACTCAGGCTTTTGTGAGCACCCCAGACAGTTTTTAAATTGCTTGATTCAGTATTTAGATACACTCCCCCTTCCTATAGCCTACAAACCCATTGTCACATCAAACTCCATTTTAACCATGTTAGATTAATTGAAAACACATGCCCTTGGTTCTGGTGACTGATAGTGTCCTTCTAATACGTGAGGGGAACGTGTTTTTTCAATTACCTTTTTCATTTATTGTATTTTATTTTAAATAATTTCCCCCAAACATTATAAAAAAATAAATGAAATAAGTAATTGAAAAAAGCCAAGGCCGTGTGAATTCCATGAATCTAACATGGTTAAAATGGAGTTTGAAGTTACAAAGGGTTTGTATAGGAAGGGGGCATGTCTGATGAAATTAATCTCAAATATCTGAATATTGAATCAAGCAATTTACAAAAGCTTGAGTAGATGTTAAAGTTACAAAGGGTTTGTATAGGAAGGGGGCACGTCTGATGAAATTCATATCAAATATCTGAATATTGAATAAAGCAATTTACAAAAGCGTGTGTAGATGTTAAAATTACCCAAAACATGTTTGAAAGTGAAATATCCCTTAAAGGACGACTTCAACCATTTTCAACCTATCTTCATATAATAGGCCTCACTAATGCTCATGATAAAATGGTACAATTATTTTCTACTTGGTCTGTGTCTCATAGAAGGACTGTGGACAGTCCAGAAACCCGTCTACCAGTGACATCATCATTAGGCAGGATTTTTTTTTTCAACATGATTTAAAACATTTTATTTCGATTTTTATTAACGTGAGAACAATGGCTTCTATTATTGCATTGCAACTTTCCAGGAATACAAAGCCTCCAGTTTCTATTAGCTTGGATTCCCCATCGATGATGTCACTGGTAGGGTTTCTGAATGTCCACAGCTCTCCTATGAGACACAGACTGAGTAGAAAAAAATAGTACTAATCATGAGCATTAGTGAGGACCTATTATATGAAGATAGGTTGAAAATGGGTGAAGTCGTCCTTTAAGGTTGTGAATCCAAAATAGCTTAACATTTTGGATTGTATTGAGAATCACTCTTCTGTGTAATGTTAGTACTGTGTGAAATTGTTTGTAGAATGTTGGTGAACATGAAGTGTGGTCAATCTATTCTAGCCTTATTTAACTTAAAAACTGTGAAGCTATGAGTGAAATACAAAGAAATAAAAACCGCACTGAATTAATCCATCTCTAAACCAACAAGCGACTTACTCTAGAATGGAAAGTGTTCTTATCTTCGGCTAAGCAACAATGGAAGCTAGAGGGATTTAGAATATGCAATATGTTTCAGAAGGCCTCCAGTTACGCAAAGAGACAATCTTTGTGGACCACCTTGAGGGACATGGTTCCCATTAAAACTCCACTTCATGTCTTAAAACCTGCCACTGGCTAGTATGTAGGACATTTAATAAGGAGCTCTCTGCCCAATCCATGAGGCAGGACAATGAATTAAGCTCACAACAGCAATGAGACAATGTGCAAAATCTGACATAAAAACACACAAATCCTCAAAGTTCATTAGTCTCATCTTATATGCATGGCATAATTCCAGGCTGTGACTGTCCCACACGTTACGGCTCATAATTCAGCACTTGCCCTTTATCTATCATTACAACACGGTCGCTAAGATTTGACCTACACTGTAAGCAGTTGTGATTAACAGCACCACCAATCTGCTTATACTATGCGTATGCAGATCCATTGACACTGGCAGATCCACTGCCGTCTGTCCTGGCCCTGTTATCTTTCCTTTTCTATCCCTTTCTCTACAAAACACCCCGGATTTCACATGAAGTCAAAACAGACAGGAAAGAGAAGACTTGACTGATAGCAAAAGATATTTGCAGATTGCACCCTTTAAACTGCTCCCATCCCAATTTTCAGCTCAAACAGAGGAAGATAATATCAAGGCTGGGTAAGAACAGTACGCCTCTCCGATGGAGAGAGTAAGATAAGGTAAGATAAACCTTTATCAAATCCGGAGGGAAATTCAGGTAAGGGCCATTCCATTACAGCCTGTGACACCAATGTCCCCTTTGACCAAATGATAGGCACAATGCCAAACCTGCATTCACTTTGACAAGGACCACAGCTAATAATCATGAAAATACCCACCTAGAGAAGCTACATCATTTCTTCTTACAACAGAGTTCCTCAAAATCAGTGTCAGACATGCAACCCGCCGTGAGATTTTTACAACCCAAATAGAATTACAAAGATAAAAGGAACATGCACGCACAGCAGGCCAGGCATAGCCCTGTCTTTGCTTTCAGGTTGATAATAATGCTATGTATCTGCTGGAAAGGAAATGGGAACCAAAAACCCAGGTAGCTATTACTGTCAGATTAGTAAAGGCGCATACTCCCAAATGAAACATCGCAATTGCTCATCCTTTCAAAAACTGTTGACAGCATGTGTGTGTGTGTGTGTGTGTGTGGGAGGGGTGGCAAATTATTAAGCAGCTTTCTTGTGACAGCTACACAAATATTTCTGCCTGACTAGACTACTGCATAATGGGAAAAGCAAACATTTTCTTACACTCGAATTCCGCTTGCGGAAAGGTTCTTACTCTATTGAGGGTTTCAATCCAAGATGCTATACAGTATATCCATTATGCTACCTGAACAAAATACATCACTCGATGTAGCGATTCTAAAGGAGACAATCATTACATTACAGTCATTTAGCAGACGCTTTTATCCAAAGCGACTTACAATAAGTGCATTCAACAAAGGTAGGGAACGAAACTACTAATCACCAGAAGTCTTAAGTGCATTTCCTGCAAAAACAAGCAACCAAGAGTATACCTAGCGCTAAGGTAAAAGTGCAATATATCAGCTACCTAACAGATGAGACAAAATAGCAATAAATCAAATGAGCACGAGCTAATACAAAAAGTGTATTGACTAAACAAGATCCAATAAAACAATACAACAATAAAACAAGAGTTCGTCAACTAGTTAACAACAAGTAAGCCAGGCAAAGAGGAAGGGTAGTGTTTCCTGAAGAGGTGAGTTTTCAGCCTGCGGCGAAAGATGGGCAGTGACTCTGCTGTTCTGACATCAGTGGGAAGTTCATTCCACCACTGTGGGGCCAGAACAGAAAAAAGTCGTGACCGTGTCAATCGACCAGAAGGACCCTTGAGTGACGAGGCAATCAGTCGCCCCGAGGTGGCAGACCGAAGTGGTCGGGCAGGGGTGTAGGCATCGACCATAGCCCGGAGGTAAGAAGGAGCTGTTCCTTTCACTGCCAGTTTTAAAACCAGGGTTTTAAACTGAATGCGAGCCGCTACGGGGAGCCAGTGCAGAGAACGGAGAAGGATAGTTGTGTGGGAGAACTTGGGGCGGTTGAACAATCAAATCAAATCAATCAAACTCAGAATCAGAAACCACCAAATGCGGAGGCCTAACGAACAGCTTCATCTACATATTCTAGGTTATTATTATTAAAGACCCAGTTAAATAAATGTGGGAAAACAATAATAATAATAATTCAGAGCTCATTCATGCTGTGTGGCTCTGGTGAGTTTTAGAATTCCCAATAATGAGTGTTTGTGTGTGGGCTGCTGACAGTTTGTGCAGTGCTCCAAAAACTTGCTTCGAGATGTCAATCACAACACCATGCTATTTAAGTGAGTCATCAAAACTTGACAAAACAAGAAGGAAAATCACTTGGGAAAGTTCTGGTGCATTCTTGGTGTCAGAAGACTTTAGGAAAGAAGCAACAGCCTGTCTCCAAAGTGCAACGTGTTTTGGTCACACATGTGTTCAATTTCCATGGCTCAGATACGATAAAACGGCCAACATTATGCATTGCCTTTACAGCAAAAGGTGCGGCCAAAGTATAGCTGTGAACAGTGTTTTTAATCTTGGAGCTTCGACATCCAGAATGTTAACATTAAAGAAGCACAAAGTCTCAGAGAAACGCGCCTGGAGCTGTTGTATGACGAGCACAGCAGCCCCCTGTGCAATCAGTGTTTCTTTCTCTCTTGCAATGTCTCCTCCATATATACGTATATGTCTTCCTGTCTTTCTGTGACAGACTCCCAAAATGTTCAGGGTGCATATAGGTTAGTATTGGGCCCTGCAGACATACACACTTGTGGAGAATGTAGGGTGATAAGTGTTGTCAGAGCTGTCAGAGCCCGAATATGCTTTTAAGAGATAGCAACGATTCTACCACATCTCAACTCGCCCGGTCCAAAAAATAAACATCTCTGCTAAGGAAATATTAAGCAGCTCTACTTGAGGCACGGATGGATCTGGCAGATTTTCTGTAAGAATAAATAAATATTCAGTATCTTTCTCCCTCCTTTTGGTAATCGAAGAACTTGGGGTATTTCTGTTGACTCAGACACTTCCAGTAACTGGAAGGAAAGCCGGGGCTTCGGGGTCACACACACTGTACTCTGAGAAAATGTTGAATCATTGAGCCCAACAAAAAATGTCAGGTACCGTCAAATAGTGTCAGTCGAACGCACGCCATTAGTACTATCCTGGTCAGGTGCCAGTTCTGTACTCTGCACATCTCATTTTTACAGGAAATTAAAGTGCCAACATGTAAAATTCTGAAATTGACGCAAGTTCATGAAATATTCACGAAAGTGGTGAACATTTTCCAACATTAACCGAGAAAGCCTATTCCCATTCAACGCTACCCTCTGGCAGAGCAAGTGCAATGAGACGAGACCACTCAAAGTGACGGGCAAGAATGGCTGCCTTGTTGCATAACTTATTCCACTTGAACCCCATGTTGCATAACTTATTCCACTTGAACCCCATTCCCACTCACTTTAAATGCCTGCAATTTAATGGTATATACCGATTTTGAATGTGGTATTATATGACATACCATCAATATCACATCATCACCCAAACTTGTCACAATACATGCACAGTTATCCCGTTACAAGTGTGAAGGAAAAGCGTTTAACCGTATGACGTCATGACGGTGCTTATGCAAGAGATGTTAGTTTTATGAACCAACTCTTATTCTATGAACAAAATGAGTCATAGAAATAATGTTGGGGAGAACGTTTGTGAGTATGTGTGCACGCGCGAGCCAAGGCTCACTTATTTCAGTATGTTGTGTGCCGGGGGGGGGGGGGGGGGGGGAGAGAGAAAGAGAGAGATGAATCAAATTACGTATATTTAAGTTAAATGAACTGGTCTGCCAGTCTGCAGATGCTTTCTGTTCGATAATCTGTGACGATAATTTCTTTAAGAAGGGAAATCTAGGAATGACACTTGGAGAGCCTATGCTGGCAATTTAGATTTTTTTGTACCCAGCATTGGACTGGTACTACAGTGGAAAAGGCTATTTTGGTTACAGAGGGTTAAACAGAGGGGGCCTGGTTATGTCAGTTGAGCCATTGCGCAATTACCACCTCCTAAGTATAACGCTGCCGACTCCAAACAATTAAAACAATAAAAAACAAGAAAGAAAATGACTTGAAGTCATATTCTACCAGGTGCTCTGTGTGTGTGTGTGTGTGTGTGTGTGTGTGTGTGTGTGTGTGTGTGTGTGTTTGCGACGCTAAATGCTAATAATGTTTTTTATATAAGTGGTGGCAACATTTTTAGACACCACACAGGTCTTCCCAACAATAGCGACGAGTGAAGTCAGTGTGAACATGGCCAAATAATAACTTAATAGCCAAACTAGTTCTAATGAAACACGCTAGCATTTAGGCTAACTGTCCTGCCTGAGGCTAACTGTTACAGTGAATGAGGGGAGCGGACAGCGGAGAGCTGTTACTGTGGGGGGTGGGCCGTCTCCCCATTCGTGTGGCCATTGGCTTAAAGGAGTGAAGGACAGCCAGGACAGCCAATGACAAATAGTTGTCGCTTACCCATAGCTTGGGAGGACAAGGTGCAGAGTATGGGAAAATATCCCCATTGGCTTAAAGGACAGCCAATGACGCAAATGTGTCGAAAATGTGTCGAATGCAAATCTGTAATGTGTCGAACTCCGCCTTGCCGATTCATAGACTCAGGCGCTCTTCGAGCACCTGGTAAAAACTACAGGAACTATAGAAACAATGTTGGTATTCATCTCATGGCTCTGACTAGTAAGACCTGGACAAACCTCTCGGGCATTCCCGTACATTCACACATGGCCTGTGCTTTGTGAATGTCCATAGGGTAGAGACATGAAGAGACATGGAGCCAACCTCTATTCACATTGAAGAAAGAGGGAGGAGGATTTGACATCTCAAGGCTTTAATAAATTGGAAAATGAAACGGCGAGGGACCCACCGTGTTCCGTCAGCCTTCCAGCTGACCTTGTAGGGATTCTGCTCCAAAAAACGGAGGTTCCTCCTGTCCATGGACACCGGCTGAGCGCCAGGAAAACCAGATCTGGAAAACACAGGATTGGTCAAACTTACACACACAAATATTTTCTTTTGCCTATTTTTTTTCAGAACCATAAGGGCAGATTTTCCAAGAGTCCATCAGTTTCTGATATTACGGAGAACAACCTGTTAATGAGTACCTGCTTTTTGTCTACTTTATGCCATTTTGAAAATAATGGCAATTTTGAGCGATTACTTTCAGTTATTTTGTGGGGACAGGTGGACCTAATTAAATAGTCACATGTATGTGCACACAAAGAAGAAATGCTCCAGGTGGTAACAGTGGGGACTCAAATTTAATGGCGTTCTCTGTGTTCTGACAAGGAGACAGTATAGATTCTACAGAATATCATTAAAATGGCTCCAGCAGCATAGCTGTCACAGGGAAAAAAGAAAGATCTATTCTCAACTCCAGTGCCTGTCTTATAAGTGTGATGATCTAAAAACGGAGTGGTTCAGTAAGCATGAGTCACTCGCAACACAATACTGTGCGCCCACGCACACGCGCATATGTGCGGCATGAGAAAGCAGCGAGGTGCCTTACTTTTCCCATTCGGCGAACTGCTGACACTTGCTTTGACATTCTCCCAGTTTGGGTTGTGTGGTGACCTGTGTGACGCCTCTCACAGTGACGCCCTCCAGGAACACGGCACCCTAGGAGGCAGGGGGGGGGGACAAAGAAGAGGAAAGACATTAATCAAGACAGCTGCTTAAGTTGGCAGGATTTCAGGCAACAGTTGCACAGCCTCCTACACAGTACATCTTCTCCGTACAGGTGAAGCATCCCCAAACAGCTGTTGTTTAGCCGTATGCAAAAAGGCACAGGACTCCTTGCTTTGGACGGGGGGAGACGGCATCAAACTGGCTTGCCTGGTGATCTTTCCCCAACTTCTAGTGCTGCTACTAACTTCTCCACCATTTCTCCACCACTTCTCCATTATATTGCCGGAAGTGCAGAAACTGCATAACTTTCAAATCCACACCTCCGGCTCTAGCCCTGATATTCTGCAAAAATAGCTGATCTTCAAGCCCAACGCGTCGCGACACATTGTGAGTTCGTAGATTGACTATTTTAAGCAAAGAAATTTGATGTAGAGGGGAAAAAGGAGGGGACCAGTTATACATCTCTGGGGGACCCCTAGCCTGGCATGGCCAGACTAATATCACTGCGTAGATATTAGTCTGGAACCTCTGTGTGGAACCTGCATTTCCGAGGGGCAAATTAAAAAAATGCCTCTGGTGATAAAACCGCCCCACATTTGCATACTGGGCTCTGATTGGTCCCTCACAACTTCGGAGGGAGAGAAATAAAATCTCTATGTAGAGGGGCCAGACCTAATCTGCCACGGGCAATTTTTTTTTGCAAAGCAGATTCGTCTGGAACCAGGCTAGGGGACCCCGGTCAACGGAGTACATAGCGTGTCGGTGGTTAAAACTACCAACACATGCGGGCGCTCGGGTGGCGCAGTGCTAAAGTGCCTGCCCACCACCGCGGAGGTTGTGGGTTCGAATCCACCATGGTGCATCCGGCTTTGTCGAGTGTCTACACAAAGACATGCAATTGGCACGTATTCGGGGGAGGGAAGCCGGGTGGGGAGGGTGATAACTGTCTTGCATGTAATCCTACGGGCTGGGGCGGCACCTGTCAGTAGGGAGTGTTGGGCTGGAGGAGTAGGACGAAGACTCTACGTCCACCCGGTGGGGGCTCCTCACTGGCAGGTGAGTCAGTAGGATACGACAGCAGTGACAACACACAAACGTTTGTGGGGAGGAAAAAATTGGCATAATGACTAAATTGGGGAGAAAAGGGGGTAACAAATTTAAATATAATAAAAACAACCAACACATATTCCTGTTTCAGCTCTCGCTCCTCACTGCAGTCTCCTCGCTCAATTCAGCCTGTGTACAATAGGCTTTCAACTCAGCCAGTGTTCCTCTACTCCTCAGAGGTCAGCTATTGACTGCTCAATCTATTTTTAAGAACCGCAGCCAAGCATTTTTTTGTTTTGTTAACTTTAGAAGAATCATATATTCGCCCTTCAAAGTATTTATTCTGATGACTCGCACTAAATCGTCTCCCCCGTGGCTAAAACCTGCCAGACTTCAGTTGGAGATGGCCTCACCAAGGCTTGTGGGGGCCTTTCATGTTGTAGAAGCACTACACCCTGCAGGACAGAGCTGATTTTCCCCCTTAGGCTCTAGTCTGCTGCATCAAACACGTCTAACCCACCCAAGTGGCTGAGATTCATCATTCCTAGTAGGATACTTGCAATTACATTACATTTTAATGATGACTCATTCCAACTGTTTCTATATGTGCTTCATGTGTAGGTGGCTTCATTTGAATAAGGTTAGGGATTTTATATTCTAGTGCCACATCTTTTTACACTAACTTCCTGCAATGTTACATGATTAAGACTGAAGATTATGCCACTTTTCGCACTTATTAGCCTTGCAAAGAGCTTCAGCTAAGTAAAAACTGTAAATTTAAATAGCAGAAGTACACATTATGGTGAATGGCAGAAAGAGCCAACACTTCTAATTCCACCACACTCACTTGGTGGCATTAATGAAATCTTTAACTAAAAGCAGTGGAAGAAGACTTATTCCTAATGAGAGTTATATTACTTTTTCGCCTGCAGCTGGAGAAACATAGCAGAGAAAGTGATGGCTGAATGTTGTAAAAATTCACCGGGCGCGTCCTACATGACTGAACACGGGAAGCGTATCATTTAGTGGAGAAAGCCTACTGCTGGGCTCTGCATCAACTTTCCCAGTGTGAGACCCAGAGTCATGCGGAGCCCGGAGGCCTCATGGGTGCGGTCTCTTCCCTACTTAACCACATGAACCCTGGCATTCCCAAAATAGGCGAACAGTCTGCGAAAATAGCAGATCGACAAGCTCACGAAACGTTGTGAGCTTGTCGATCGGCTATTTTCGACAAAGAGATTTGGTGTAGAGGGGAAAAAAGGTGGGGGCCCAAGTATAGATCAACGAAGTATATAGGCTTTAAGTGGGAGGAAGAACTCGCTCTCTCTCACCAGCTTTAATCTCTCTTTCCTCCGTTTGCCGGGTGCCGACCCAGAGGAGCTGGGGCCAGACTCCTGGCCAATCACGTTGCCGTCGTCATCCTCGTCCTGCTCGTCGTCGTCGTCAAAACACCACTCTGGCAGTGCGGGGGCAGGGGGAGCGTCCTCCACATCACCATAGCGACGGAACAGCTCTTTAAGGTAGTCTCCCTTGTAGATCCCTGGGGCACGGGACTGGCCGAAGGCAGCTACAGCCGCCTCGACGCTGACAAGAAAGAAGAATCATGCAATCTAAGAATAAGCTCAGCTATTTTCGCCGTTTTTTTAAATGGGGCTTGGATGTTTAAAGAAATCACTTTTTTTTTTACCAAATGGCACCAAGAGGTATGCCGACTGTATGTTATCGTCGTTTAATTATATACACTGGTACACTAAAGAGTTCAGCCTGTACCTGCAGCACTGTTTATGGATAGCTTTATCTTTTTTTTGACAGCTCATATTAGAGAAATACAGCCTGGGAGTCTGTGTTTGCGCTCTGAATACTACACAGTAAATTCCTCTGTGTTCATTTATCCATTTGTAAACCTGAGTGTACAAATGTCACCAAATTAGCAGATTGAATACATGGCAGGCTACTGAGGCTAGAAAGCCACACAGCTGAAGCGAATAAAATTAATAACGTGTTAGATTTAGGTGTGCACAGATCTATGGGTGCGCCAATGTGCAAGCATAGGCAGTATTGACACCGAAATCTAACACACCCATTATTAATTGTAGTAGCTGCAGCTGCGTTGCTTACATCACTATAAGGCCAGCTCCATGCAGCCTGCCCTGTTTTTACCATGCTGTGTTTTTTAAACCTGAACTGGAATAGACAACAATGCTGCAGTACTTCCCAGACTCCCTCTGCTGTTCCACCTCTGCCTTAAGAACACCGCTGCTGTAAATTATTCAGCACCCCTGGCGTCTCTAGCTCAGGGTTCTGTCTCCACTAAACCAGCGAGCCTGAATGAAGCGTGGCTTTATCTGTAGTGACAGCATCTCACATCAAGCCATCACACATATATAGAACGCATCGACAGGGGCCGATGGGCCAAAGCCTTCACGGCAAAGCGGTACCCGACCTTCGGGGGGAGGGGAGGGGGGGTGGCAGAGGAATGATGTAAGCAGCTGAGAGAGAGAGCCCAAGCAGTGTGGTTCATGTTGTAGTGCATCAGTGTTGTTCTGACATGGGCTGAGGAAAATTGAGGAACAAATGCGCCCTCCTGAGGGAAGAGGAAAAAGCCTGCAATCGCAGCACGAGACTAATCCAGGGGCGTGACGTTAGTTACCTCCAGTCCATCTTCTCTACCAGGTATGCACACACCAGAAAGCCTGTCCGGTTGAAGCCGTGCGTGCAGTGGACACCTTGGAAGAGAACAAGGAGTCACGCGTCAAAACACAATACCATTTTGCATGCAAACACATTCAACTTCAGCAGACGCCCTCGTCTAAGGCATCCTGTTAATTAATGCAAATTGCAAAGATGGCACGATTGTCTCAATATAGCCCCAGTAAATTTTGCATGAACCTATCCAGTTGCACTCCCTTTAGAAAATCAATAACATGAGATGCAGTGAGGCAGAAGTCTGTGGGGTGTACTAGGAAACGTGCCCCTGTCAGACCGTCAGTTAGGAGCCTCCCAAGCAGCCCTTGTTCATCTACAGATCTGGCACCAGCCTGTAGACACAGTGAGACCTAACGACTGATGGAACTCTGGGGAATGTATGGACAGGAGGAGCAGCACATACTGTAGCAATCGGGTGCAAAACAGTCTAAACATCTAAATTAATATTGATTTTAGGGGGGAAACGTTTTTTTTTCTTATAGCAGCTCTACTAGCTCAAAACGCATCGCATGTTTTTGTGCGACACTGTATGATAGTAAATAAAGCAGGGCACAAAACAAATGTGTTTTGACTCCACCACTCTTTTAAACAAAGTGAGACATTAGACAGGTATTTTGTAGAATGTCTGACAGGTCAAAAAAACACCCCTTGACTCTCACTCTTCCCCTACAGCTATCAGGCAGAGGGAGGATAAGAGACACTAATGAAGATGGAGCCAAATAGTCGAGAGATGGAGGTGATCAGATTTATGAACATGGCTGTCTAATTTGGTCTCGTGCAGAGAGACAACAAATAACAAACCTCAGGTGGCTGGGGAGAGGGCAAAGCTAAAATTACATTCATATATTCTGCTGTGAGGCGTAAACAACTTAATTTGCAACATTACGTAGAGCAATAGTCCGCGGGCAACAGTGGCTCTGGGCTCAGTTTCAACGGGCCATAATGGTGGATCAGAGAGCTCTCTGCTGTCCTGAGTATGAAAGCGCAACTCTAACGGCCGTGGCGGATTAGTCGTGTCCCCAAGGCTGGCCTAAGGCACTATGTGTCACCAAACGCCACAATCGACAATTTGTTCAGATTTCACACACATCTTAAAATGTATTATAAGATGCAGTGTGGGGGAAAATGGTTAACTTACAATTTGAGAAATTAGCTTTAACTAGATTCAAATTCATATGAGAGTAGTGAAATGTATAATCATTTTATAAAGCCATTAACCCTTGGAGGAAAAGCATCGGCTACATGGGTTTTTGACGTTTTTTGTCCACAGTCATCAGGAGGATTCATTTTCAGCATAATCAATCAAAACAATGGCCCATTCCTCAATTATTCCCAATTTCAATGTCAATTATGTGACCGGTAAAACCATTCACAATTTAATTTATTTTTATTTGTTGAACATGCAATTGATAATCTCAACAGTGTAATAAACTGTTATTAAGCAGCAGTCTTTCAACTGCACCTCTAATTAGACTCAAGGTTTCTGGGGCATTAGCATTCACACAGAGTATGGACTGGAAGCCAGTATACTCAAGGCTGAGTAAGCTGCTCAAAAACAAAACAATAAAAGCAACATTCAATGTAAATTAGTTATTGCTCAGGCAACAATATTCTGGCAGACAGCCTTAGCTTATTTACACAAGGCATTTTCTCATTTACATAGTCAGTGTTTGAGGAGATTTTATTTTTTTAATCTTTCAAACATTCACTCGTCTGTAACAGAGCAGAACATGGAATTCACTCATGTCAGGTGTCCTTTTTGTGTCTACAAAACAATTAGTGAAAGCAAAAATGTATTTACCAATTTTGCTGTGTAATATTGACCCAATCCCTTGAGTTTAGAGAATAGTAGAATAGCTCAACATTTGACCATTGTTTAATTCAAGTAACTGTTTTCCTCTTATCCTATGTGGAAAATTGGCAAAAATAAAAAGTAAAATTTAAAAATGTAATTTGGTTTCTGACGTAAAGCATTGGTCTTTGAAGTAGATCCATAAATAATAGAATAGCCCGTACCTGCACAATATTAATCAATCAATACTGGTGCCTCCCTAACACCATTGAATGCCTTCAAGTTCAATACAATTACTTAAAATTACAATGTCAAACGTCCATGCTTCACTAGTCGTCCCCTTATTTTCATTTTGAAATTTTACTGGAGCCCCTTGAGATGCAGCATCAATGAATATAATCAAAGGGTAAGAAATCACAGGTACAAACCTGCTATTTGGGAGAATAGTATTGAGGCAATGTTATGTAGCAAAGAGAACCTGACCTTCTAGCTCCCTCTAGTGTATCTCAAACTCAATGACATGATAGGGAGTGCAATAAACATTCCTAGGGTAACAATATCAATTCTACCTCTAATCACTCCAGGCCATCAGCCCCACTTAATCCACAGTCCTATCAACCTTTCTAGTCTTGTAAAACCAATTGTACAATTTAGCTGCAATGACTTGCTTTTGTTTGTGCCATTTGGAAATCTAATTGATTATACAAGTAAGACGTGCAAACGCGGGAAGCGAACGCAGCTGGAAAATAACAATAAGAAGAATAGAAAGGAATGAGCAATTGTAGAGAGGTGGGTGGTACTGTTCTCAAACTAAGGTGTTTTCAACTTGCCATCCGGCCACAAATGACATGGAATTCTTAGATATCCCAATAGATGAACTCGTGTAGATGCTTGTAGATGTGTTATTTTTGACTGTCGCTGCTATATTTTTCTCAGAGGAGTGTAATTAGTCACCCAGGGGCACAGGCGAATTTCAGCCACACTGTAGTGCATGCAGGCAATGAGAGCGTGAGTCACATGGGGGCAGCCAATGAGAGCGTGAGTCACATGGGGGCGCGGCTGCACACATACTGCACACACACAGAGACACACAGACAGCACGGTTTCATAGTAGGCTTAAGGCGCGCCTCCTTCCGCTGCGTTCGCAACTACACTCCAAATGCCTGGCTATGGCTGTCTTACCAATTAATTCGGTTGGATTTTTCTCCATGAAGTGGTCACACAACCTGATGAACTGCTCGGTTGTCTCTGCTGAAGGACTCTCCCCATGCCTAAAGAAAATTAAATGGCATTTTAATTACACAAATCATATATTGTTGACAAAACACCTCTATTTCAGACAAGACAAATATTGAATTGTAGCAATCATTTGAGTCACATGAGAGTGAACTCATTCATACCCTTTACATTGAAGCTTCATATATTTTATGCCTTCCTTTTCGATGTCGCTGCGGTCATAAAAGCGAGTCGTGTTTGTTAAGTCAATGAGCAAGCCCATTTTTACCTATAAGAGAGAGACACCAAATGACAAAAAAAGGTAAGTGTAACAAGGATTTTTTTTTGTTTCACAATAGCAGAATTACACATCAAATATTTTTACATCATTAAAATTGCTTACCTTAAGACTTTTTAAATAATTTGATAACATGCTTGGATGGAACCTGTTCTCTTCTGGAACTTTGTCATCATATTTTGGACCCAACATTGTTTTCATCGGCAGGAATTTACCTAGAAAGGAGTGGATGAACACACAGTGGGACAGTGGTTATATGAGGGACCCTCCAAGACCAGGTTGCTCTCCCAAGGGCGTCTCTGTCCTTGCAAGGTGAGCTATAGGTTAACTTCTTTTTTTTTATTGGCCAAAACAGAATACCTGGTGCGGGAAATAAAGAGCTACATAGTTTACAGTTGGTAAATGCAATGTCAGATGGTGCAGCAATACTTCCGCACAGAGTGAAGGCATTCTATTATCCCTGCTTGATAAGACCTGGCTTGATATGGTCGATGTTTACAATATTTTCTGCTAAATAAATTAGCTGTGTTGAATTTGACCCAATATCTGTGGTCTGTCAATTACCTGGCTGACCTGTTTGATCTACACAGCTAGTCTACTCCTGTTCCCAGCACATTACAATGGCACCATCTGGCATTGCATTTAACTTAACTGGCTGTTACAAAGTGGTCAAACCCACTGTCTTATATCATCAATTACAGCGATGGAGGGTCTGAATTCCTGAGTTATCATCTCTGGGTTTTGCCAGAGAAAAACTCAGGTAGGCATCTGGCTTTTTTTTTTGCCTTAGTCCAGATTTTAGATATCCATCTAATTGTCTAGCTACAGAGACAACTCCACATCTCATCACTGATGACATTCCATAAACCCCTAGATTAGCCTTGGAACGAAACCGCTTTAACCCGGTTTATACTTTCGTACTATGTTGAGCGCCATAAACAGCGGATCTACAATGCAAAACATTGTGACCCCATCATGACGGAGCATCAATTAAGCATTTGAACTTGATGTAAGTGCTTAACTTTGACAAATAAGTGAAATGAGAAACTTATATCATTGTAAGTTGATTATTATGAACCGACTAATAAACTCTTTATTAACCCATTAAGACCTGAGGCCGATTCTACAACTGCCTTCTAAATCAGTAGTCCTCAGACTTTTTCGTAATTCAAAAATATTCAACATTTTTCAAACACTTTCAAGATTTTTAAAAAATGTTCAAAAATACCAGATGTACTGTGAGCTTGTATATCTGCTATTTTTGAATAGCCAATGCTAAAATGACACAGATGCTTTCCCTGTTTTAACAGGTTAAATATAATACTTAGCTCAAAAACAGTTTTATTAGCCTACAAAGCACAACAGAAATGGCTTTTATGTGCCGTTTGTTGTGACTAACTCTGTATATGGCTTAAGAACTAAATAAAACTATTCATTCATTCATGTTGTGAGGACATGTGAAAATCTGATCGAACATTTCCCAATGCGTTGTGTTGAGAGCTTATGCTGGAAAACCACTGCCAGTGCACATAAAATACATCACAAATGTTTCATTTTACATAGGCTGATGGCAATATTTTACAGTATAAGCTGTAAAATCTCACAATATACATTGATGTTAGAATATCTGCCAGTTTCCCCTTTAATTCTCCACCATGTTTGAATGGCTATTTAATATAACAAAACATTTCTTTAAGAATATTTTCAGTTGCATTTTGTTGAAGTATTGCAGTGGGAGTGGACTTGCAATATTTAAACCTGGGGCAAATCCAGCAGTACATCAGATGTATAGTTACTTAAATAGCAGTCAGATATCAATGAACCAAACAAAGGCTACGTAAAAAGAATTGTGACCACGCACACAGGGGGAAGAGCAATTTTAGACCAATCTCTTGACATTTTCAAAATCCATTCTTTCTCAGATGTAAATATCACTATGCCTCTGGTAACATGACAAAGTAAACAAATTCCAAATTTCGTTTTACGGGTGTCTATTTAGACATCATTACACTGTTATTTACAGTTATGTCTTATGTTCCTTACAACATCTACTCCGTTTCCTGAAATGTGGCTCATGCTAGTGATGTGTTCTGCCAATAAAAAAAGTCACATTAGAAATGAACCCCCCATAAAGCCACAATTTGCGTAACATGAGAGCTATAATTATAATACAAGTTCACAAAGTCTCAGCTCCTCCTTTCACTGCCTTTAAACTCTGTGTCAAAGTTCATCATCATCATCATCAACCAACCAACCCAGTCACATGGGTTGGCTTTAACCAATGGAGCTTGAGAGAGGGAGTGACCCAAGACAAAACATTGTGCAGAGTGCAGACTGAACCTTAGTAGCGCCAGAAATGATTTCAAATCGAGGCTGTGGATGTCAGTCATTTACATTCCAGTTAAGAATGAACACTGTGCGACTCATGACATGGTGCGAACTGCTCAGTAAATTAGCTCGTTGTAATTGCATATCCTCGACCTGTATTTTGATCAGCATGACCCCCAATTTTTTTGATTGATGGTTTACTTTATTAACAGTTTGCCAAAAAAAAAAGCACAGAGGTACAGTTCCATACGAAAGGATAAACCCAAGAAAGCACTATGCCTTGTTTCCATTGGGGTCCTGTGCATTCAATTCATCTAAACATTTAATGACATTTTAAAGACAAGACTTTAAAATATGTTCATCAAATATATCCAGGTAGTAACGTTAAGGTCAAAAGCTACACCTTCACACCACGAACGAACCATTACAAACTGGGATGAGAGTCTACAACTATGAATCTAGCCGGATTATCATTGAGGTGATCCCTAAAACCATCAACCTCTCGTCATTGTTGTTGTTTTTACCTTAACATATTAACGTCCCCTGGTTTAAATAAGCCAATCTAATATAGTTAGTAACGTTAGTTTGGCGTTATGCTGCTTGTTTTCCCATAAAAACACACATCCTGGGGCATGTTGACAGCCTTTAAACTGGGTTTGTTTTGACACGTGATCCTACAGGGCTAACTCAGATGCTGCTAACACCAACAAGCTAAAGAAGTGTGAGCAGGGGGGGTAAAGAAAGCTCCCAATAAACAAAGACCTTCTCTTAAATTAATAAAATAACCCTCTTTCTGCTTTAATTACACTTCCAAATAATTCAACAACAACACACTGGTAACTCAAACAAACGCAGGTTAATTACGAGGACGTTTAAAACGGCTGGCCGTTGGCGCAGCAAGCTAACGGTCCAACATCAGCCTTCTAACGAAAATAGCAGATCCACAAGCTCACAACGCGTCGCGTCCGCGACGCGTTGTGAGCTTGTGGATCTGCTATTTTCGACACGACGCGCGCGCCGTGTGACGACGTTTTAAAGTAAATGATTCAGTCCCAGAGTCTCTCCAACAGACACACAACAAACATGTTAGCATTTCCAGCAGCCAAGCTAATGTTTAGGTTCCTCCTCCACTCCTTCTTCTTCTTACCTGCCACAGGCTGGCCCCGTCGGGGACAATTCCTCCACCGAGGTGGGGGTCCGGTGTGTGACATTGTTATGGAAGAAAGAAGGGGTCCCTCAGAATGTCACCAGAAAGAAGAATTGTGGACACATCAGACCCACACAGTGTGGTGTCGTTATAATGCGACGCTTCGGGGCCCTGGTTGTACAGACCCTCAATGAACTTACTTTTTACCTGGCCGCCAAATTTAATTTAATAAAAAAAAAAATGTTTTGCGAGCTTTTTCATGCGTGTCGTAGAAATGGTATTGGTTACTCTATTAAAAATAGTTTTTTTTCCGCTCTCTCTCTCTCTCTGTCTCTCTCTGTGTGTCCAGAAGTTGTGTTGTTAACGGTGCCTAAGCTTAGCCAACGGTTAACTGGTAGTTCATTCATGAGCACTGCTAGCTAGGCTACTTGCTTGCGCTTGCTTGCTTGCTTTGCTAACTTGTCTTCTTCTTGACTGTTGACAAACGTTCAGCACAATGGAGCCTTCCCCGATTCGTCACTGCCATCTAGCGGGTGAAGCAAATATAAATATAGTTCAAATAAATTCATATTTTCCCTTCTCTTTTATTATATCTATACATATATACATGTATATATATATATATATATGCACAATTTTATATATATATGAGAGAGAGAGAGAGATCCTAAAATTATTTCTTACAAACTCTACCGTAGTAGTTCAAGGGTCTCAATGAAATTATACAAGTTATCTCCAAGAACTGTTTATTCATGAAAATAAGCCACCCATATAAACATTGCATATAAGTACACATAAATTATTGAAGACACATTGTTTCACTTTTAACATTTTTCTCTGACATGTTTTAGGTATTGCTCAAAGGATTAATTTCCACAGTAATGCTGTAAGTATGCAATAAGTACATAGTAGTACATATTAGTTATACGTCGTATTATACGTCGTTGAGCTTATATATTGGTTATTTCCGCTATTCATCGTTCGGCGAAGTACTGTATATAGGGCTTAAGTGGTTAATATGTTTGTTTGTTCTCAGAGACCCAGACAACAACATCTAGAATCCAATATACTTTTATCCAAAACCTCATCCATCAACCATCATCATCAAGCATCTAATTTGTGCAAGGTACAAAATAGGTGCCTACACAGCAAGTCCTGAGAATTAATTTGACTCCTGACAGTGTTACATTAGATCAGAGTTCAATTAAACCTCAGGATTTTACTATGTAGTGGAAACTGTGTCAGCCAGGCACAGATTACAAGCCGTATCCTTTTTATTGGAACCGGAACCGGACATCATCGGCTGGGCTCGAACTTCCTTTTCATAGTCTCCAAAGAGATACAACAGTTATGAAACAGACAACTTTATGCCAAATGTTAACCACTTAAGCCCTATGTTATACTTCGTCATAGTACAGTGTCTTACAAAAGTAGTGAAAATAGCTGATCTACAAGTTCGTAGTTGTGATGTGATGTGTTGACATCTTGTAGATCTGCTATTATCACTATTTTTGACTTTTTCTTCTTTTTTTCTGCCGAGAATTACATGCCCAAAATACGGACCCCAGGTTGAAAGTGGTTCATTCTGTCTGTGGGTTTCATAAATATTTATTTATATAATGAAAACTATTAACAAGTGCTTGTGACTAATAATCCTTTGGAACACAGGTTTAGTTTTTACATTTCCTGAAAAGTAACTGTTTTGGACATACAGTACAAGGTTTCCACCTGACAGAGACAATATGTATCTTTGTTGGATATGGTATCCATACTGTAGCAATAAGCATAATCAGATGCGAACATGGAGGAAGGGGGCTTATGGTGATGTATATATACTTTTACATCTTTTTAGCTCATTCTGATATTTTCATATTACATGGTCTTCCTAGAATCACAGGGACATTGCCTGAGCACCATGGTTATTATGAACCATGAGCAGTTCATTGTTTGTTTCGTTTAGTGATTGTGAACTAGAAATTAAAGCTTGTTCTCTGAGTGCACTTGAAAGTCACTCAGAAAAAAGAGCATCAGATAAATATAAATACAGTAAATGTTCATTTGATGTGGACCCAAAATACATACAGCTGATATTCTTAGTGGTCAGTTCTCTCTATTGAATGGCTTTAAAAAGAGAGAAATTACTTTAGATTGTACACAATACAGAGGTAGCTTTCAGATTAATGCTACACAAACCCTGCTAATGTTCAATCACTGATGCTAAACACAAGCAGACTTTAATAACTCCAGGGATGTTCAACAGCTCCCATAGTCCCCATTCTTATTTTTTACCTGGCCTGTCCCTGCTCAAACATGTTCATAGTGACATAAACACTCAGCGTCTTTCCTTGCTGTTCCATTGCCTGCAGAAGCTTGCATGCATCAGTAGTGCTCCAGACAGGAGGCTCCTCAACCATTTGGCTTTGGTATGGGTTTGGAAGGCTGATCTCTGAAGGCAGAAGTACTGTTGTTGGCACTACAGAAGGATTACCTGGCTTCTCCACCTGTGAGCCTGCAGCAGGGAGCTTGGCTGGGCAGAGTTGAAGTAAAGTCTTCTCTACTGGCAGACTGTCATCTCGCTCACCAGCCTTGCTGCCACTGAGGTCAGATGTTGACTGCTCTGCCTGGTCATTGGCTGGCCCGGAGCTTGTAATGTCCCAGTTGCCCGTGTGCAGCAAGGTGGTGTAAATTGTGGCGGCGTCTTGCTCTTGCTCACAAGGATAAATGCTATCACACATGGTCAGGCCTTCGGATGGATTGCTGAATACAGACACGATCTGTGGAAACACGCACATACACACAGACAGCTTCAACTTCAGACAGGTGGTAACCAATAATCTGTTTGTTTAAAAAAAGAGTTGTCCAAAAGAAAAGCGGTCTTTCGGTGAAATATCTTCCACGTTAAATGCAGAATTGTATAATGTGATTATTCAAAAGTTTATTGGCTCTAATGTCACCAAAATTGGTGAAAAGTATGAGAAATGTGTTCTTGGCTATCACTACTATCAGTACTTGAATACACTATTTTCCAATAAAACTTCTTAATATATTTTACTCCTCCAGCATCCAGAAGCTAGTTTGTTCAGCCAAGTGAATGTGAGAGAAAAATCTTTTTGTTTTACCTTCTGGTGATTCTGGGAAGCCCACGAGACTATAGAACTGAGACGAGGGTCAGGCACCTTCTTCCGTTTGCATTTCTTCCACCTACCAAAGAGAACATAAATAGCACGAAGCAGTTTAGCTTTGGTTTCATAGTAGTGTGGTCAAACTTGGACCACAGAATAAGTGCTCTTTCACAGAGTGATTGCTGTTATTAGGTTTGACAGACTTGATATACAGCAAAGCTCTTCATCCAATGTCCTCTTAACTGATAAGCACTGGTCGCGACTTAGGCCCTCTATGCATCGTCGTACGATGAATAGCAAAAATAGCCAACCTACAAGCTCACATTGTGTTGTGATATGTGATATAATATATGAAAATGGTTGAATATTTTAGAAAATCTTCACCTATAACAACATGCCCAAAATAGGGACGCTAGAAGTGGTTAATAGCCAGAGGCCACCGATAGCGCAGTTCGCAAATTCATTGTAACCTACTGGACAATACAGCATACTGCAAGGAAGACAACAATGACCACAACGATGGAGATGGACACGATCATGGACACGATGAGGTAAGGATCTAACAGAGGGAAGCAGATGACAGTGAAGTTAATTGAAACATGCATTAGTCCAATGGATGTCATCGTCCAGAAGATCTCTACGAAATGCACGTGGTGGTTAAAGGTTCTTTATGGTTATGCCTCGTGTACATAAGAGTAAAATGATTGTGCTCTGATGTTCTGTTGCTGTTGAATGAGCAATTGAATGTTGAATGGCAATTGCCATGCAATTGCCATTCAACTATCAATGTATTTCCAAGCTTTGGAGAGGCCAATATGTGAATATAAACAACCCCATCCTACGAGTTCTATCTGTTTTATCTCTTCAAAACCAGATTATATACCACATTAAAATCGGGATGGCATCTGTTTCATTTTAGACTTTTGCGTTGGCTATTCAAAAATAGCAGATATACAAGCTCACAAGCGAGCTTGTACATTGTTGGAAAATCTTAAAAGTATGAGAACTACTGATTTAGAGGGCATTTGTTGAATCGGCCTCAGGTCTTAATGGGTTAAATTAACTTGAATATTGTCTCTTCTGCCTTTTCCCCCAAATCAGTTTGAGGTATTATTTGTAGTAACTGAAGGGATGACTCACCAACCCAATGTGTTTTAAAGTGCCTGTGACTGCTGCTGGTATTCCCGGTGAGAGACACAGCCGTGACGTGGACCCTGTACCTCGTTTCAGGTTTCAGCTCTTGCAATAAGACCTCTCGCTTGGTGGCATTGACAGTTACATCTGAGAAGAAAGGCATCCCACAATGACTTCAATACAATGTGAAGAAGGCGATATCTTCAACTCATTCTAGAGGCAGTTGTTATGATACTTCAAAGCATTTATCGGGACTACTCACTGAGCTCTGTGTCGTTCTCTGCCTTGTAGTATACTATGTAATTGACAACCACGCCGCTGCATTGTTTCTGAGACTCGATGCTCCACTTGACGCGGGCACTTATGTCCTTTGGTTCAATGTTGTTGAAGATGGACACAGCCTCTGGAGCTAAGTTCATAAAGGGGTGAATATTAAACGGGTGGTGAATATTATATTTACACTTATACACACGCCTAGCACTCACAATAGCAAATGATCTAACTACAAAATCATACAAAAGTAATCAAAGAAGTTTTAATAATCAATTTGGGGGATCATTTCGTCTATCGTCTTCCACATCATTTCTAAATTAAATGCTGTTCTGTTTTGCTGTAAGACACCAGGCACCTGAATCAAATTCCAAATGTTTTGCTTACTTTTTTTCAGGTTTTCATTGATTTATTTTTTCTATGCCCCGCATACAGTATATCTGTGTGTGTGTGTGTGTGTGTGTGTGTGTGTGTGTGTGTGTGTGTGTGTGTGCGTGCGTGCGTGCGTGCGTGCGTGCGTGCGTGCGTGCGTGCGTGCGTGCGCGTGCGTGTGCGTGTGCGTGCGTGTGCGCGCGTGCGCGTGCGTGTGCGTGTGCATGTGCGTGTGCGTGTGTGATCACATTCTTCATACTGTACCTCCTTCCCTGGAGCAAATCTGAAGCCCTGAAGCACCAAGTCCTGTCTCGTTATCGAAGAGCGGAGTCACTGTTATGTTGTACTGTGTAAAATCCTCAAGGTCTGTAAGACAAAAAACAATAAGCACAAATCAAGTGTTATGTGGACATGAGTTCTAAGTGACTACTCAAGGTATACAGGGGGTACCGGAGTGGCGCAGGGGTAAAGTTCCTGCCCATCACAGTGGAAACAGAGTAGATTTCTCCACAGTGCCTCCGGCTTGGCGCTCCAACAAACACAATTGGATGCAGGCACCTTTCCTCACAAATGACAGGGAAGGGTGCCTGCCAGGAAGTGTAAATGGGAGGGATAGCGTGTTCCTCCTCCGCATTGCGTTATGCCCTCCTGGTGAAACTCCTCACTGTAAGGTGTTGGTATCGGAGGAGACGTAGTTGTCTACACTCTCCCCACACCAACACTAGGGGTCGACAGTTTTCACTATTTTCAACAAAACATTGTGGTTGTTGTTTTTCTCCATAGAAAACATGTTGCTTTTGTCTTATCATGTTTCAGTCGTTGATCTACACATTCTACAGTATAACTGAACTGACCTAGAAAGGATGCAGTAGTTATATCACAATCACATCAGACCTCATTCAATTGTGACATTTCCTTTCACAGAGTTGTTTTCATCAACATGTCCATTAACTGCTGTTTATTACCACAGCCATTAAGACAATGGAAAAGATGATACAAACTGATCAGAGGGTTTAATAGTTGAGTCAACGTGGCTCACACAAGGCTGTGGATGACTCCACCTATCTATCTATCCATCCATCCACCCATCGTTATATTTATGTTTTCCAACAAACCATATAATGTGATGTTGGTATCCTTGCTCTCCGCCCAGAAGTATTTGGAACCATTATGGGTCCAGTGAATCATGTAGCCATTGACGGGACGTACAGGGGCCTCCCAGCTGACCAGAATATTACCGTCACAGGCTGTGGTCTGGAGATAGCTGACCTGAGGAAGACCTGACCCCACGCACGCACGCACGCACGCACGCACGCACGCACGCACGCACGCGCGCACACACACACACACACACACACACACACACACACACACACACACACACACACACACACACACACACACACACCACTAATTGCTATCATGTGTCATGGCAAACAATACATTGCACAAATGCTGAGTGTCAACTTCAAAAACTGTTTCTCACTTGCTCCAAAGGCTGGGACATAAATGGATTCAGTCCAAAGTAGGTTGGCATTATGCAAGACCATCAGTTTGATTCTGTGTGCATCTTCTTTCATATCAACAGCACTAGTCACAGAGCCATGAACATTATCAACCGTATAAGGTTTTATGACATTTAGGTTCATCTTGTCAGGAACTCCTTGAATGTGGTATTCAAATTGGCCTTTGCATGTTGTTGGAATCGCCTGTAAAACAAATTTGAAACATTTATGATCACAAAAAAATTGCAAGAAGCAACAGCCATGTGAATAATTCACCTTTTAAATTGAAAATGTTTCAAGAATACATTAAGGCTCCTTACCCTCCACATGACCCAAACTCTTCTCACTCTACTGATTTTTGGTTCACCTACTTTCCGCCACAGGTTGAACTTGTACTTGCTCTCTGTGAAGTATTAGCATATATTCAGTAAATTATGATGAGGTCATCGTGCCTACCCTAAGGCCAAGAATGAGAAAGATTAACTACTCTAAAGCAATAAAACTGAAATAAAACACACGGTACGTATGTGTCTTAGTCAACTCCTGTTTTTATCCAATGAGAGAGTCATTCAACAGAGTACATGTTTTGCCTGTCCGTCCTTTTACTTGTGTATCTTGCCTTGAAGGCAAAGAAGTCCATGTTGCAACTCAAATTCCTGCTAAAGTGCTTCAGGAGTTGTGACATCAGACATGACTTTCATGAGAATATTAAAGATAGCACAGATTAAGAAGAATCTAAGAATAAGAATCTTGGCATACTGGTATGCTAACCAGAGCATGCAGGTTAGATGGGGAAGTGGTTTGACAGGTTGTATGATTGGTAACACCTTAGTGAACCATCTTATGTATGCGGACCATTTGGCTATACTTTCTCCTACCAGTTCTGGGTTTCAACAGCTGCTACATATAATATATGTTCTGAGTATGGAGTAGCATTTGATGTGAAATATAATGTCAAAAAGAGTGTTGTTATGATTTGGAGGACAAGAGGGGATAAGGATCTCTCCTTTCCATCTTTTTATCTGTCAGTTCAAGTGTTGTCTGTATGTAGCAAAGCTAAGTATCTGGGGAATTTTATAACAGACCAACTGACTGATGATGATGATCTGTATAGGCAGCGCCGTATATTATATGCTCAAGCTAACAACAGGAGAACATTTTAGTCATGTTCAATTGATGTGAACATAAACCTCTTCAGAGCATACTGTACTCTGCCCTGTAGGCTATACCGCCCTCCTGTGCGTTAAGTTCAGGAAGGCAAGCATTTATAAGCTTCTAATCTCTCAAGAACAGATTCTGCTCTGCGTTTGAATCTGTCGGGGGGGTTCGTCATATCACGTACGCACTGGCCTACAAGTGAGCGTGCCTTCAGATCAGGAAGCAGGCCGCGCTTTACCCAATCAAATGTAGTGGGCGGGATTTACGTGTCTGCCGATCCTTCCCCACTAGAAACAAACCGAAACTCATTTAACAATAGCGTCCTCGGAGCAGACAAAACCACGGAAAGAAAAAGTGGGCTTACAACCAAAATGATCCATGTTCTCTGGGAGAAGTGGTGTTAGTGTTCCGTGTAGAAATATTGTTAGTGGGAATGAAAACATAGTCGCACCACCGGAAGTGAAAGGCTGAAGGCAGACCAAAACCCCGGTTTCCTTGCGCACGTGTGCTACGTCGACTTCCTCCCAGAGCCAAGTGAGAAATAGCAGAGGGCGCTGTTTTTCCTTTTCATTTGGCGATGGGTTCCCAGATTGATAAGCTTCAGGTTGCTTATAATGATTGCATGTGTATACTATTGTTAAAACCAAGGTGGTGCAGTGCAAGTGAGTTGTTCTGCAATGTGGGAGTCAACACTTTTCATGCCCTTTTGAGAAAATGTATGTACTGTACAAATGTATGTGTCTATAATTATGCTGCTGTCTAACCCTTGCCTCAGTGTTAGAAGATATCGGTCTACTTTTTGGAAACACTGCTATGACTGTCTCTGTGTTGTAATAGCTGATGTTTTAATGGACCCCTTAGTCTGCACAAATTAAGTTGATTGATCGATTGACTCTGTTTTCTCTGCAGGTTTTTGATTCAACTGCTGCATCATCTGTCCTCAACATGTGCTATACAAACATAATTCCCTTCACAGGCAAGGGCATTTGACCGTTTTGTTGTCCTTCACAGTGTTGTTCAACCCCCCCCCCCCCCCCTCCACACACACACACACACACACACACACACACACACACACACACACACACACACACACACACACACACACACACACACACACACACACACACACATTGGCAACCCACACCACATAGTACATCACATGCCAGCACTGATGAGCAGCACTGTGGTACAGCACAGTGTCCTTACCATTCAACTCAGACAGAACGGTCCTCTCCTGGCTCCAGGTGCTCCAGGGGGCCTCAGCTAACGCACATCGTGCCGACACTGTGTAGTTGGTGCAGGATTCCACTTCCTCTGTGGTCACACTCACGCTCACGTCCCCAGGTTTCAAAGAATGATTGAGGACACGCTAAGTGGTGAAATGGGGGGCATCAGTGAGCCAACAAATGGTTCAGTCACTCACCACTAAGGGCTGACTCTATACCGCCATCCAGGCTTATAATAATGTCAAACAGTGGCTGGCTCAATTGGCTTGAAATCTTTCAGGACAACTGCATTTATATCTTTGATGTCAGGGAAATGTGCTAAATGTCTTACCTTGGAGTTTTCTCCACCAAGAGGCTTAAAGTAGAATGAGAAACAGAACAATTAATTAGGCTCCATTATGTATGACTCATAATGGAGCTGACATTAACCAACAAAACTTGTTCATATGTCAGTTTGTGAATAAATGTTCCATGGGGGTAGAACATCTGTGCAGAACAGTAGGGAATGGGATGTAACACTTAATCAAACTAATCGATTTAATTGATTATTTAAAATAATATATCGATTTTGGAAGGAAAACTGAAGTTGGCTGAAATAGCGAACATAGCAGATCTACAAGCTCACAACATTAAGCGCTGTGAGCTTGTAGAGCTTGTCAATCGTTTTTCCAATAATATATTCGGTGAAAATAGCTCACAATGCAGCATGACGCATTGTGAACATGTAGATTGTCTTTTTACACCAAATGTTCACCGCAGAATAGGGACGCTAGGGTTCATGTGGTTAAGTGGTTAATCAGACTAATCAATGTGACATATCGATTCGTCGATATACTGAAAAATACAACACATTTATTTTGTTTTTTTATTTCAAGATAATTTGATTAATTGAAAACAAAATTGATAGAATAATCCGTTAGAAAATTAATTATAGTTACGGGCAGCCCTACTGAACAGTAAAGAGGTGCCGTGAGAGACATACCTCGCCATATTTGACTTGACAAATGATCTGCTGATCATGGAGTGGTTGGTCCCATTCTACCAGCAGATGGTTGGAAAGTGCCTTTACATGTATCGTTGGAGGACGCAGTTGCCCTGAAGAAATGTGAAGATGCACATGATCACAGATGCAAGATACAAAGCGTGAATCAAAAACAGAAAATAAAGCTGGATATTTGATCTACAGAGGTGACATAACTTACATATATGATAGGGATTAAATTCATAAGGTGCTGAGTCAATCTCCCAAGCCTTGGTTTTAGCTCTCACAATGACAGAGCTATTCTCATTATGGTCAGGTGTTTCTGGGAGCGAGCAGGACGTTTTGCTGCAGCTTCCAACAACTTTCGGCACTTGCGATGAGGCACTAATGGGGAAACATAGTTTTAATTCAGAATAGAAAGCTTGTCCACAGTCCACCATTAAATGCTGCAAAAATGATATAAAAACAAACAAAAAAATAAAGCTCACCCTTTTATATGCATTGAATAGGCTATTTCCAACGAAGAATTCATTTTGTGTTCCCAGTTACACGTGAACAGGTCTGGCAGACTCAATGCGTTGGGGCTGTATTGTAAGATGCATGACACGTTGTTGGGTTTAGCTAATGTTAATGAAAAATGGGACATAGATCATTATCAATCTTAGCCGCACACTTCTGTTGCCATATGAATAAAACAGGGCCCAAATAGTTATAAAACAGGGCCCAAATAGTTGTCTTACTGTATGATCGTATGGTCATTCCTCCTAGCACCCGCTTAGTGACAGAATTATGACATTGTATTATAGCACTGTGGTGGGTGAACTTCTTAAGAAAGAGCACCGCATATGAAGAGTCGATGGTCGCTGAGAGGTTGACTTCTTCTTTTTTGCTGTTAATTGTCCAGTAGCTTCTGCCAGGTCTGCAGGAGCTCTGGCATGTTACTGTGATATTAGAACCCAGCTCAACATATTCATGTCTGGGTTGTACAGTGCATGACTCTTCTGGTTGACCTAATAGAAACAATAGTATTGAAAATAATAAATGTAATAATAATAATAATAATAATAATAATAATTATTATTATTATTATTATTATTATTATTATTATTATTATTATTATTATTATTATTATTATTACACTAATTATAATAATAAATACATAAAAACAGGCTACATCTAGATGCATTAAAATGCTCTTAATTGTAGCCTAGCTATTAAAGATGACCCAATTTGATAAGAATTATATTGGCTACTAATTTAGTAGCCAAAGCCACTAGAGAAGTCTTTAGGTATAAGTTAAATCTTTAGTAGGCTACTAAAGCTTTAATCCAAATAGACTTCAAATGGCTACACTCACAGTGAAACCAACATGGGATGATACTGAAACTGATATCAAAATAGTATCCAAGTTTCTATTTAGCCACAATGGAAATATGTTTGCCCATATGATTTCCTGTACTGTACATATGAAGTACTGTACTTACTGTAAGTAAAAGTTTGAGGTATTTTTACTTTTAGTTTTTCCAATTTTCAGTACTTTTACTTCTACTCCACTACGTCTCAGAGGCAAATATTGTTTACAAAACATTATTACAAAGCCCTATATACTTCGCCAATTTGAAAATAGCAGATCTACAAACTCACAAAGCGTTGCAATGTGAGGCATAGTGAGCTTGTAAATCTGCTATTTTCAAAAGATTTTTTATACATTTCATACATTTGAAAACTTGTGAAATGGGACATTCTGCATAATAACTACTTTCTGCTTTTGGTACATTTAGAACATTTTGATACCAATACTTTTGTACTTTACTCAGGTATTTTTTTTATTCCAGACTTTTACTTGTACAGAGTATTTCTACATTGTAGTATTGATACTTTTTACTTAAGTAATACATGTGAGTACTTTTTCCACCACTGGTGTATAGCAATCCTATCATTTACCTTAGAGGAGAAGTGATGGTGAACTTTACTTAAGTAAAAAATGTGAATACTTTTCCCACCACTGATTACATTACCTGTACAGATAGCTGTGGCCACGACAGCGAGCACATACAGGACTGGAAACCAACGCATTATTTTATCCTACAATCAGAACACAGCGTAGGTCTACTGATATCAAACATTATGGAGACATCCACGGGGCATCGCATCGTCCCATATAGGCGATCGAGTAGCCTGTATACAGCCAGCAATGATCAGCGCTGCTTTACTGTTAATTGTTTTAAATCCAAGAGTTATAGGCTACTACATGTTCTTTCCTGCATGCCTCCATTAAGACCAATACAGGAACTGAGGCACGCGATGGAACAATCGGGGATGTTGATGCAACTGGTGTAAGACTTGAGAGGAAGTTAAGTAATATGGGGACAGGCTCAGCCAATAAAACTGTTCTTTGAGTTGTCTGTTTAGGGCAGTTTAGAGAAATATTAGGCAGGCTACAGATAAATATGAGCATTTATTAAATTAGCAGCTAATGTAGAAAGACTCAAGCAGCCTAACAGTGATGGAAGGAGCCTACTCACATTTTTTAGTTAAAGGGATATTTCACTTTAAAAAAAACTGGGTCATTTTATCGTCTACTCAGGCTTTTGTGAGCCCCCCCGTCCTTGTTTCTGCTGACTCACCCTGCTCTCCTACGCGAGGGGGCCGTGTTTTTTCGATAACTTTTTTCATTTATTTTAAATATTTATTTTGGAAAATGAAAACAATTAAATACAATAAAATAAAAAAAATTAAATAAATGAAAACAGTAATCGAAAAAAAACAAGGTCTGATAAAATGAATATCAAATATCTACATACTGAATCAAGCAACTTAAAAACGGTCTGGGGGGCTCACAAAAGCCTGAGTAGACGATAAAATGACCAAAGGTTTTTTGAAAGTGTGAAATATCCCTTTAAGTCAAAGTATCAATACCCTATTGTAGAAATAGTCTGCTACAAGTACAAGTTCGGTATTAAAATGTACTTGAGTAAAAGTAAAAGTACAAAAGTATTGGTATCAAAATGTACTTAAAGTACCAAAAGTAAAAGTAGGCCTACTCATTATGGACTTCACAAATCCTTTGAAAATAGCAGATCTACAAGCAAACAACAAACAAACAAACAAACTAATTAAAACATATTTAAATAAACAAACGTGGGCGGGTTCGTGGATATGATCCATTGGGTAATAATGGTCATTTAGAGCACCTTCCATGGATAGCTTAAAGTTAATTTAAGAACTTTTAAGACCTTTTTAATACCTAAAAAAAAAAGGTAATTAACAAACTATACTATAAAAACTGGTCAAACATTGGCCAAATTGTAAAATAATATAAGAAAGAGGCAAAAAGTTTGAAAATTAGCCTACAAGCTCACAACGCCTTGCATTGCCATGCCTTGTAAGCTTGTAGATCTACTATTTTCCACAATATTTATCTGTGGGAGCCATTACTAAATGCAATATCTCAACTCCCTACAATTCCAAGTGCTTGTTGTCAGGGTGGGGGGTTCCCAGTTCAAAAATGATTATTTTGGGGGTCACGGCCTCACGGCCTGAAAACATTGAACAACTGGGCTATCTCAGCCAAGCTATGGAAAAACAGTGTCGGTTTCTTCAAGACCTCTGCTGTGCCGCCTTGTGGCAGCCCATGTAACCAACAGGGGATCTCTTTCTCCTACCCCACACCCCCCTCCATGTACAAGTGTTCCTCCAAAGGGGATTCCCAAGTTGAAATAGTGGGGAATTCTGAAAAATGTATTACATTTTCAGATAAATGTTGATCATTAGATAATTGATTCCCACCCTATGAAGGCATACTAAGGTGGAAATGAATGGAAGAAGCCACTACACCACTGAGATGTTCCAAATAAATAAATACAATAAAATAAAGTAAATAAATAAATAAACACAAAAACAAACAAACAAACAAACACAACCAACCAACCAACCAACCAAACAAACAAACAAACAAACAAATACAAACTGCTAAGATAACCAGGAGGTGGCAGAAGGAATGGGAGGGAGAAGAAAGAGGAAGATATTATTATAACATACAAAATAGTGTTATAGGGGAGGGAACGTCACTCTGGGGAACAACAAAAGGTAACAGGTGATAATGACAAGGTTGAGGTTTGGACACTGGGGCCTAGCAGGGGGACTGACTCGCATTGGGAAACATGGAAATGGACTGTGTGAAAGTGGGACAGAAGAAACTGTGCAGCATGTGTTTATGGAATGTGCCAATTACACAACGGAGAGGAGTGCGCTGTTCACTGCAGTACTTGATGCAGGCTTCTTGCACCTCACCGAGGATTATACTTAAACCGGAGGAACAGCAAAGTGCAGTAGTGGAAGCTGTTGATGGAATTTCTTATGGACACAGGCATGCACTTATAACATTGGTTCTCAAACTGGGGTCCAGGGACCCCCAGGGGTACTTAAGGGGGTTCCAGGGGGTCCCCAGCTAAATGATGGATAGGAACCAAATGGACCCTTATGGGTCTGTAACTCTGAGAGTATACAAACCAAATGGACCCTAACGGGTCCACATTGATTTTACAATATGAATTGGGGTCCCAGAGATAGAAATGCCATTAAATGGGGGTCCGTAGCCCTAATGCATGTCAAACTGGGGGTCCTTAAAATGTATCTTTTCAAATGGGGGTCCGCGGGCTAATAAGTGTCCATTTGGGGGTCCTTGACATGAAAAAGTTTGAGAACCACTGCACTATAAGGTGTAAGGCCACGGTATAAAATGTGCAGTACCTAACACAAACAGTGTGAGGCAGCAATACGCCGACGGGCGTCAAGAGACTGCCGTAAAGCCATAAGAAGAAGAAGAACACTGTGGTTGTAGTCTCACGACGTTTCATGATACATAACTGTTATCACATGTGACCTTTATGTTATGTATACCTTGCTGCTCTGATATCCATAACCTGCTCAAATGTCCACAGCGGTCATCATCGCCGCTGTCGTCGGCGGTGGAGTGTTATACATCATGCGTCGCTTGTTCCCCAGTACAAAAAAGGCGGCCAAGCTCCTCCGGTATCCAGCCGACATGATGCGGGGGAAGACCGTGATAGTGACCGGGGCGAACTGCGGCATAGGGAAGGCCCTGGCGGGGGAGCTGCTCGGCCTCCAGGCCCGGGTGATCATGGCCTGCCGGGACCGGCCGAGCGCCGAGGACGCAGCCCGGGAGCTGAAGCAGCGACCGGAGCCCCACGGTGAGGTGGTCATCAAGCACCTGGACCTGGCGTCCCTGAGCTCAGTCCGGAGCTTCTGTCAGGAAATCATCCAGGTAAGTCGTTTAACTCGTAATAATAACTGTGTACATCTATCTATCTATCTATCTATCTATCTAGATAATATTACATTATAATGTATATTTGGTTACATGAATGTAACCAAATGGACCAAGCAAAATAATACTCAGTTACAAAGGATAAATGAGGACTGAGGATTTTACTATAGGCTAGTATGTTAACTGTCATGCAATTTAGATAAGGAACATATAACAGATGGGGAGGACTGCTAATTGTATTGGAATTGGAAACAGTAGTATACTAACATGAAAGTTAATGTTGATCATAGCTAATTGTTGACAAGTCTTCTCTTACACATTTCCTCTAAATATTGCCCAAAAATGTGTGGCTTTTTACTCTGATATACATTTACCATGTTCACAAACAGTTGTCAGTGTTAAGCTTTTGAGAATGGCTGATATCTAGTTTATTCTAGTCATTGTCAAAAGCAGCATAATAGACCATTGTGTCACCTCACCCAATGACCTGTGTGCCGTATGGGACCTGTCCATGGTGCTGAAATACGGGACCCAGTCCTACCTGTCAACTACATTTTCAGATTACTCTTGTATAGCAGCCATTTTGGCAGTAGTCAATAGTTACTAAACACTGTTATAAAATCCTTAACTCCACATAAGCCCTATTTTATACTTTGTCATATGATGGTGTCACACAGTGAAAATAGCCAATCTACAAGCTCACTACACCTCGTGATGCTCTGAGTTTTGGAGCTGTTAAAATATGTTGTTAATATCTTGTTTTACTAAAAACAGTAACTCTATATTACATGATTCAATGTATAACACTGTAGCATGGAGTCATGAAAGCATTCACAAGCCTGTTGGATACATTTGAATGAAATACTGAGTTTAACCCTTAAAAAATGGGAAAGCACCTGTCATTTTTTATTTTAGCATTGGCTATTAAAAAATAGCAGATATACAAGCTCACAGCGCGTCACTTCGTGCCGTACATCTGCTATTTTGGAGGGTTTTTTTTAATCTTGAAAGAACTACTGGTTTAGAAGGCATTTGTAGAATCGGTCTCAGGTCTTAATGGGTTAAACGTTTATTAATGCCTCTTTGTGGGCCCATCAGGAGGAATCGAAGATCGACGTGCTCATCAACAACGCAGGCCTCTACCAGTGTCCTTACTCCAAGACGGAGGAGGGCTTTGAGATGCAGCTGGGCGTCAATCACCTGGGCCACTTCCTCCTCACCCACCTCCTGTTGGACCTCCTGAAGAGCTCCGCCCCCAGCCGCATCGTGGTGGTCTCCTCCAAGCTGTACAAGTACGGACACATCAACTTCGAGGACCTGAACAGCGAAACCAACTATAACAAAGCCTTCTGCTACAGTCAGAGCAAGCTAGCCAACCTGCTGTTCACCCAGGAACTGGCACACCGCCTGGAGGGCTCGCAGGTCACGGTCAATGCTCTCACCCCGGGCATCGTGAGGACCAGGCTGGGCAGGCATGTTCACATCCCTCTGCTGGCCAGGCCCTTGTTTTATTTAGCCTCCCATGCCTTCTTCAAGAGCCCACTGGAGGGGGCCCAGACTCCTCTGTACCTGGCCTGCTCCCCGGAGGTGGAGGGGGTGTCGGGGAAGTGCTTCGCTAACTGTGAGGAGGAGGAGCTGATGGCCAAAGCCACCGATGGACAGTCAGCCAAGAAACTGTGGGACCTGAGCGAGAGAATGGTGGGGCTCGGGACGGGAAATGAGCAGACCGACTGTTGATTGTTTTTGACCGAATACCTCAATATCGATATTGTAGCAAGAATAGCAGATCTATAAGCTCACAACGTGACCTGCTATTTGACAATGTTTGAAAATATAAAAGAGAGCTTAAGTGATCAAACCAAGAAAAGACAACACTTATGCCATATCACGATAGTACAATATCCAAAATCACAGATGATATCCAGTCTAATTTCATGATGTGAGGATATGTATAATATTGATATATTGCCCAGCCTTAGGCTGAAGCATCATAAACTGATGCTGAATTTAATGTGTCCTTTTGGAATAATATGCGTCTTAGACACATATTCCTACCAGCTCCAGGGATACTGTTCCACAGCTAACTCTGTATTTATTATTATTGTTTTCGTTATTTTGGGCTCATTTGCAAGCCTTTATTATTTGACAGCGATAGTGGAGAGAGAGACACGAAAGGGCAGGAGAGAGAGATGGGGAAGGACATGCAGCAAAGTGCCTCAGGCCAGACTTGAACCCGGACCGGCTGTGGAAACAATAGTGTGTCACAGGAAAAATATATATATTTTGTTTGCCAAATGTTAATTAACCAGGGCACACTAGGAGATAGTCTACACTACAGTATGTCTGGGTTTTCAAAACTCAACATGTAAAGGGTCAAGTGTATGAAAAGTGTTTGCAAGTGCAAGTGCAAGTGCTACTGTATTTTTCAAAATTATGAATAAGGCTTAAAGGCCATTTCTGATGGAGAGTGATTGACACGGCTAGTAATTAATTTTTAATGAGAGTCAGGTGATTAGTTGGGACGCGAGGACAAGTTGAAGGGCGGAGAGGCAAGCGGGCTTGGTCCCGTGAAATTCTCGTGCTTGTTTCATGCACATGCCTTCGGGCGTCTAGCTGGATTGTGGTCAGCCTTTTTCCCACACTATGCGTGTGTTTGTGTCTGCAACACCACAATCCTGCTGATCCAAGCGAGAATGCCCCCATCAATCGCCCCCCGTCTGAAACGACCTTAAGTGGTTAAACACTGGTAGTTGACCAAATAACTGCAATGTCTCTGGTTGGATTCCAGCTGGTTACCTTTTTTCTCTCTCTCTTTTGTGTCTTGACTTTCTCTACACTGTCCTATTATCTAAATAAAGCAAAGAATTGTCTAAAACGATCCTTGGTTAACCAAATCAATACTGTTTGCAGCGGGCCAGTAGCTATCTGCAGTGTGGCAACATTTTAAAGGTACATTCTGGCCAAATTCATCCTGAACCTCATTTTCCTCTCTTTTTCAACCATCTCTGACCAAAATCGAATCACAGTTTTCACTTCAGAATGCTGACAATCTTAGTGCAAAACAAATAAGTTAAGTCTATCATTGCATAAGCAATGAAGCTGAAAACCTTAACCTTGCATTAAAACTAAAGCAAGACATGTCTTGAAATATTAGATTAAGATATTGACGCTATCGGGCAAAAACCTTGTCCAATGTATGTCCAAAACCATTACTTTTCAGGAAATGGAAAAAAGAACCTGTGACTTTTAATGTAGTCATTAATAGTCAAAAGCTCTTGTTAATATTTTTCTTTGGTTAAATATTCATAAAACCCACAGACAGAATTAACAACCTTTCAACCTGGCGGCCCTATTTTGTGCAACATTTCAAACATTTTCAAAACCTTTCTGAAATAGCCAAAATAGCCAATCTACATCCGCAATGCATGACGCATATACTCATACGGTGAAGTACAATATTGATTTACAACACCATAAAAAAAGCAAAAAGTAGAAATATGGAGAATATGGTTTCTGCCCAGCAGTGACACTATATATACTGTACCATTGCAGAACGCGCATGAAATGAATGCAGTCCAACAACCATACCGCTGTATAATGTAGGAAAGTATAAAGATTACATACGTATAGGGACACTGTATTGGCAGATGCTCATCAGGTTGGTTGGGACATCCCTCGTCACAAGTACCCTGATGGAGTGTATGAAAAGGAATCCTACATAATACTGAAACTGTCGGGGGGTTTTTACCATTATTTGTAAAAATGTTGACATAATGTATAAAAACTTAGATACGATTTAAGTTTCTATTTGAGAACATTTAACTTAGAAGCAAATAAGTAAAATGTTCCCTCTTCTCTTTGTGCGTTTGATGTGTAAAGTAAGTAGGCTATACATTAAACTTCAATATATGAAAAGAACATTTAACTTTAATTTTACAATCAACAAGTAAATATTAAATACACACAAACTGAATCAACTTTTATTTACCCACTTAAGCCCTATTCAAACATTTTAGAAAACCTTTTCATCTATAATGACATGCCCAAAATAGGGGAATAGTGATTAGAAATTGGGACACATTGGCTGCATAATCAAACTATGGCCGATTATATCGGCCAGCCAGACCGACACATTGGTCTGGCTCTAGTTTACATACATGAATTCCATGTGGTCTCTTTACTGCTTTTGCTGTGAACATCCTCTTTAAGCAGCATGAAAAGTGTATCTAGTTCAGGAGCTTGTGTTTGAACGCCTGGCTTGTACATAATTCAGCATGTCGCCTACTGTATTCCTGCAGTGTAAAAAGGAACGAGGGATTGAATAAACCAGTTCCCTCTTCTCTTTATGCGTTTGAAGTGTAAATGACTTGTGCTGTGTCTGGGAACACAGGAATAATAAGGTCCACAATGCAGATCAGTGAGATGATGATGCTGTGCTCTGCTTCCCTCCTCTGGTTACAGGCAGCTTGAATGGCGTTAAAAGTCGGGGCAGAAACCTTGTATCTCCACGTTTCAACTTTGCATGTTATTTCTTTTCCGTTTAATTGTAATGCCCTTCTTCATCACACTTAGTAGTGAAAATTGCAGATCCACAAGCTCAGAACATGTTGCACGTTGTGAGCTTGTAGATCGGCTATTTTTTGCCATGAAGTGGTTTAGTGTGTCTGTGGGATTTATAAATATTTCACCAATGTAAAGTCTGAACAAGACTGTGTGACTAAATAATAACCATATTGGATCCATTGGAACACAGGTTTATTTTTCCATGTCCTGAAAGTAACAGTTTTGGACATACAAGGTTTTTAAACCGGCAGCAACGTCAGAAAACATGCTCTCAAGTCGACAGCGTGGGAGGACAGCAGCCGTGGCAGTCATTTCAATGTGAGAGATGCATAATGTAGCATACAAGAGGTATATATAGTACCTTTATTAGAAGGATAAACCCCTTGAGATGCATCATCTCATTTTCGAGGGGGTCCTTAAGGTAATACTGAAGGATGTCTGATGGTGGATTTTACTACCAGGGGACGTTTGATGATACTCTTGCAGAATCTACTGTTTCAAATTCAAGAATAATATTAAATGTTTATGGCTTTGGGGCGTCCTTGAAGAATTTCTATAATGCATTATAGATCTACTTATAAATATAATATAGTTTTAATCTGCATTATAACCGTGATTGTAATGCATGATAAAAATGTTATACACTATGATCCTTGCAAAAAAGGGTCAGTGAGTGTCCAGCAATTGAAGTATTATAATACAATACATGACCTCATACAGTAAGTCATTATAATATGCTTTATAACAGTGGATCTCTAACATTTTCATATCAAGGACCCCCAAATTGACATATACTGTATTTGGCCACGGACCCCCATTTCAAAAGATTTTGTGGGACCCCATAAGAAAAGATGTATCTTTTCACAATGTTGTGAGCTTGTATATCAGCTATTTTCTTAAAGCCAAAACATTAAATTGGACTCCAGTGTTTAAACTGTTCCTCATTTTGCTGGGGACCCACTGGAACCCGACTTTAAGAACCACAGCTTTATAATGTGTTATGGTTATTGTCATAACGCATTATGAACATGTATGAGTGCTTAGAACTGTAATGATAAAGTGTTAAGCAGATTATAATACTTTATAATTATGTTTATAATGTATTAGGCATGGGGTAAAAGTATTACCGAAAAATGTTTGCCTGCTAACCCATTTCTCTGACTTCTCTGACTCCTTGAAAAACAGATCATAGTGAATCAGTGGGCCAAAATGTACATTCCATGTATTTAAGGTACAAAGTGTGACTCATGGATTTAGAACAAAAAAAGGATACTGGAAAGCTACTGAGCAGAGGCAACTGCATTCTGTACTATGATATTCAGTGAGGACCATACACTCAGACACTGACATTCACTACCTCAATTTGATAGACACACACACACGCACGTGCACGCACGCACGCGAGGCGCACAGCCGCACAGCCGCACATGCACGCGCGCGCGCGCACACACACACACACACACACACACACACACACACACACACACACACACACACACACACACACACACACACACACAGTACACTGAAACTCACTCACTCACTCATCCCATGGCCTAGGGGGCCGTAGGGGTGTCATGGTGGATACTTGGGCAGTCAGGGATCTCCAGCGCTCACGATCTTCTGCTGAAACACAATTATCTATTTAGGCATTTAACAGATGATCTTATCCAGAGTGATTAACAAAGTACAAGGTCAAATCAAGTGCCATGAACATTTTGTCAAAACCACAGTGAAGAGGTAAAGGAATTATCAGGCTGGGATATGTTACAAAGTTAACTAAAATAAAATAAATAACGTGCACATGGCTTGGACAAATGCATCATTTGTGCTTTATTATTGGAACAAAACAGAAGAAATATAGAAACATGCACCGTTGTCATAGAAACAGGGTTGCAGCGGCTTTATGGGGTGTGTGGGGCATCCAAATTTGAGGTAGAATGGGGCAGGAAAACCTCTCCATGGAATATAGAGCAAAAAATAACCAAACATCAACTGGTAAGACAAATGATTACATTTCAAAAGGATTCCATCAAGTAACAAAACAGTACATCCATCAATAGTTTCAAATTCAACTGAAGGAAGAAAACAATAAGATAATAAGTCTGACTGTCAGTGTTAAAGGACCAATTTGTTATACAACGTCCTCCCCTGTTAAACATTCATACTTCATATTCCTTCAGTTTATCTGGGCATCAAGTTGCCATTACAAACACTGGTCTGGGTGTGGTCACATTATGTCTGATTGGCAGTTGCATTTAAATGTACTGTACTGTATATACCCGTACACAGTAAAATCTTCAGTGTTGATTTATCCATTTGTACACTATCTGAGTTACAAACTGAGTTAAACTAACACTGAGGATTTTACTGTGTACTGTACACGTTTCTAGTATAATAGCAAAACTGCATTTACTTGATTGTTTTTTACGTTTTCTTGCCAACAGCTACATACAAAATATATCACTAAATTTGTATAGTTATAAGTATATACTATATATATATTTATACATTTGAATAGGGGCCTTAAATACATACAGTACACGTTCTTACAAACTTGCAACACTCCTTGAGCTGTAGTCATCTCCAAGAACTTAAATTCTGTGCTCACAACTTGCTTGTTCCGCCACTGCTGTGACGGAAACGGCAGGTGTCCAGCGGCTATCGTCCGACGGCTAGTGTCCAACGGCTAGCGTCCGAGGGCTAGTGTCCAGCGGCTAGCGTCTGCTGCCATACAATCTAAGCCTTAGTATGCTCAGCAATAAATACATGCTCATGATACTCTATATTACTGTGATTGTAATTCCTGGCACCTGCGTACTACTAAAACCATTTCATAATGATGCTATTAGAAGTTGTAGCTGTAATTACCGGGGGCTTTCAACCCCCCCATGAAAGAACATACCTGGTTGCCAAGTCTCTTAGTTCAGAAGTGTCCCGTATAGCTGGGCCTTGGTCAGACTGTCCTTCCTGGATAGACCAAGGGAGCCAAACATCTGTTGGTTGTAGGGCGGAGGAGGGGGGGGTGGTGGTGGTGGAGGTGGTGGTTGCGGGGGCAGGCTGTGCATCTCACCTTGGTAGTGCTGTAGGTCTGCGGCCATCTCCAGGGCCCTCTCGTTCAGGGACTCGCTGGAGCTGTCGGGGCTGCCGTCCATGTACTCCTTGCCCTGGCACCCTGCTGCCACGTCACCCTCCCTGTCCTTAGAGCTCCCTGAGTGGTAGAGGCTGGGCTCTGACTCCTGGCTGTCCTCCTTGGCTGCGTACAGGTGTGCCGGGCTGTGGGCCTGCCGCAGCCCAGGGCTGCATTCGGGGCTCGGAACCGAGGCCCCCCACGCCGCCGGGTCCATGACGCCCACCCCGTGGTGGTAATAGTCGCCGGCCCCTTCCTGGAAGCTGCTGTAAAGCGGGCCGAGGCGGATCTTGGCCGGTCGGACAGAGAAGTGCTGCTCTGAGCAGCTGTACGGCGAAGCCCGTCCGGGGCTGCGGTACGCCAGGGCGCTCAGGTCGTCCACGCTGAGCTGTCTCCACCGGCCGATCAGCTCCTCCTCCTCCGGGGCCAGCGTGCTGCCCCGCCGACTGTCTCCGTAAGCGACACTGGGGGAAGAGGATGGAGGAAGAGGCTCATAAGGCTCACTGAAGCAGGACGACATGGTGCGGCTGTAAACAGGCGAGCTGCCGTTCTGGTGGTGGATGGGCTCTGACTGCTGGAAGGGGTGGGCGTTGGCGAAGCCCCTTGGACTGTCGCTCTCCCAGGACGCGTTGCTCTTCCTCTCGTAGTCCCCCGCGTCCCTCCACTCCATGTAGAGGGAGTGGTGGTGTGGAGAGGATGCTGTGCTGCTGGGTGGCCCATTGCCCTTGTCCTCAGACCCCCCTCCACTGAAGCTGGAGTAGGAGCTGGAACCGGCCCCCAGGGTGGCGTGGAACTTCGCAAAGTGCTCCTGGGAGAAGCCGGGCGCGATACCCACGGAGCCCTCCTCCGGGTTGCTGTCGGTGGAGATCTGCGGACCGTACAGCTGCTGCCTCAGGCCGTGGACGTCCATGCTGGTCCGGCGTTCGCGGCGGCGGTCGTCGGGGCAGTACAGGGCAGTGTCGCTGCTGTACAGGTCAGATTTGTAGGTGGCCCGCAGGGTGCCCAAACGCTCGCCCCCAGCCATGCTATCCAGGAGGAAGCCCAGGTCTGGGGTCTGGGGGCTCGGCGAACGGGATGCCTGGCTGCTGCTGCAGGCCTCATCCGGTTTCTCAAGGGCTTTGGCGATGACAGACGCAGGGACAGAGTCGGGGTAGGAGGTGTGGCAGAGGGGCGACTCCTCCATGTGTAGCTCCATCACTCGCTGCTGAAAGTCAGCAGGCAGCTGAATGAGACAAGGACAGAGGGAAGGGAACATAAGTAAATAAAAATACAGCATACAGTAGATAGATACACAGTAAGTAAGTAAAAAAAGAAAGAAATACAATAGACAAAGAAAAAGCGTGCTTAGGGGTTTGTGGGTGTGTGAGTGGGAGAGTGTGGATTGTTAGGTTTGGTTCATCAAACATGTCCTAAGCCTATAAATGTAAATGATTTAGAGAAGTAGATTGAGCCGCAAACATATTGTTCCATTTAACCAAATTAACCCCAGCATTCGGTTGATAATGTATTCTCCCTTTATGTTCTTTGTAATTTTTTTCCTGTATTTTGTACCTTGTTTTTTTAGGATGTACAGTAGGATGTGTTGAATCTCTTTGTTTGGATAGGAGTGACATTGTGCTACTGTAGGTATTCTTAGCATTTCTCCACCGAAAAAACGGTATCTGCCTCTCCATAGCAACAAGTATTAATCCAACTGCAGCATATCGCCAACAGGATTCTAGTCTATTGTTGCTAATTGGCAATGGGAAGCAAGCTACTGTAATTATAGCTTTGTAGAGGCAATACTGAATATTTTCAAGTGCTCTCCTCACAAGAAGTGTGTTATTACAACTTTGCCCAAAATAAATGCCACTTAGTTACTGTCCAGCGCAACATTTTCAGCACGGCCGTTTTGAGCGAGAACTGTTATGAGATATTCAAGCTCATCATTATTATGTACCCTGTCAATACTGGTTTTGCAGCAAAACAAATGACTAATGCATCTCAGTAGGCGCTGAAGTGCCACTGCACTTATCAGAATGCAGCAGCTTTGTTCATCAATAAGCTTTCAATTATCTTCTGCACACATGACACGAATGACAGACTGCTGGACATACAGTGACTGTATAGTATATATAGCCCCTTGCACCCAAATGTTGTTGGCAGTGAGCCTGCATAGTCAGCTATCTGTTTTTAAATAGGGTGTGTATGTGTGTAAGGTGGGGGGTCAGGCACAGGAGATTTTATGCAACGTATGCATCATGTTTGCATTGATATTTCCATTCATCCATAAGGGCAAAGCATGGGCATGCATTCCTTAACCAGACTTGGACATTTGCCATGTGGATGAGGCAGAAGGCCCGGGGCTGATCCAGCGGAAATCAGCGCCAACAAACCCTGGCACAAACATTCTCATCAATACCTGCGTGCATTTTGCTCCACGTGCAACAATCACAGGACAACATGGCTGGTCTGTGGTCCACTAAGTAACCCAGGGGTTCCCAAACTTTTCCATGCCAAGGACCCCAAAATAGCCTCTGATTGCAACCGGCATATTATGAAATAGCTATATAAAAAAATGCTATTTGTGAAAATTTGGAAGATGACATGCTCAAATATTGAATAGATCTTTTAATATAGTGTACAGGTATACCTGTATATATGTTTTTATGATTATTTTTGGCCCCACTTTGAAAACCTGTACGCTAACCAATCTGTCTTTTCCTCCCATATGCCTCCCTTTCACACCCTACTATTAAGTACATCCTGCGGTAGTACATGCTTTATCACTGTCAAACAATTACCTGATTACTAATCCATCAGCAGCGTAATTACTGTCTGACATGGGCTGCATGGGGAGCAGTGCCAGGTGCACCACTACACTAACTATACAGCACCTACTTGGTTTATAACCCTGTCTCCTTGATGTGCTGACGGGCATCAACAGGGAATTCAATGTTCTTTTTCAATCCAGGCCCACCTCTCAGTCTAAGCTCCAGCCGAGCAGCTTTTATAGGGCTCAAACTGAAGTACTTTTTTGATTGTTTTGTTTTATTTGCTCCATCAAAAGTCTCAGTAAACACCTTCCCTGTTAAAAATTCACTAAGGCCTGGATCTCTGCTTTGATTAATTAAGGTTTTAGTACTACACTGCCTGGCTGAAACCACTGTGAAGAAGTGTACAGAAAGACATATTCATCATCTGAAGTCATTATGTTGTATGTCTCTGGATGTAAATCGTCTTAAAACAAGTAAAATAACTTAATACTCCCTGGGGCGAGATCATTTCACTTGCTTTCCCTGCGGTTTCACTTGTTTCAGGGAATTTTATAATGGTACTGTATATAATAACATCATAGATCACCCTGCCGGTTTTAAGATAATTTCAGTTGATTCAAGAACAAGTCGAGTTTCATTGGAATCAACTTAGGTGCCTCATATCATGTATGTATATTATAATTTATGTACAGTATGTAGGCATGCTTGTTTTTCCATTTCTTTAACCATGTCACTTCTACTATGCATATGAAACTGTGATTTTGGTCTGCTGCTATTTTTATACGCTGGATATGTTTTCCAAGAATGTCTGCCTACGGCAATGTAATTTATCCGTTGCTATTTTTTAATCATGCACCTTATATAATTTATATTGGACTTTGTATATTTGATTTGACTGTGCCTTCCTGTTCTGTGTTCCTTTCTTCTCTATTCTCTTTCCCTAATCCCTGTTCTAACAACAAAAAAACAAAAAATCACCCACTCTTTTACACATATAATGGTGTGATGTACAACAAAAATAATTCAAATTCTTCTGATTCATGGAGGATAATCTAAAGCTGCAATCCGGAACGTTTTACTTACTGTAGTGTACGTACAATATAACTAGCACATCTGCAGTGGTTTGAGGTTGTCTCCCTACTCCTCCATTGAGAAATGTAGACCCCCTTACTGGTTGACAAGTAGTACTGCCTGAGGCTCTTAAGCACAATATCTCCCCTAGTCTTACGTACTGCAGCTTTAATCACTTAAGCCCTATATAATTCACTGCATGACAAATACATTTTTTTGAAAATCTGGAAAACCTTAAAAAATTGCCCAAATTAGGGTGTGTGTGTGTGTGTGTGTGTGTGTGTGTGTGTGTGTGTGTGTGTGTGTGTGTGTGTGTTGAGGGCTTGACCTCAGACAGCTGGGTCCTGTAGAATGACTTGTTGCCCTGGAGAAGCTGGGCTGCCAGGTTGCAGTCCTTCCTGTACAGATCCTATGGAGACACAGCCAGCAACAGGTCAGACCTGAGCATCAAACCTGAGAGAGGCTAATGTCACAACTGTAAAAGATACTACAAGACATGTTGTTAGCTTGTAGATTGGCTATTTTTGACAACTGTTCGCCAATTACAGCATGATCAGAATGGGACACTAAGGTTCATGTGGTTAAAGGTACAGTAGGGTAAGTTATTTTCTTTGGTTAAAATTAGTGTTAAATAGCTCTATTCTCTGATAGTACTCATTGCTATAGACTAGAGAGTGTTTGTTCAGTACCAGGACTCTCCATGTCTCTCCAGCTCTTTATTAAACAGAAAATGCATTTTCAGGTCGGGATACCAATTTTATCCAATCAGGATAGAGAACTCAGGATACAGATTAAACAAGTGACATTAGAAGTGATGACACAAATAAATGAGCAGACAAAACTGGAACATTATAAAAATGAAGCTGATAAATGGGTACTCTCTCCTGATTGGCTGACATTTTGTCACCTAACTGAAAATGTATTTTCTGTTTATTAAAGAGCTGGAGAGACGGGGAGACTCCTGTTACTTAACAAACACTATATAGCAATGATTACTATCACAATATAGTGCTTTAACCTTTAAAAATAGTAGATCTACAAGCTCACAACACATTCGTGGTGTGACGCATTGTGAGCTGTCACGCTATCATGCTATTTTCTGGTGACACCGCAGTATAAGTGGTTAAATGTCTTGTTCAGGGACACTGGCATGAAGCCTGGAGGAGCCAAGTATAGAACCGCTGACCTTCTGAACACCCGGCGGAGTTCTGTCTCCTGAGCCTCGTTCGCCCAGAAGGAAAGGAACACAGTGATTAGTGAGATCAGGGAAAAGCTCAAAGTGTTCACGGAAGCCACTCACATTGTCCTCCTGTAGTTTCTCGATGGTGAGCTTTGCCTCCATCAGATGGTTGTTGAGAACTATGATCTCTCTGCTCAGAGCTCGCTTCTCGTCATCATGGTGCTGGGACTGAGGACAACAATGGTGAATAATTAAGAAACGTAAAAAAAGAAAAAGACACCCAAAAACGTACTTATACAGAGTACGCCTTATCCATCCTACCATCGGAGACATTGGAAATAGCAAGAACAAACTATCTCAAGCCATGTAAATGTAAAATGTCAGATTTATGTATATGGATATGACAGTATATGAGTCTGATGTACGCTCAGACTGAGACCTGAGGTAATTTTAAACCTCGAAAGCAGGATGGTAAAAGAAAAACGAATAATTCTAGGGATCTGATGAACTCTATGTGTGCAACACTTTACTCTTTAGAGTTTATTGTACCTCCAGCATTTGCGGCAGAGTTCAGCTGGGGTGAGCGTTTGTCACATACCGTCAGTATTATCGGCGAGTTCATCTGTAATATAATCAAATTCTATGCAGGTCACGAGGGACTGAGGGGTTAGACGAGGTTGTGGTGCCTCCGTAGGTAAGTGTCTTCATGATTAAGCTGACACAGGAATATGTGAGATGAATCAGTACCTAATGAGGATGCTGAGATTGCTTCGCAAGAGAGAGTCGCTAACTACATGAACCCTAACTAACGTCCCTATTCTGGGCATGTAATAATAGGTGAACATTCTGCAAAGTAGCAGGTCTACAAGCGTAGAGGAAAACAAGAAGGGGCCCAAGTATAGACCCCTTTCGGGACCCAGGGGTATAATTAAGGTCTAAAAATAGAATGGACAAACAAACAAAAGAACCACGCAACACATCGATAACAATTCATCTTTCTTTCACAAACAAGGGCGGGTGACCTCAGGTTACGGACAATCTGCGTTGATATCTTCATCTCAGGATGACAACTGCGACGTGATCATTATCTCGTGCTTTAAAAAACCGAGTCAAGCCGGTGAATACATTCAGCTGCCTATTCAGCGCCAGAGACACATGATGGTCATAGAAAGCTGGTTAATTGGATCTTTTCTACCGTGGGGGGGGGGGAGTGGTGGTTGACAAACGGAGTGAGCTGGAGGAACAATGGCCTTGCTATCACTCCACCACGGGAAGGAGGACAGCCAATCTTAATAAGCCGTAATTAATGTCAGTGGTACCAACAGCGGGGGCATTCATATTGAAATCAGCTCTCGTAGGCCTCTAAACATCACAGCTCGCTCATGGATGTGCTTTCCTTTCCGCCCTGTGTGTACAGAGACACACACACATAAATACAAACACACACACACACACACACACACACACACATACACACACACAGTTGAGTTCTTCTTGCAGATACACACATGCTTGACCAAAGTCATTCACTCAGTGTTATTTTGGGTTGAATTTGACATTCTCAGAGTTCAATTTATAGTTCAATTGGCACTGAGGATTTTACAATGCATATACTGTAGCTCAACAGTCACTTACATTTCGGTGTATCTTTTCCTCCAGATCTTGGTTGATCCTCTGCAGTGCAGAATACCCGCTTTGTATTCTAAGGCATACAGAACACAACGTTACGTATTATACCACTCCGTGTGGATACACCAATAACGGAGGACTTCCCAACACAGAAAATACACATTCATCGTGTTAACCACTTAAGCCCTATATACAGTATACATGTCGAAAGACAAATAGCAAAAATAGCCAATCTACACAGAGATTGTCGAGATTGTGTTACTACACTGCACTACAACTACACTGCTCCTCTGACTTAGTGAGAGCTAAACAGGGGGAACATTCACCCCTTCTCCACCAGAATCGTACAGCTTTTTGTTCATAAAGCTATCACAACATTTTTCCATTTTACTTCCAACTTAGTCGTTATGCCAATTCCCCCATGTGTATCCCTGCCACTGCCAGCCCCTGCTGTTGGTCTTGGGGAAGGTGTAGAGTAGACAACCCCATGTCTCCTCTGATACACATGGGGTCTCCCGCTGCTTCTTTTCACCTGACACTGGCGTTTCACAACTCATGCAGAGGAATAAGCTATGCTTCCCAGTTCCAATCCCTGCTGAACAGGCGCCCTGACCCAAAATGTAGGCGTCACTAGTGCAGTGACGGGGAACACCTCCCCTACTGACTTCCAATCCGCAAACACAGGCAATTGTGGGAGTGCCCAGTCAAGCTGGCACCATGGAGGAATCGAACCCCCAGTCGCACACGATGGTGGGCAGGAACTATGCTACTGTGCCATCTGGACGCCCATAAAGCTGTCAAAGCTTGCCCAGCAGTAGTGTTCAAGTGATGTTGAACTTTGGTAGAACCCTGGGTTGTGTGCTGTTACCTGGGAATGATAGAAGTCTGAATATTGTCAGTCACCTTCATCTGTTGCTTCTGTGCTCTGGGAACCATAGGTAGCCATTCCATTCACTCTCACTGCATGGCGAAACAGGTCTCAAAATAGCACTTTTAGCACATAGACAAACACAAACATTTAAAAACTATATATTCTTTATTATTTGTATTTGTTTATTTTGGGGGAAAGTGAAATGGCTATATTCATATCACATTACCCTTGATGTAAATTCTCTCCTGCCACAGAAATTGATAGCTTACCAATATCGGTGTAACATGAGCAGCAACAACAGTTTGATTCGTATTAGTTTACATAATAAGAGTGTGATTTTCAGATGTGTTTGATTTTTATGTAATGAGAGAAAATGGAATGACTATTTCCAGTTTCTCATTCACAGAGCACAGAAACTCCATTGTGTGTCCCGGCCAAAGACTCTTTTATTCGCTATCCTTTGAATCCCCCTGATTTTGCAGACTTGTATTGTTTGTTTTTACTTATGATTGTTTTTTGTATTTGTATTGTTTCTATTGCTTATTTTTTATTTGTGAATTTGAGCTGTAATAGGCTAACCCTATGTCCTCACAACTAACCCTAACCCGGTACAGACATGGGTTTGGTCTGTACATTACAACCGGGCGTTGTGAAAATAGCAAAAATAGCAGCTCTACAAGCTCACAACATGTCGCAATGCGATGCATTACAACCCAAGGTTCAACCAAAGTTCCACATTGCTTTAACCACATGAACACTAGCGTTAGCGTCCCTATTCTGGGCATGTCATAATAGGCAAAAATAGATAAACATTTCACAGAACAAGAATGTTGTGAACTTGTAGATGAGATAATTTAGCTATTTGACGTATAACAAAGTGTATAGGTAAGTGGTGAAACTTTTTGTCCTGTGTGCACTTGGTTATCCATAGTGCCCTGGCTTGCGTGTCACCAGTGTTAGGTGATTTGTTGGGTGAGTGTTAGTTGTCGAGGGTCAAGCCACTCCACTGTACCTGCGCAGTTTGTCAGTGAACTTGTCCAGCTCCTCCTGGGCACGGCGAAGCTCCGTCTCCAGGTACTGACGCGTGGACGCAAACTCGCTCTCCAGCAACTCCAGCTTGTGCGTGGTGTAGGACAGACGCTTCCGCAAGTCCTCTTTGTGCTCATGCAGTGAGCTGCACGTACATACACACACGCACGCACACGCACACACACACACACACACACACACACACACACACACACACACACACACACACACACACACACACACACACACACACACACACACACACACACACACACACACACACACACACAGGAGGATGATTACCTTGTATGCAAGAGCCACAAAGCTTTTTGATAATCATGCAGAAGCAATGAGGACGTCATATGAGGGTGATGATCAAGGAAAAGAATGTGTGACCAAAATGCTTTAGGTGAAGAAAACATAAAACACAGGACCCTAATGATGAATTCAGGCAGGGTTGGGTATGTAATTTACAGCACGGCAAAGTCTTTTTCTGCAATAAAGCCTTTCACCCCATCACAGAGGCCCGATCGTCAACGAGATCCGTCCTGCTGACACCCGCAGGCATGACTTAATCTGTGATGAAATATGAGCCCAATAAACTCTAATCCATCACGGGAATAGACTCCGAAGGCTCAGAATCACGGGGGCAGCGCCACCCTGGCGTGTAATTCAACGAGACGGCTATTTATGGAGCGGCCTGCATTACCTGTGCCCCCAGATCTAATAAAAGGGCAAGTGTGGGCGGCGAAAAGGAAGGAAATGTCTGTTGGCCGTGATGGATCTACGTGTCCGCGGGGCCGGTTAATGGAGTCCGTATTGACGGACAGACAGAGGAAGGAGGGTAATGGCTCTATCTGTGGCCGGAAAACAGATAGCGGGGAAGAGCAGGATGGAGATGTGATCATGTCGCTCTCTACTCTCCCTCCATCCCCTCCCTTCCCATTGTCTCTATCAATTTTCCTTTTTAACAACATTGTGTGTGTGTGTGTGTGTGTGTGTGGGGGGGGGGTGAGAGGGGGGTGGCAGAGAAGAGACAAAAACCAGGGCAAAGCCTCAGAGCGCTTTAATCACTTAATACCCTATTTTATACTTTCGGATATTCGAAAATAGCTCTGAGCTTGTAGACCGGCTACTTTCGAAAGATTTGAACACAGGATCTAGAAAAATCTTGATTTTTTAAAATTTTGCCTATAACAACATGCCGAAAATAGGGACGCAAGGGTTAAAGTGGTCAACGTGCCTGTGTGGAAGTGTCATCCAGGTTTTTCCGTGTCAAATGATTTGCATCCTGTGGCCTACTCTTTCTCTTGCAGGCCTAATCGGGGCAATTCAGTGACTCTTTATTGGACCTTATATTTGTAGCATAACCTAACCATTAAATGAATAACTAATTGTAGCAATGCACCGCTTTGGTGATTAATTTTGTACAGTCATACTGTAGCAACAAAGCCTCTTATAATTAAACAGATTCACAGACAAGACAGCCAGTACCCTAAATTGAACACTGAATAAGGCCTTGCTTATACTCAATTCCAAAATAAGGGGATAATGCCATTATGTAAATTTTAATCACTTTTTTCCCTACACAAAAGCCACGAGGAGCTGCAAAACCAGCAACTTTTATCGACGGCTAAAACGGTGTCGATGCAGGAATAACACCTGACAAGTGAATGTTTCAACGAACATTATTAACCACACAAATCCTAGTGTCCCTATTCTGAGCACGTCATAATAGGCGAACATTCAACGAAAACAGGTGGGGAAAAAATAGGCAGGTTACAAGCTTGTAGATTGTTTCTATTTGACAAACAATAAAGTATAGGATTTAAGTGGTTATTGAGTGACAGAGGATGAGTTTAAAATACGACCAGGGATGGGGAGAAAAACAAGAAAAGAAAAATAGTGCTCTACTTGCCGCTGAGTCACACATAATGAGCACTTTCATTCCAGCACTGATGAGAGGAGATGAAGAGGGTGGATGACTTGTTTGGTGGAGTGTTCTGGGGTCTGAGGCTGCCCCCAGCACCCCTCGACATGCGTGATTTCACAGGTGAGTGCAGAGCAGACACCTAGTGGGCGGACTGGAGGATGGAGGGGACGGACTAATGGACGAACGGATGGCTGGACGGATGGAGGTGACTGCTCCGGAGGATATTCGCCCTTACCTCTTTTTCTGGTGCTTGCCGCCATTTCTGGGAACTTTCAAGGCAGTTTTGCCAATATATATCTTTTTCATGGTGTGTCTGTGTTGGCCGCCTCTCATGTGTTTGTAATAATTGTTCGCCACGAGGAGCCGACACGCGTGTTAAGTTTATCCAGTAGGAGGTTGGGGCAGAGAAGCGGGTCGGCTAAGTTTGGCCTGCCGAGAGAATGAGCTCTGTGCCTGTGTTGACCCTGTCAAACAGAGCAGACAGACAGGTTGGGGACAGTTAGGATGAACAAACCTCGATGGCAATTTCTCCCCTCCCGCTCGCACAAACACTTATAACCCTTACAGACCAAACCCATTCATGTATGTGTTCTCACAAATGGATATATCCGCCCAGTCCAAATGACAACCGTTTGACAGGGCTAATAACACTGTCCCCTGAAAGAGCCACTTATTCGTGCAAATATAAATTCCATTCCATCCCCGCGTCTCTATGGAGTCGGCTAGCACAGATTGCCACCGTCAACTGGCAGACAAATTGTGCGGGTGATACGATGAGACAGCTGGCAACTGGATCAAAGCTCCACTAGCCTTCTGATCTGAACCCTGGACGGGCAAATCAGAGGGACAGTGTATGCACGACACCAAGGGGTCAATGACGTGCAGCTGGGCCACGGGGGCCAGGCGTTTTGCTTTGGGACATGTTACTGTTAATATAGCCATGCAGGCACACACTCGCACAGATATGCACATGCACACACCAACGGAAGCATGTCTGTGTAGAAAAGAACAGCAGCTAAACAGAAACGTGAAACCACAGACAGCAGGCAAATCCGATTTGTTTCTCAACAACTATCTTAAGACTGACTTTCCCCGCTGTTATTTGCAAGAGATTAAATTTCTTTAGTGTATTTTCAGACATTGTCGACCTCTGCATTCATTGGTTGGTTGCTGTGGAAATGAAGTAACGACATGGGTATGAGTAATGTTTAATTTATACTGAGTCGTACGATGGTGTTACCTGCTGAAAATGGCCGATCC
>NC_139953.1:32694273-32699273 GCF_963454915.1 Gymnoscopelus microlampas
TTTCATTTCCACCTAATGTTTCACATAATATGTAAAACATGTGTGGAAATTAATTTGTGCAGGTAATAAATTATGTTATGTTTGAAATTTTTAACTTTATTGATTAATAACGGAATTTATAACTAAAGTCAATTGGGCCCAGATCGGGTTGAAACCATGCAATTGACATCACAGGGTGGCCACCTGAAGTCTGATTGATTCATTGGTTGATTGAATACTTTATTAGTCAGAAATATAAACAGCACGTGGTATAGTCAGACATTAAGGCTAAAAGGATAAGACAAAAAATGTATTTCAATTCATCAACATAGCATAAGAATTGTATATGTTATTATTAAAATATTATTTATTATTTTTGGGGGCTTTTTGGCCTTACGGTAGAGACAGACAGGAAACAGGGAGAGAGAGATGGGGAGAGACTTGCAGCAAAGATTGTCGGGAACGGGACTCGAACCCGCGATGCACTGTGTCTGGCTATATTGAAGCCTAGGTGCCCGGCCCAGCAGTCCGGGCCGGCCTGGGACTTTCTGATGGAGAGGCCCTTTAACCCATTAAGACCTGAGGCCGATTCTACAAATGCCTTCTATATATATATATATATATATATATATATATATATATATATATATATATATATATATATATATATATATATATATATATATATATATATATATATATATATATATATATATATATATATATATATATATATATATATATATATATATATATATATATATATATATATATATATATACTGAATATGGCCGCAGACCCCCCAACCGAAAATGTTTTGTGCCAGGGACCCCCAGAAGAGAAAACATTTTTTTTCAAACATTTTCTATATTTTTTGCTGATACTAACTGACGAATGGTGACAGTAATTTCTCTAAAGGTCTAAACAATTTAGGATGTCTCATTTCACCACTGTACTGAATCAAAACAAGACCAGGCAAGAATAGATGACGTCTACACTATATTGCCAACTAGGCTACTGCTTGCTAACTTCTGTACCAAAATGTGAACTATTGTTTTTACAACAGAAGAAGAAGACAGTGCTGCATTCATTAATGGCTAACAACACAACACGTGGTCTTAGTGTTCAGGAAACAAAGTCCCAAATTCCTGCTTTATCTAACCCAGTGGTACAGACAAAAATCACCAGGGCAAAGGCAGTGAACAGAGCAGTAAAATCACATACACAATAACATATATACTCAGATACAGATATTTATGTTTTCTCTCTCACGTTTTCTTTCTTTTGGACTTTTCTTTCTTTCTTATTATAATGTTTTGCTAAAAACGAAAAGTAAAACTGAGCCTGTGAGCCAATCTCAGCAACAATTTGGACAAAACCAAAGTTGGAGTAGATTGATCCATTCCATTCACAGTCAGGCAGGCAAGCAGGCAGTGGCTGCTCTCTGTCTGATTTATACTTCGTCATAAGACGGTGTTACGCTGTGAACATAGCAAACATACAAGCCCACAACGCGTAGCGGACGTGATGCGTTGTGGTCTTGTAGATCTGCAGTTATGTTGGCCACGCAACACCGCCGTACAACGAAGTATAAACATGCGCAGCAGTGTCGACTCAAGCAATAATCTGACTGACTGCCGGCCGTGTGTGAGGCACAAATTGGTCCATGCCACAATATTGTTGCTTTGTTGACACCATACCCAATAGTATTATCTTGTTCTGTATTTTTGTCAGATGGTTGGATGTTTCCATTCTATGATCATACACCAAGTATACAATGACGTGCGTTCCATGGGCTTTATTATCGAGCTTGCTCATACAGAGTGCTGATACTGAATGACTGAATGAATGAATCGCTTCCTGCTTATAGCAGTGTCCAACAGGTGGCGTAGTGGCACAAGTCATCAACATTTGCTGAACATCATATTGCTCTCTTTTTTTTTTCTTTCTTTAACAATTGTCCAAAACACTGTGCAAACAAAATAAACATTTAGCTTACACGTTAAAGTTGGCTATACTTATTTTGTTTTTTCCAAGTGGTCACCCCGCCCCTGGTGTTGCGTGTGTCTCCCCCTCTTTCTGCTCTATCTCCTTTCCCGCTTCAATAAAAGCAATAAACTGCCTGAAAAACAACAACAAAAACAAATCAAGAAAAAGACACATTAATCATCAATCAAGTTGGAATAAACAGGGTTGCATCTGCAGTGCCTTCGTGGTCATGTGGACCGGGTCTAACCGCTGGTGTCGAGTAGGGCAAAGAGGAAGCGCAGTAATGGCACGAAGATATGTAGATATAGTTAATTACCCCCAGAGGAGCTGTCAGTACCTACAGCATAATGGAGAGGGAGAATAGAATGACATGCTGGGGAGAGAGAGATAGAGGGGGGGGGGGAGAAAGTAAGAGGGAGATAGAAAGAGAGCGAGAGACAGAAAGTAAGAGAGATAAAGAGAGGGAGAGAGAGAGAGGGAGGGAGAGAGAATGACTGCTGGGGACCACAGGGGGCTGAGGGATACACGGTACTAGAATAATTCATTAGCTGCCCAGCACTTCGCCACTCCACAATCCAAACTCAGTTCTTTCAGAGCTTGGCCACAGTTGATGAATTAGTCAAAACTTTCTCACAAATTATTCTCTCTCACCCTGGAAAACATTAACTTTAAAAAAATCACTTTTGGAATGATTCATGATGAGTCATGAAATTTTTACGTAATTTGTCTCAGATGTTTTACAACATTTTCAAATCCGAATTCCCCCCATGACTATAGTCCCCATCACTGCTGACTCGTACTGTTGATCTCAGGGAGGGTGTAATAGACAACCACTTGTCTCCTCTGACACACGTGAAGTCGAAAAACGTCCCAAACGGCTTCCCACACACAAACATGGCAAACTGTGTTCGTTGGAACGCCTGGCCAACCCTGATGCACCATGAGAGGCTTTTGTATTCTAAAACCACCTTGTAGTCATATTTTTATGTGACATCATTCTGTCATTAGACTACGTACGTTTTCAATATTCACAAACAAACGTGTGGGAGGGGGTTCACAAATGTGTGTGGACAATGGACATGTTATCACTTCCAACCTGGCGTTCCCTTTTTCAGCATGCCAATATACTGTAGGCAAATATTGTCCAAAATTGTCCATTTATTAAAAGAATGCAAAAATAGCGAATCTACAAGCTCTCAACGAATCACATTGCAATACATTGTGAGCTTTTATATCTGCTATTTTCGCTATTCATCGTACGACAAAGTATATTATTTTTTTCTAAAGTTGCTTGGTAACCACTTGAGCCATAGTGGTTACCAAGAGACTTTAGAAAAAGTGTTTAGTGCTGCTAATGTGATGAAATGCTCCAATCAACTGCCTACTATGAGGGGATGATTCATTTCCCTTGAATCTTTTCACTACCAGCCAAAGCAACATAAAAAAACTGTAGAACGGACCCATAATAGGCTTTATAGATGTCCTCAGAGGAGGGGGCTTGGAGCAGGCCACGAGGCTGTCCATCTGTGCCCATCTAAAATATACATCGCTACCTCAGGGCCCCAGGGCCTTCTGCATGGGGCACTGGCCAAATAAAATGGCAAAACAAACAGTTGGGATGAGAGTGTGTGTGACAGAGAGACAGAGAGAGAGAGAGAGAGAGAGAGAGAGAGAGAGAGAGAGAGAGAGAGAGAGAGAGGGGCATATTTCAGGACATTTCATCATGCCTCTGAGACTATTAGGTGGCGTGGCGTGGCAGGGCAGAGAGTGAGCGAGGGGCAGATGAGGAGGCTGGGCTACGGTGGGTAGGATGCCAGCGGTCGCGGTAGCGCTACATCGACCAGCAATTCGTCGCTGTCGGGCAGAAACCTCCTATCTCCATATTCTAACTTTTTGTGTTTTTTCCGTATAACAATGCCCTACTTGATCACACTACAGCGTCACACACACGCATCAAAAGCAGCAGATCCACAAGCTCGAAACTCGGCGTGAAGCGATGCGTTTTCAGCTTGTAGATCTGCTACTTTTGCTACTTTCAAATTTGAATCCTGAAAACGAACAGCTTTGGACATATGAGGTTTCCACCCGACAGAGACGAATTCACTCTTGGCTTTCCTATTTGCCACTCTGCTACTGTCTCTCTGTCTCTCTTTCAGGAGAGGAGACGGAGAGGAAACATAGGAGCGGAGGAAGCATATACACACACACACACACACACACACACACACACACACACTTGGCACTGCTGGTATGATTCAATTGGAGCCGTGACACAGGGGTGAGGACAATCGATGGCTTTGTGTTGGAGAAACACCCAGTCGGATTAATTACCCCTCATCGCCTAGTAAATTACTCTTAAACTGTAATCTCAACAGATTATAATAGTACCATAGGTAATCGAACACAAAGAGAGTAGGTCTAATTTATAATCTCTGTGTGGTTTTAATAACGGCTCATTAGTGATGCTATTAACTAAAACGTGTACTATTGTATTGTGGGATGGTACAGAATGGGGGAGGGATATGTACTTTACATTCAGTCTACCACATTCGATTGCTGTTTTAAAGCAGTATTATGTTGTTTTTTTTTGTGTTCGATCCTAGTGTCTGGTTTGACACAACCTTTGACATGATCCTGTTTCTGGTTTAACATAAACTTTGACCTGAAGGTCAAAATCCAATTTCTCCCCTGAGCAAGCAGGCAGGCTCTAATTAGCTCAGTGGTAAAAAAAAGAAATCAGCGCTTGAGCAGGAGATCCGGGTTCGAATCCGGGGTAGAACATGAAAGTTACGTACAGTAGTGCAGCTTTAATTTCTGTATAAAGCGACTGTACCTGCAAAAGGTTACAAAACTACCTAGTAACACATTAAATAAACATAAAAAACAACAAAAACATTGTTACTAGGCCTGTCACAATTATTACATAATCGCCTAATCACAATTCTTTTGCATAATCGTCATAATCGTTTCCATGTTGAAAATGTTCATATATTTTCAAATATAAAAATGAAATTGTAGAAATAGCAGATCTA